>NC_090933.1:1218279692-1218605525 GCF_040938575.1 Ambystoma mexicanum | reverse complement strand
CCCTGTTCGATTCCATGAATACGTGTTGTTAGCACGCGTGTGGGCGTTGCAAGTATTTTGCTGTGGTACTTCCCATGTAACGCCCACATTTACGCTTGTTGTTGCCCATTCCACGTGTTCTGCCCCCTTTTTAGTTGACTGCACAAGACGGTACGTCCCTTTGCTGGGAGTCTGCCGCAAGGCGTTTGTAGTGTCGCAGTGATGTGTTGGACCCACGCGGATTCCTCATAATTCTCTGGTAAGCCCCACGCATTGTGTTCCATGAATCGACAAACCGGTGCTTGCGCGCGATTCCACACGCAACTGCCCTATTTTCAGAGCAAATAATTCCATGAATCGGGCCCAAAGTGTCATACAATAGACAGGGAAAGCTGCGTGAAGTCATCTGAGAAGAACTATTGAACGGTTGATGGAGATTTAACATTGCCTGGGAGACAGCCTACCACTACATGTGTTGGAAATGCTAATGAGATTTGTGATGAATCCAAGGATGTTATAATTATAATTACAATTGTTCTTTCATAATGCGCATAATACCAGAAATTAGTTTCTAAGTGTTTGATCAGGATTCAAACCTGTGTTGAGCCATGTTGTCTTGCTTCCAAGACAAACGCGTTGCCCCTGAGCTATCCCCCCTCATTACTCCTTTCCCTGGGATGCCCCACCATCCCTCTGTGTGTCCAGGAGATGGCAGCTGCTACCTGATCTTGACCCTGGAGGCAGCTTTATTAAGAATGGCCACCTGGGGGGAGGTGACTCTGAGGAAGACTTGATGGCATCAGTGGAGGAAATCCCATATCCCCCTTTCTCCTTAAAGGATGCTTCTTTAGTCCCCCATGCCTTAATGAAATATTGTTACCCTCACTCGATACAAAGTTGGTGTGTCTAACCGCCATACTCCCACAAGAGAGATCATGCGCCCCACTGAGACAAGAAAGAGGCATGGAGTGGTGAAGAGCACTCCCTCAGGCAATTCAATATCCATTTCCTCTGAGTGATCTACAACATATCCTGCCCTCCAACACTACTGACAATACTTCTTCAGACTCTGCAAGGAAATCCTCAAACTTGCCATTTAAAATTGCTCAGTACTCGGCACATAACCCAGGGCCTTGGACTGGGCACACGTGTTCCCTTCCCCCCTCCCTTTCATTCCATGTCTGGCACTTACATTACCTAGAATGAACTGGGCCTGGTCCGCCAGGCTTAGTATGGTAGTCTTTTATTTCTGTATGTCCTTCTCCTCTCCCCTTTATCGTCATACCATCTGTCATGCACTTGCACTATTTGAAACGTCGTTGACAGAGTACAGTAGTTTAAGGACTGTATGTTCTTCTACCTCTCCTCCCCCTTCACTCCTTCACATTTTTGCAAGATCATTCGGACATTTCAAGGCCTAAGAATTACTCTATATTCCCCTGTTTCCCTCCCGCCTTGAGATGCTTTGAAGCACTTCACCTGTGTAAAAGCGCACTATAAATAAACAATTACACTCTTCCCAGAATCCGTCTAAAAGTGATCACAAATGCACTTCCCTTCTTCTAAAGATACAAGTACTGCCACGAAAAAGCTCAACTGAGTTATGAAGATCAGTGACAGCACAGAAGCTACTGTGTGCTCTAGATGTTGCGAGCGCATAATGGCTTGTGGGACATTTAAACAGAAAAAACAGCTGCCAGGAAGGAGCTAGCTGGAGAGGTTGCGTCCTTTTGGTTCTGACTGAGGGACGGTTGGGTGATTGCAAGCTCTGTGGAGCCAACTGGCTCATGGCAGAAACGGAAGGAGGCAGAATGCAGAGTTTGGTACGCCAGAGGAATTCCAAAGAAGGAAGAGCGCCTTCCTGGCGTGTAGCTGTACCAAAGAGCAGCCTCCATGCTGTTGGAGCTCTGGAGAATGTGGAATAGGAGAGCAAGAGAAACAGGAAGGACAGGAACCATGAAGGAGAGGCGGCAAGCCCAAAGGAAGGAAGTGGGACACCAAAACGAGCCACCGCATGTTCACTGCCGGAGAAGCCACTCCTGGGTCAGCAAACCGGTGAGTCCGCCTAAGGGAAGTGGGTACACCGGTGTATTGCGGCAATGGGACCGAAAGTGAACAGAAGTAAATGAAGCGAATGAGAAAGAACAGAAAGTGCTGTATTTCATAAAGAAACAGAGAAGAATAAATGCAAGAAACTGTAAAGTTAGCAAGTGTGCGAAATACGCATATGAGAAAGCCCTGGTAGGGGAGAATACCAGGCATTTCAAGTCATGAGTGTTTTGTGTATGAGAAGAAGAGTTTTCATATAAGAAAAGTCCAGGCAGGAGAGTATACCGAGCATTTCAAGTCACAAGTGTTTTGTGTTTGAGAACAAGTGTTTGCATTCAGGAAAAGCCCTGGCAGGAGAGTATACCAAGCAGGGTCAAGGTGCAGAAGTATACATATGAGAAAAGCACTGGCAGGAGAGTATACCAGACACAGCAAGTCAAAAGTGTTTGTGCTTGATGAAAATGACTATTTTGCATATGAGAAATTCCCGCAGGAGAGTACAATGGGTAAAAACAAACAGAACAATATATAGAAAGCACTGTTGAGGAATTCCTGTTAAGGATACAAACGAAAGTAATCAAAGAGTGTGATTGAGACATAGAAAGTAATAAGAAGAAACTTGGCAGGAGGTATACCAGGATGTCTATCAAGAATCAGACTGCCAACCAAGCTACTTCGTATGTTACCTATATTTTATTTAAAGGAACATAAGGAACCAGTATAAAGCTGAGTGAAGAGAAATCCAGGGCAAGGGAACCACCCTATGGAGTTGTGAACTTTATCCTCATGGAAATTTTGAGTTGCAATTAAAACATTTTCCTTTTTGAACATTTGTGCCTTCAAGGCCAAGAGACATTGCCCTTTTCACCTTTCACTTAATTTCTAGAACGTGAGGGTAAGAAGAGTAGTTTGGACACAAGACAGTTTGTTGCGGGCATCTTGACAGAGGACCGACCCATTAGTTTTGTTTTAGATAGGGAAAATACCTCTTAAAGCAGGGACAAGAGGCATTTTCCACGCCCATTTTTATTTGATTAAAAGTCTATGGCCAAAACCATGAATCACTTGTGTCCAGGTCTAATTCCTGATGTGTCACAGATTGCTGAAGCAAACCAGGGAAACTGACAGATGCTGGGATCTTTGCAAGGAGAGCCAAATAGAGGGTCCAGAGACGCTGATGTCTTTCCCGAGTGCCAAGCTCAGAGATATTAAATGGATGTAGCTTGTCCAACAAAACCAAGAGTGTGGGGATCTGTTTGATTTAATACCTTCCCCAGAATTACTGGTGGCGGGTATGAAAGTAGACCCTTTGCATATTTTGATAAATAATAATTTAATTAATTCCCCTATAGCCAAGTAACACGAGTGATTTTGTTAAAGCTTGAAATTAACAGAAACACTCCCAGTGTGAATACCAATATTGTCATTTAAAGCAAGTGGGTACTCCTAATTTCATTCCCAACCCCAAAAAACGACCTTTAAGCAGACGGATGCTGAATGTAACTGAATGTCTGTGTTTTTGATGCTGGGGCAAAGAAGTGTCTTGCTAAATGAAATAAAGTGAAGGCCCTAATTGAACGGCCAACTCTCTCATGAGGGTGAGGAAGTGACTCCTGATTGAAAGAAATTCTGCATTTCATAGGGTTGAAGAAATAAAGGTTCTATCAATCTAAAGTATTATCAAAGTCTGGTGTGTTTTCAAAACTGCTAGCATTGTCAAGTGTGCAGGACATTAAATATACAAAGCGCTGCACGTGTGAAATTGCTTTTGAAAATAGAAAAATGTTGCATTTGATTTCAGTTCAAACATACTCAGGGATTGTCAATGTTCATGATCTGGTATGTTTCAAGGTACTGTCTAAATTGACATTAAGGGATTTTTGTGTGTGATGAAAGTGTTGAAATATTCATTTGTCCTGTAATCTATTTACTGGAGACTGTACATCAAAAAACACACATTAATCAATAGTGTAATCTCAGATCTTTTGTTATTGTTTATTCCCAAAAAGGTGAAATGTTCATATTGAATCTTTGTTTTGTTACACAGAGAATGTAGCATGTCATGTGCAGTAGTGTAAATATTACATTTGTCATAATATTTAAAAAATATATATATTAATTCTATACACCAGCCTGGTTCTTGGCTTAACACTGGTGAAGGGTGAGGGATTCACTGGTTCTAGATTCATCACAGACAGGGCTAAATGAATATCAAAGTCTATCTGAGTGGCGCTGTTGATTGCGGGGGGGGGAGTTCTCCCTACATTACCTGTGGTCCTATAAATATATCTCACAATGCATAGAAAGGTATTGTTACGGTGCAAAAAGCATAAAACAAAAAAGAATGGCATCCAACATTAAGAAATTATATGCACACGGGCACTACTAGAACCACCAATAACATGCAACATCTACTCAAGCAAAACAATGACTTTGTCTGGCTAAAGGAACAAGATGACTCCATGTGGTTTATGTACATCACAACAGATGCACGTGCATATGGGTTGGGTGCCACTCTCACCCAGAAGAAAGGTGAGAGAGTGATTGCCTTGGGTTCAAAGACCTTTTCCTCATCAGAAAGAAAGTATTAAGTTATTTAAAATGAGTTGCCAGCATGTGTTTGGGCATTTCAGTACGTTAGAACACCTATCTGATGAATAGATTGTTCATCAGAACCGATCACAAATGGCTACTTGGCCCAGGGTGTACAAATATCTGTACCCCAAGAACTGCTCCGGAAGCAGCAAAAAAAAAAAAAAGATATTCACTTCAAATATTGTGTACATTCAAGGAAGATGTCTGCTGTCATGGTTTCTATTAGCCGAAGGATAGGAAACACGTTCCTCAGTGGGTAGTGCATCGTTGCCACCATTCTGAATAGGAGTGGCGGGAGACCATGCTCTGTGATTAATGCTTGCTAAAACTCATTTTGAAAAAATCAGTCTTTAAATGGATAAAAAAGGGAATTAGAGGATTCTCCCTGCTGCAATACGTCCCTTCAGGAAAATTGCCCCCAAACTAACCCTAGTCAATAACATCTTACTCAGTGGGAAAGGAAGTACCACCACCAGCTCTACAAATCACAGTCAAAGAGAAGGCACATCAAGGACATTTGGGTATTACCGTAACAAGAGGGTGTGTACTAGGAATTATTGGTAGGCACACATGTTCCAAGATGTACAACAAGCTTTGTCAAGAGGTCATATCTGTACAGATATTGACAAGAAACAGAAAACTCATCCTTCACCACTGCTACCGTAAATTCTTTGGAAGAAGATTGGGATGGACTTCATATTAAAATAGAATATATGGACTAGCAAGACACGTGTGGCATAGTCATGATTGATTATCTCTCAAAATGGACTGAATTACATTTTGTGACAGATAGAACCACAATGATAGAAGTTATAGAGAAAGTCTTCTATGGCAAAGGTATTCCATAGCAAAAAGTGAATGTCAAAGGAGTGCTACTTGTTTCAAATTAATTGCAGAGATTCTTGCGGACCAACAACATTGAATGATGAAAAGCTGGGTTATACCACCCCAGGCCATCGGGTTGGTTGAAAGGGTGAATAAATACATCAAAAAATGTTACAGATGGAGTTGGCTTCTAGAATGAATTCAGTGAGAACAGCTCACTGCATCACTCCCAAATCTATTACAGGGATATTCCCTTCCAGGCCATGAGAGGAAGACATGCCCTTCAAAATTATTACCTCCCTGGATACCCAATGTCTGAGAAGACAACACTGTAGATATCAGTTTGATGCTGTGGTGCATCCCCGAAAAGGAGGTCACCTTGGGTAAAACAACACAAATGGAAAGAGTGACCGAAGGGACAACACACAGAAGAAAAGAGCCATTGCCCACACAAACTAGTGCAGACTGCAACTTGATACAAGAGAAAGGCAGACACTATACTGTGAGAAATCAGAAGGTGTCTCACCTACTAGTCCCCAGGGATCTGTCATCCAGGGGGCCAGGACATGGCCATCGCTTTTGGATCCAGTTCCTGGGGGTGGACTAGTGCAGGAGGATCACCTGGGTGAGGGGTCTTCGTGGAGTGGCAGTGGGACACCGGATGGTGAGACGCGGTATCCCCTTCCCTGTAACACCTTTACCCCATCCTACCAGGTAGGATACCTAGGAACTGAACTCCCCCCTTTCACAACACAAACTCTTTCTCATGGACAGCCCGCTATGAGACAAAATGGATTAACACCCGGGTCATATACATGATGTGTCCCAATATAATAGTCAGGCAATAACTGACCATCACACATATGACTTCCTTTACACTTCCCCACATGGATAAAAGGCTCAGCACGAGAGCAGACTCTGAGTGAGGCAAAGCACACGAGATAACAGCAGTTCCAAAATGGCAGTATAACAGGAGCAGAAAGACAGCGAAACCGCCAGGGATCACAAGGATGGAAGTTCCCTTGACCTTTTTGACAAGGAACCGTTACTTTCACAAAGCCTCGAGAATAGAAAGCGTAAGACCAGGAAACCAGGCTGAGAAATCCTGCATTGTGTGTCGGAGGTACCCAGGGCCCTCGCACATCGATAACCAAGGTGGGGAGAATCGCCAGCTGCCTTGGTACTGTCCTTGGCTCCAACAACAAAGCAGTGTCAGTGAAATCAAAACAGCCAGTGAGTTGGAGAGACTGATACAAGCCCGGTCTGTGTTTAAGCCAAGGTTGCAGGAGGCAACGTTGTATGGCGAGCACTGGAACGAAACTTGCATGAAACATGTGTGATTATCAATGCAAGTAAAGTTGAACTGCAGATGAGTGATTGAACTTTGAAACCAAGATATAACCAAGATATACAATACCTTTGACACAGTGGTCCGGCACAGTGTGCATGCTCAATCAAAGGTTTCTGTATGGTGTCCAGCTGGGAATTCACAAACTTGAAAGAGTGGCAAAGGATTGTGAATCGAAGTGGTCCTGCAACGGGTCAAGCAAATTCCTGTGCACAGTTTTTGGTAAAATAGATACATTGGTCCGAGCCCGGCAGAGGGAGACTGATTGAAGATTGTGTGTTAGAACGGATCGGAGCCCGGCAGAGGGGGATCCCGGGTGAACTGTGAATGACCCGAGAAAATGGATACGTGAAAATCCTGAGAACTTTGTGTTAAAGTGGATCTGAGCCCGATGGAGGGGGAGCCGAGGTGAATAGTAAATCAACTAAGGAAATTGTGTATATGTAAAATACAAACTTTGTTTTAAAGTGGATCTGAGCCCGATAGACAGGGATCCGAGGTGAACAGTAAATCACCTAAGAAATGTGTGCATAGGAGAATCCTGAAAAGGAAAGGAACTTTATTATTTGTTTGTTGCATCAGGCCCTCTGAAAGAAGAGACATTGAATGGCAAAGAGACTTTGGCACAGAAGTCCATGATGTTGGAGTTTTGAACTGCACCCTCATGCTAGAGAAGCCAGAGACTGTGCTAAGCTCGAGTGTGCCGCCTTATCCCATGCTGAAAACGTTGGAAAGGGAAGCCAACGGCTTGAATATCCTGACATATAATTTCTTGAATACTTTTCTTTTGCATAACATTGTTTCCCACACTATTTGTATTTAGATGTAAGGATTGGCAATAGGTTTATTAGTATAGCCCTTTTTTCTAACTTATTTGATGGTGGTAGCTTGTTCACATCTTTAGATTTAGGATTAGATAGGTGTTTTTCAAACCCAATTGAATTTCAATGAACACCCTTGAATTGGGGTCACTTGTCTCTGTCTTACTGTTTCTACCATGCCATCCTTACAATACAGACAAATATCAAAATACTCCAAAGCTCAAAGGAAGCAGAAACAATGGCATGACAACAAGAACACAGTACACGTACCCAATTCCGAATATGTTAACATGATTAAGATAAGATTGAATTCCAAAGAAACCCTCACCAGCACTAGCTAGTGTCAACCCCCCGACCCCTTCAAATAATAAAGAATGGTTCCAGCCATGTGAAAAACCAAGCATGTTGAATGGGTGGTTTGATATCGACATACCAAAGTACATCAAGAAGTCCATAATGACACATGGGATAGTGGGCGAAGAAGAACGTGTGAACCTTTATGGGGGGACAAGGAAAGAGAAGTTTAACATCATTAGATGACGGGAGAACATCTGAAACAGTGCACCTGAGAATCTGCCTCCAATAGCGCTGACTGGTACTTCAAAGAATGTGTGTACAGGTGGAAAGATGATCAAATGAACATTGTACATAGAGGATGTTATCTGTTGCTGAGGGGTGGAGTAATGTGGTGTTCTAGACTCCTGCGATGGTCAGTGGAAGAAGAACTAGATTAGAAAGAGGAAATGTGTGCAGGGTGGAGTACGCACATTAGAGGTGCAAACCCAGGAGGTGTGAGACGTCCATCCATGCACTCACGAGGAGGCAAGCTCCATCACAAGCTCACACCATTTGGCTCGTGCCTCCCGATAGAATCATTGCCTACAGCTAATTTAAGAAATAGAGAGCAGAAGCACATGGTTAAACAGATAGATTTTGTCATTTGCAATATAACTTGTTAAAGGAAAAGAGATTGGAGTGTAAGGCAAGTCATTTAATGCATGTCGATGCTCCAAATCTGTAGCTAAGTAAGATTAATAATACAAAATAGTGAATCTGAGCAACAGGAAAATATGAAGATGGCAATATAGTAAGGATGATAGAAGGAAATGTCTGAACAAAAATTGAACAGAGCACCACTGCACTCAGCCCAGAGGTGAACCAAAAGGTTCTACGAGTTCAAAGTTAAAGTTATAGACAATCTCATGAAGAAATAAACAAACATTTAATATCAACAAATTTAAAGAAGCAAAGCACAAGGAAAACAAATTGATTCAAGCAACAACAAAAAAGTCTCTGTATAAACACCAAATCAGTAAAACGGGAACCGCCACTCTTAGAAAATGGTGCCAAAGAAAAGATCCACCCCATGACCTAGAGCAAGAGAAATAAACAAAAACACCATAGACACATTCTGTCAGTGAGACCACCAGAACTAACAATTTCACAAATTCACAGTTAGCCAATATCTTTAGATGAAACCGTGTAAATCAAAATCCAGATTCATGCCTTTATGATGAAGCTATGGAAGTCTGTCAATCCACAATATTTCACCTTGTTTCACGTTGGTGTAATAGTCTTTCAAGGTCTCTACCCCACTTGGGGTGCTGGACTTGTTCCAAGATAATCATTTGCAATTGGGCCATGGAATGCTTCTGTTCCTTAGAGTACATTGCAACTGGCGGGTGTAGGTTTTGTGTACAAATCTGAGGCTTATGCTCTGTCCACCTTTGGTTATCTTTCTGAGGTCATACGGCCTACCTAAAAGAGGCCACATGGGCATTTCAGTGCATAAACTACATTTTTTGAGTTGCAAAAACATGCAGTTTTAAGTTTAATCCTTTAACCATGGTAGGGATGATTGATGGTTGAACTTTTGATGATTGTATGACAGTGCTGACATGAATAACAAGGACATGTACTCAGTTTAGTAGACATTGTCAATATTGGGGCTCACCTGTGATTCGGTGTCAGATTCGCAGGAAGATATTTCAGCCTCAGCAGATAGCGTAGTCCGGTCCGGAGTCCTTTTTTTTGAGAAGAGATACGGTCTGTTCCGGGAACTCGCCACAGTGGTTGTGTAGGAAGGCAGACAGCAACCAAGGCGGAGGATTCCCTGCACAGCCTGTTGAGGGGAAAAAGCCAGTGGCGGAAAAAACCCCTGAATGATTTGAATGTGCACAGGGCTGGATGGAAGATCTTTCAGTTCCGGGAAGAAACAGTCACTGAGGTGCGCTAGAACACAAGAGCAAGAGGGTCCACAGCAGGGAATCCGGAAGTCCCAGGTATCAGATCAGCCAAGTTCCTTTATCCATCTAATTCAGGATCGACAGCATGTAGGAAGTAGTGGAAAACAGGAGGAAGACCAAAGAAACTACAAGACAGAAGCCGTAAGACTAGACGTGATGCAGCAAAGACAAGAAGAAATAGCATCAGAGAAAAGGACCATATATATATAGAAAATAAGGAAAGGCAGGATCCAGATGGACTCACCCAAAAGTTTGCGAGGAGAGAAAGGAGAATCAAAAGGAAACTCAGAAAGGAAAGCGAATGGAAAAGCCAGAGGCTCGAAGGAGCCGTAAAATGGCATCGTGAAAATAACAAAGCCCCGGAGGAAAGGCAGTCCGGAAATGCAGAGAAAAAAGAGGTGGAGTCACTTGAACGTGCAAAAGCCGAGCGAGTAAACAGAAAGGAAGAAAAGGTGCCGAGAGTAGTACCACTAAAGACGGAAAAGAAAAGACAAGGCTCAGGAACAAGGATGCTAAGGAGGAGAGAATTACAGACGGAAGGTAATTACAGAGGGCACGGGAACCAAAGGCACCAGTGTAGCGAAGAACAGGAAACAGTTTCAACGCAAGGAGGGGGCGTGGCTAACCTCAATATGAAGAGCACAGAACGTAACAGCTAGACCGCTGCACAGGGCGTCGTGACGGAAGTATTAATGGCGTTTCCATCGTGTCCAACACTTCCATCGTCCTGTCCTCATGACAGTATGCCCCCTTCTAGGGGTACCTACCCCGGGTTTACCGGGATGAAGGGCATGAAACTGCCGTACACATCTGGGAGCTGATATACTGGTCACAGGTTCCCAGGAATCTTCGGCCTAAGAATATCCTTTCCACCGGATCAAGTACTGAAGTCTGCCTCTGTAATATCTGGAGTCCAGGATCTTGTCTACTTCATAGACTTCTGGGTCAGGTTCCCTGCTCTTTATCTGGAACGTTTTTTTCCGGTGGTGAAGATCAGGGATAAACGACTTCAACAAGGAAGAGTGAAAAACTGGATGGATTCGGCGGAGTTGATAAGGAAGTTTTAGCCGAAAGGCCACTGGATTAATCCGAGCAGTGATAACATATGGACCTAGATATTTGGGGGCCAACTTTGATGGGTGAGTCCATCTGGGTAGGTACTTGGTAGAGAGCCAGACCTTATCTCCGACTTGCCAGTTAGGATCTTGGGTGCGGTGTAGGTCTGCCTGGTGTTTATATCGGGCTCGACTTTCTTGTAGATTACTAACAGCCATCTTTTGGGTCTTGTGTATGTTTTCCAACAGGGAATCCACCGTTGGCAGGTTTGAAGGTTGGATCTTATCCAGCGGAAAGGATCGGGGATGTTGCCCATAAGTGCAGAAGAAGGGTGACATTTTGATGGCTGAGTGTACTGTATTGTTGTAAGAGAATTCGGCCAAGGGGAGGAGTGACACCCAGTCGTCTTGTTGATCATTGACAAAGCAACGGAGGTACTGCTCCATGGTGGCATTGAGTCGCTCTGTCTGTCCATTTGACTGGGGATGGTATCCAGAGGTGAGAGCTCTTTCAATCCCTAGTAGATCACATAATGTCTTCCAGAATGTTGAAGTGAATTGTGAGCCTCGGTCAGATAGGATGGTAGTTGGAATACCATGGAGTTTAATCACGTCTCTGAGAAACACCTGTGCCATCTCCGGAGCCGAAGGTACTCCCTTCAGAGGGGTGAAATGACCCATTTTGCTGAAACTGTCGACCGTAACCATGATTGCAGTGTATCCCTGAGATAACGGAAGATCGGTTATAAAATCTGTGGAGATATGTGACCACGGAGTAGTTGGTAGTCTGGGTTGTAAAAGTAGCCCTGCCGGTTTAGAAAGGATTGTCTTACTTCTGGCACAGATAGGACAAGAACTAACAAATTGTTTGATGTCAGAGAGCATGGATGGCCACCAAAACATCCGTCGGATCAGGTCTGATGTGGCAGCAAAGCCCTTGTGCCCTGCGATCCGAGAATGGTGACCCCAATGAAGGACTCGTTCTTGTAGTCTGGCCTCGGGTACAAAGAGTCTTCCTTGATGGAACCACATTCCTTCTTTCTTGGTTAGTTTGTTTCTTACACATTTGGGAAGAGGCTTGAGAGCCTCTATCGAGGCTTCTTTTAATTTCTGAAGAAACTTTGAAATTGAATGGACAAAGCGGACTTCAGGGAACATTTCTTCTCCCTTAAAAGGTGGACAGGCGAAAGAAGAAGGACTCCTAGATAAGCAGTCTGCCAATATGTTCTTGCTACCCGGAAGGTAGGTAATGTAAAAATCATATTGAGCAAAGAAATAAGCCCATCGGGCTTGTCTGGAGTTCCTGCACTCCATTTGTTGTAATACCATAAGATTGCTGTGGTCTGTACGAATTTCAAATGGGTGTCTTGATCCTTGAAGCAGATGTCTCCATTCCGAGCATGCCTTTTTAATGGCCAGCAGCTCTTTTTCGATAACTGAGTAATTGTACTCACTGGGGTTTAGTGTGCGCGAGAGGTAAGCAATAGGGTGTTCCACCCCGTTATGCTCTTGTTTGAGTACTGCCCCCAGAGTCCCTGCTGAAGCGTCCGTTTCAACAATGAAGGGTTTTCTTTGATCAGGTTGTTTTAGTATGGGTGCGGAACAAAAGGCTTTTTTCAGTCTTTGAAACGCTTGTTCCGCCGTGTGATTCCAACTGAAGGGAACGTCTTTCTTTAGAAGAGTAGTGATGGGGAGTACTTGTTCAGAGAAGTTGAGAATGAACCTTCTGTAAAAGTTGGAGAGACCCAAGAATGCTTGTACCTCTTTTACTGTGGAAGGAGAGGGCCATTAGAGAATAGCCGTGACCTTCTTCTGATCCATTTCAATGCCTTGTTCGGATAGGACAAATCCTAAGTAGGGTACGGAAGACACAGCAATAAGACATTTTTCGGGTTTTGCAAAGAGTTGATGGCGCCTCAATCTCCTCAGAACCTCGGTAAGATGTTCCTGATGTTGATGAGGATGGCGAGAGAAAACTAAAATGTCGTCCAAGTAAACAATTACTGAAACAAACAATAAGTCACCAAATAGATGGTCCATAAACCTCTGGAATGCTGCCGGGGCATTGACTAGACCAAACGGCATTACTCTGTATTCAAACAGTCCAAAAGGCGTACGGAAAGCCGTCTTCCATTCGTACCCTTTCTTTACCCTTAAGAGGTGATAGGCGCCTCTTAGGTCAAGTTTACTAAACAGGCGTGCCCCTTCGACTGCTTCCAGTATGTCCTTGATCAGAGGCATTGGGTAGCGATCTCTCACAGTGATCTTATTTAGTCCTCTATAATCGATGCAAGGGCGCAGCTCACTAGTATCCTTCTTGGCAATGAAAAACAAAGAAGCCCCAGCTGGGGATTTAGAAGGTCGGATCAATCCTTTTTGTAGGTTTTGATCTAAATAGGTCCTTAGAGCTTGCTTTTCGGGTAAGGTCAAGGAGAACATGCGCCCAAAGGGGACTGAAGTCTCTGGAATCAGGTCAATGACACAGTCTTCCGGACGGTGTGGGGGTAGATCCTTAGGTAGTCAATCTTCAAATAGGTCAGCATACTCCTGAAATACTGAATGGATATGATGGACCTGAAGAGAGTCAGAAGCCACCGAGGGGCACGAAACAGCTACTCTTTCTGTTTGATTATGGAGACAACAATGTTGGACACAATACTCAGAATCAAATCTTATGGTGTTAAGGGACCAGTTTATCGTTGGATTGTGTCGGCGTAGCCAAGGGATCCCTAAAATTACAGGAAAATGTGCTGCTTGCACAATGGGTCCAGAACTCAAGGGGCGTCCGTCCACTCCTTCCACCTTTTGTTTCTCCTCTTTATTCACTAGGCAGATGCCTTCTTGTGTGGCCCAGTTTACGTCGAGGAAATTACCAGCTGCTCCGCTGTCAATGAGGGCTAGGGCTTCTTTCTTAGATTGATCTTTCCACTGCAGAGTGAGTTGCAAAACCATAAGGTGTGGATCTTCTCCTGAAGTTTGAGCACAAGGTGAGCCTTCCACTACTCCCCGGTAAGCGGCTCCTTCTAAAACCGGGGTCCGTCGTTTCCCCGACGCCGTGGGGGTACTTCTGGGCAGTCCCTAAGAAAGTGGGCGTCTGATGCACAATACATGCAAAGGCCTCTTTCTTTTCTTCTGTTTCTTTCCACAGAGGAAAGGGGACCCCTGGCCGTGCTGATTTGCATTGGTTCTTCCCCTCCCCGGTGGGATGGTTGAGGAGTCGAGGATGGTGGTCCAGGAACTGGGGAAATCTGAGATCGACCCTTTCTTCTTTCTGTCTTCCGTTCCGTTATACGATAGTCGATTTGAAGAACCAGAGAGAATAATTCAGGTAACGTAGCTGGTCTAGGAACCCTTGCTAACTCGTCTTTTAGATCTTCATGTAGACCTCTTCTGAATGCAGTATATTGCACGGTCTCGGGCCAACCCACTTCAGCTGCCAGTCTCTTAAATGCTGAGATATAGGACATTAGGTCCGTAGATCCTTGCTTGATATCAAACATTGCTTCACCCGCCAAGAAACCGATCTCCTGGCGTTCAAAGGACTGTCGTAACAAGTTAGTGAAGGCGTTATAATCCTGTAAGACCGGATTGTTGGACGTGACCAACGGAGTAGCCCAAGCTAGGGCATTCCCAATCATGTTCAATATGGGAAATCCCACTCGAGTGCGGTCTGAGGCATATGTAGTGGGCCGGAAAGTAAAATAGACCAGGCAGGCATCCAAAAACTCCTTAACCTTCTTGGGTGCTCCATCAAATTTCCCAACCGCAAGAGAAAAAGGCGGTAGGTCGGACATATGGGCATCTCTAGTGGTCACCATCTGTCGGAGCATTGCATTTTCCGCCTTGACTCCCTGCATCTCCAGGGAGAGGCTCTGTACTGCATTTATTAACTCCTGGACCTGTTCTGCTGAGGCCATAACTGGGCGTTGCAATCTGTCAATATTGGGGCTCACCTGTGATTCGGTGTCAGATTCGCAGGAAGATATTTCAGCCTCAGCAGATAGCGTAGTCCGGTCCGGAGTCCTTTTTTTTGAGAAGAGATACGGTCTGTTCCGGGAACTCGCCACAGTGGTTGTGTAGGAAGGCAGACAGCAACCAAGGCGGAGGATTCCCTGCACAGCCTGTTGAGGGGAAAAAGCCAGTGGCAGAAAAAACCCCTGAATGATTTGAATGTGCACAGGGCTGGATGGAAGATCTTTCAGTTCCGGGAAGAAACAGTCACTGAGGTGCGCTAGAACACAAGAGCAAGAGGGTCCGCAGCAGCTAATCCGGAAGTCCCAGGTATCAGATCAGCCAAGTTCCTTTATCCATCTAATTCAGGATCGACAGCATGTAAGAAGTAGTGGAAAACAGGAGGAAGACCAAAGAAACTACAAGACAGAAGCCGTAAGACTAGACGTGATGCAGCAAAGACAAGAAGAAATAGCATCAGAGAAAAGGACCATATGTATATATAGAAAATAAGGAAAGGCAGGATCCAGATGGACTCACCCAAAAGTTTGCGAGGAGAGAAAGGAGAATCAAAAGGAAACTCAGAAAGGAAAGCGAATGGAAAAGCCAGAGGCTCCAAGGAGCCGTAAAATGGCAGGGTGAAAATAACGAAGCCCCGGAGGAAAGGCAGTCCGGAAATGCAGAGAAAAAAGAGGTGGAGTCACTTGAACGTGCAAAAGCCGAGCGAGTAAACAGAAAGGAAGAAAAGGTGCCGAGAGTAGTACCACTAAAGACGGAAAAGAAAAGACAAGGCTCAGGAACAAGGATGCTAAGGAGGAGAGAATTACAGACGGAAGGTACTTACACAGAGGGCACGGGAACCAAAGGCACCAGTGTAGCGAAGAACAGGAAACAGTTGCAACGCAAGGAGGGGGCGTGGCTAACCTCAATATGAAGAGCACAGAACGTAACAGCTAGACCGCTGCACAGGGCGTCGTGACGGAAGTATTAATGGCGTTTCCATCGTGTCCAACACTTCCATCGTCCTGTCCTCATGACAGACATTGACTGTTTAGTAGCCTCACATTCTGCATGCACTAATGATTTTTGCAAATAAGTTTTATTCTTGTAGGCAAAAATAGGCTTATTCTGGAACAGCTTAGCAGTCATGTCATTGTGTTGCAGAATATTCCAATGTGTTGATACATTCTGCTTCAACCTATTACTTTCCATTGAATAAGTGTACATATGCACAAGATCAGACGATCAACGTGAGGGCAACTCTTGGAGTAATGTAGCACGTATCAACATGGATGCTTTTTCTTTGGCCTCAGATAATGCTGTGTTGTCTGTCATATTCAGAAGTATCAGGGATGATCCGATGAAGCCTTACTATCTGACCAACGTGTAACGCTTTTATAGTATTTGAGGGATGATATCTTTTCAAGCTTTTCCTATCAGTTGGTTTTATGAAGAGCAATCTAGTACATTTTCCCTCAATATAATGCACATGGGTGTCAAGAAAATGTATTGCGGTCTGGTCTGGTAAATTTGATGCGGTCATTTAAGGTATTAAAGGCTTCTAAAAAAGAAGTTCATTCGACCTGGGTGCCTTGCCAAAAGCCAAAAATATCATCAATGTAGCATTCATAAAAGACCAAATGTGCTTGTGCTCTCTCAAATGATATCAAATCTTGTTAAAAGTATTGAATGAAGACATTACCATAACAGGGGGCCATGTTTGCCCCCATAGATGTCCAAGATGATTTAAGAAAGAAGTTCTTTAAAACGAAAAACAAAACTATTGTTAAAAAAAAATTGCAGTAATGTGAGAACAAAGGCCTTATACGCTCCTATCATACATCACACCTAACGGACTCTACCCAAGTATTACAGATTCTGATGAATACTAGATGGAACACAGAGCTACTACTTGGGGTTGGTCACCCTAGGTTACCTGGGGGCAACCAGACGTGGACTCCCTGCTCACTGTGCTTAGAGAGGCTCAGCTTCACCTCACTGATGATGCCCAACAAGGCTGAAACATGTGGATGGGGTTGCTGGTGGTACTCTTGTTCAGAGAGGAATTGCCATAGCATTTCGGTGCTGGACTGCCCTTGTGGGCAGGACAAAGACTGATATGCAAATGGATATTTCCCATCTGTGAAGGTACAGTGAGCAAAAAGCAATGGCTGCGAACTCTCAATGTGGTTAATAACCACTGAACAGGTTATCATGCCTTGTTCTTTCGAGAGAGGGGCGCCTGCTACCTTTTTTGTAACAGAGCTACTACTGTTGACACTTCATGTCAAGGCCTTGCATACATCGATAAAACATCAATTGGCGTTATTAGCGATAGATCATACCTAAAATATGAGCACTATGCCTCATATTTTACACGCATTGAGATGATCGAGGAAATGTTAAGATTTACACTAGACCACAATAATTTCTTTTTTTTATTGGTTACTACTATTGTCAAATAACAGGTGTGGCAATGGGTGCTAAGTATCCAACAACTTTACCAAAGCTATTTTGGTGCAATTTGAAGATACATATGTATATAATGACCATACTAACCATAATAATATTGTACTGTGGCGAACAGTATATAGATGATATACTGATGATCTGGAATGTAACTGAAATGCAGTTGGCTGAATATGTGGAATATCTAAGTAATAACCTGTTTGCCATCACATTTACTGTCCAATGTAATGAGTGTGAGATAGACTTTCTTGAGTTACACATATATGTATCCAATGGATACCTAGAAACGTGTACCTTCACTGAGATTAATTCAACCTTACATGCAGAGAGTCACATCAAAGGAGTATTATCAATAACATCCCAGTAGGGCAATTAGTTATAGCTAACAGAATTTGCATTGAAGAAGCAGGCTTTAACAAGGAATGTTCTCTGCTAACAAACAGGTTAAAGGCAAGGAAGGTGTTAAATAGAAGTAGAGAATCCACTTTGCCATCTAAACCTAATCAGGAAGATCATTTTGTACATGCTACAAAACTTATTACAAGGTATTGTAAAAATTATAACATGTTATACACAGCACTACAAACGCATTCGCATATTATTTGCTTAGATCAGGACTTGGGTACATTTATTGATAGCAAGCCTGCCATTATTAATTCCAAGGCAACCACACTTAATAATCAACTGATCCCTTCATTTATGCATGCAAAAAAGGACACTACGGTAAGAACCTGGTTCCAACCACCAATCACAGGATTCTACAAATGTGGGGGTTGCACAATGTGCAAATATGATTTTAATAAGTGTTGAAATCCACAGTCGGCATTAGAGGTGGGGATCAAGAACTGAAGTCAAGCCAAATGGAGGCTAAACTAATTTGCAAGTTATGCACTACCCTCGATGGGCTTAACACTGATCATAGGGAGGCAGGTTTTTTATGAGCAGGACTCTTAAGTGCTTCAATTTTGTGTGTAATAAGCTCATGATTGTGGTGACATAAGGACACATTTATAGTCCAAGATCTTGAGTATGTGAGCTACCAATCGGCATAAGGTCATATGCTCAATTATTATCATTTACAGCCAGGATGTTTATGGTGATGCCACCAGAACATGTGTTATTGTTAGACTCTGACTATGTTGGGCATTAGTGACATATTCTGACTAATTTTCAGTTTTTGAAAGAATGTATATCCTTGTCACACATGTTAGTACAATGAAAGAGGCACTATGAATAGATGAAGTGTCTATGGCAGGCCTTATGGTGATCGGAAAAAGTCACTAAATGTCTACTCATGATTATCATGTTCAGATACATGTTTTTAGCTAAGGATGTGCTATCCATATTACCAACTAGACATACGGGACGTATGCCTAATTAGTACCCGGCGAGGGCGCAATCCGAATGAGAGAACCATTCTGATTGGCCCTCGCCGAGGCATTTCCGGGAACATAAGCAAGTTAAGCTCTTCTCGTGCCATGGGTCCAGATGGCCTAAATAATGCTATGATCAAAAAGTATCCAGAAGAATGAGCCATGATCTTATTTCAGATATATAAGAACATCTTTAAGATGGGCATAATTCCTCATAGTTGGGAGAAATCAATCACACTCCCAAAAATTTAAAAAAGTTAACCGTGAAGACCCTAGATTGTATAGATAGGACAATAGCATTATCAGACTGTCCCGGAAGGTTGTTTGCTAGGTTGCTGTTGAACTCATTCAATAAATGGTTAGATAATAGGAATATACGTAATCCATTCCAGACAGGGTTTTTGCCGGGGTTAGGCACATCTATAAACATGATAACATTAACCAGCATAATACAGCGAGCCCATTACTATAAACAAGCAATTTATATTTCATTTATTGATTTTTGGATGGCGTTCGACGCGGTCCTACAAGAATTGCTTTATAAAAAACTAGCAGAGTTTGTATGCCTTTGGGAAATCCTAAAGTGGTTGAAAGAGCTGCATACAAACACTACTATCCAAATAAGACTAACTAATGATGGCTTGCTAACAGACCCGATCAGGATTGAACTAGGCTTAAAACAGGGATGCTTGTTAAGATCGGCCTTAATTAATTTTTTAATTTCGGATGTGGGTAAGGCTTTTGATGGACTTATAACGGATTCACTGAAGGTCATGGGGATTCATGTACAATGGTTATTGTACGCCAATTATATGGTCCTAATATCACAAACGCCAAAGGCCATGCGTACCGTATTGAATGCATTGGAATTGTACCTGCAAAAAAACTGTATTTTTATTAACATCTTGAAAACAAAGGTAATTCAGTTCAGCACACCCAAACAGAGAACTGCCCAATTGATTTGGCCCCTGCAAAAATGTGAGATTTCATCAGTGACATCATACATATATCTAGGGACATGTATCTCTAATCAATGGGGAGACATCAGCTATCACCAACAAGTAAAGTTAAAATTGCAAACAGCAGTATCTCAGGCACGAATCATTAAAGCAAGGTTTTGAAGATTTACATTAACTCCGGTAATAACGTATTACAAACAAAAAGTGATACCAGTTATAATGTATGGCACAGAAACAAAATCATGGAAGCCATACAATCACTGGGCAAGTAAAGAAGGATGGTATTGGAAGCATGTGCTGAATCTACCAAATTCAGAACCAATACCCATTATAAGATATGAGTTGGGATTGATCTCGTTATATGCTATATTCAAATGGAAACTATGCTTGTTTTATCGTAAATGTCTTATGAGTGAAACGGCTACAGGTCTCCTGAAAATCATATCTAATTATTTGTAGAATTCATTAGATCCTTTTCCTAGAATTTGGCGCTTACAAGCGCAAATAGTTCTTGATGGGGCGGCTATTGACGTAGCTTTGTTAATTGAGAATCCACCAAACAGAGCAAAAATTAAAATATGGGAAGTGGATTGGATTAAAACTAGAATTGCATGCCTGCAATATCAGAACTTTGCTGCTAATCCTTTCGAGTTGAAACGTTACAATGAGGTTGCAACATATTTGGTGAAATTTCCGAACTCACGACATCGAGATGACTTCATGCGGTTCAGATTAAATCTTTGGTTAACCAGAGAAGTGTTATACACATGAAGGATTCTGGATAGCATAAATGCAAGATGTCGATTTTGTGATGAAAGATAGAAACCCTGAAACATCTGTGTAAAAATTATGGGGTCTTTTGTTTCACACCACACGGAAATATGTGAGATATGCCATACTAAACGTTTTACATCATTTATGTTTAAATGAAAAAAATATATAAATACGCATATAGTGCTAATGAGTCAATGATGCTAATGTGGTTCATGGGCCTACATTGCAAGTGGGACAAATTGGTACAATGTGGTGTTGCTGCAACTGGAGACAGAACAATTGTATGCTTTTTTAGTATTGTCAATTTTTATACAGTGAGTTGATGTGTAAAAAGGCTCATTGAATTTTTCTTTCTTTTCATTGTTATTCATAATCTTCTTTTTTGTGTTAAAATGTTTTTTATTCATGTATATGATATTTTATTTAATTTTAAATTGAAATGTAAAAGTACATTTGTATTTTTTTATGAAAGTTGAAAGGTCTCGATTTATCATGACCATACCAACCAATAATAAAAAATAAAAAAAAGTTAGTGGCAACGGATGTGGAAAACATTGTTCCCATATCCGATATCTTTAACTAAATATCTGGTGAAATTTGCAGATCCCAATCTTTTTCCCATTGTGTAGTAGAGGCGGGACAGTTACTTTCTTTGGGTTGATTGAGAATAGAATAGAATTTAGAATCTTTAGTGGAAGGAGAACAAAATATTAATTCAATATATTTGGAAGGGGTGTTGTGGCAATAAGAAGAAATTGCTTTCATAATTAAGTTTGTGGTCAGAATGATTGGGCTTGAAATGAACACATACTATGGGAAAAGGTATAGGTAATGTATTTAGAAAAAGGTGTGCAACCAGGAAAATGCCAGCAGAATACCATCTTTGCAGCACATCATGTTTAAGTCTCAATGGGAAGTATTTGTTGAACCATAAGAAGGCATTGGAGGCATCTTGAACAATGAACAAGCAAGATAATAGGCTATTCCAATTTTTTTTTAACAAATGTAAAAGAGGGAGTTTTTTAATGCCAGTCCATGAAGATGTCTGAAGGAAATTATACAAAGAGAGAGGGGCTATACATTTGGATTCTAATTTGATTGAGGTAGGGGAATCTGTCAAATTAGGTTCGTTGAGTTGAAATAAAATGTTTTACTGTAGTAAAAAGGATCTCTGATATTTGAGTTTATTAAAAATCAACTTTGAGAGTTTTATGTTTCCAAAGAAAGTGAGACAAGAGTATCAATTTTCTTTAAAAAAAGGTAGTTGATAGGAATAAAGGAATCATAGAAATATAATAAAGGATAATAGGTCCAAATGTCATTTTGGTGGAGTTTAGATGACCCCACTGTGACAAAAAAGAGGCGACCAATTATTGATATCAAGTTTTCAAGGTTTATTAGATATACTTTTAGCCAATTGGCTTTATATAACACAACATTTAGACATGATACATTTCCAATATTAAAAGGATAAAACAAAGATAAAACAGCAATACATCATAATACTATTCAAGACATCTTAAAATCACTACAATCTTTAGATAAAATACAACCATAAAATAAATAAGATTAATATCATTACATCTCATAAATATTCCCCATAAGTCTTTAACTTCATTCAAATTGATTGTGTTCTTATAGGATTGCATATACTTATAATGCAAATCTTGCAAGCTTTCATAAACTATCATCAAATGATATAGTGACTCAGTTATTTCATTACCACTTAATCGGCACATACGCATGCTATGAGGTAAACCCAACCACTCACCCTTAGTTTCTAGAGCATCTGAGGTGTTACATTTTAACAATAGGTATGTACAAAATGTATTTACACTTGGATAAGCTTTGATATAGTTCAGTGCAATACTCCTGGTTATCCGTTCTTGACAATAAGGTCCACTATGCACCTTAGTCGCCAGATTGATTAGATTTTGTTCATAGTCGATTTCTTTCAATTTACGTTTCAACCAATATTTCACACAGTTCACTTCTGTGAGCATATTATTAGTTGGTTCCCCAATCCAATTCATATAAAGAGTTTTCAAGATTTCCATTGTACCAACTAACACTTTCCCATCTAACCTCTGAAACTCTGCTACCGAGGGTACTATAATTGTATCAATTTCCAGTTTACATATATTCTCAAAGAACATTACACATTGACTTATGTATGCATATGATATTCCCGTTATGTCGAATTCCAAAAAGAAATAGTCCACGCTTACATTTTGTGGTAGCCGTAGCAGTTTACGAAGCATTCTCGCCTCAAATCCCACTAATCTCTTGTTGTATTTGTGGCCCCATATCGCAATTGCATACAATAGGATCCCCCTTATCTTTGCTGTGTAAATAGTCAAACCCGCAGACACTGAGTATCCACCGTTCCTCCCTATGAAAATACTTAGTGCATTTACCGATGTTAAACACTGTGCTTTCAAGGAGGACCAATGTGATTCCCACTTTAACTTCTCATCAACCACCATTCTCAGATATTTGTATGTTGTTACTTGTTCAACTATTTTGTCATTCATTGTCCACACAGATTTTCTAGGACTGGGTTTTTTCGAGAAGACCATCACTTTACTTTTGTCAATATTAATGGTTAATCCATTTACAGTGCAATATGCTTCAAGGGAATCAAGCATTCTCTGGAGTCAATTTTCTTTAAAAAGCTAGTTGATAGGAATAAAGGAATCATAGAAATATAATAAAGGATATTAGGTCCAAATGTCATTTTGGTAGATTTTAGACAACCCCACCGTTACAAAAAGAAAGGCGACCAATTATTGATATAAGAATGTATTTTTTCTAAAATATTATTTTGGTTTAAAGTTAGGGTAGAAGTCATATCTTTAGCTATAGGAATGCCTAGATATTTAAAAGATTTCATTCAATTTAGGGGAATATTAGACCTTATGCAAGAGTTGGTTAATGGGAATATTTCTGATTTATAAACATTTAGTTTGTATCCAGAGACTGTAGAAAATTGATCAATACAAACCATAAGCGATGGGATAGAGTTGGAGGGTTCAGATAAATAAAGAAGAATGTCACCCGCGTAGGCAGAGAGTTTAATAGAGATGTCTTTTATAGTAATTCCCTTGATATTGCCATCAAATGTACTGCTTTGAAGGAAAGGTTCTAGAGCTAGGATAAAAAGTAATGGGGATAAAGGGCCTCCTTGCCTAGTCCCGCAAGATATGGGAAACAATTGAGAAAAGGTATTATTTATGAAAAGGTCTGGTAGATGGTGAATAAAGAAGTGCAATGAATCTAGAGAATGTTGGGCTAAATCCATGCCATGATAAAGATTGACACATAAAGTGCCAAGAGACTCAGTCACAAGCTTTCTCAGCATCAAGTGTGAGAAGGATAAGAGGGTCACATGATTTTTGAGCAAGAGAAAGAACATTAAAAAGAAGTCTAGTATTAGAAGAAGCATATCTACCTTTAATAATACTAGATCCACATTAACAAGTTTAGGCATTATGGCTTCTAGTCTGTTAGCAATAAGTTTGACAGGAATCTTAGATTCAGAATGTAGAAGAGAAAGGGGCAGTCATTTTTAACAAAAGAAGGGTCTTTGACAGGTTTATGGAATAAGATTAATAGAGCTTCTTCAAAGGTGCCTAAGCATTGACCAAGATTTAAAAAGTGGCTAAATAACTCAAGGGACCTCATTACGAGTTTGGAGGCAGCCATGGTGCTATTAGCTATTAGCACCATGGCTGCCTCCAAACCGGGCTCCATTACCGGGTTCCTTCAATGAGGAATAACCGGATCATTCCAACATTGGAGGACCCGGTAATTCCTCCTTGAAGGAACCATTCCCCATTCCCATTGGAGCCCCAATGGGGCTCAATGGGAATGGGGAGGGAGGTAATAACGGGCACATTACAAATGACCCGTTATTACCTCCCTCTTACCCTCACGGGACCCGGAAAGGATGTCTGGTTTTACCAGACGTCTGTTCCGAGTCCCGCAAAGGGAACCTCGTAATCAGTAATCCCGTAATGAAGGATGCCGGTCCCGTACCGGCACCCTTCATTACGGGACCGCAAGGGTCGTAATGAGGCCCAAGGAGTTTAGGAGAAAGAATAGCTTAAAAGGAGCAGTAGAAATCAATAGTAAAGCCATCAGGCCCAGGAGCTTTACCAGTTTTAAGATCAAGAATAGATTTTTCAATTACTTGTAAAGATATAGGAGCATCTAAAAAGGAGAGATCAACAGTATTATCAGTAATTTTCAAGTTGAGAATATTGTCATTAAGAATAGTCTCATCAGAAGAATAGAGCTGAGAGTAAATTTCAAAAAAAGAATTATTAGTTTGTTGCAAAGTCGTAACTTTAGTGCCTTGTTGATTGATAATAGATGTAATAATGGTTTGTTCCTTTCTTTTTTAAGATACGAAGCAAATAACTTCCCAGATGTATTAGACCCACCATAAAACTTAGCTTTTGTTCTCAACATAGAAGAGCGTTCTCAACATAGAAGAGCATGCTTTATTTGTATTGTATTTGTTAAACTCAATACGTTTTGAAAGGAGGGATTTAAAGGTTGCAACAGTGGGATGACTAAAATATCAGGATTCAAGTCTTGAGGCAGCTTATCATTTTGTTTCTTTTTAAATGCGACAAATTGTATAATGAAACCTCGTGGGGTAGCTTTAAATGTGTCCCAATTATTATGGACAGAGGTGTCAATTGGATTATTAAAGATGGAAAATGAGGTACAGAAATCATTAATCTGCTGAATAAAAGAAGGATCATTTAATAGAAAATTATTGAACCTCCATCAAGAAGAAACATTAAGTTGGGGTTCCCATTCAAGAACAGTGAGAACTGGTGCATGATCGGATATAATAATAGGGCCAATTACCAAATACAGAATTTTAGAAGAAAGTGATGAGTTAATGAATATATGATCAAGTCTAGGCAAGGATTTATGTAGAGGGGAGAAAAAAGTGTATTCTTTCATATCAGGGTGACCAACGCACCAAGTATCAATTAGGGTGAGGTCATCTATGAAATCAATAAATTGTTTATGCGATTTAGAATTTATATATTTATCAGATTTTCGATTGAGTGTGAAATCACAAATTTGGCTGCAGTCACCGCAGAAAATAAGGCGATCATAGTCTTTTTGGAAAAGGATTTGTTTTAAATTACTCCAAAAAGAAAGTTTGGGGGAGTTAGGACCATAAATATTAACAATAGTTGCTATCAAATTATTAATATCTTCAATAATCGACCAACAAACAGAAAGGTCATGTTGTTAGTTTATTATTTGAAATAATGTTCTTTTGTGGATTAGTATACTCACTCCCCCTTTTTACCCTAATCACTGGCGCATATAATGCATGTTTAGCCCACAATCTAACTATTTTTGCATTTTCTCAGACCAAATCTAAAAGCGTTTTTTGATGCAGACGACGCCGGCTTTACTTTTTATAGGATTGTTTAACCCTTTGACATTCCATGGCATAACTTTAATACTCATTGCAATATATTCCTTGAATCATGATAGACAATGAAGCTTGCTAAACTGTAAATCATTCTGTACATTGCGTTGAATAAAGTAAGTAGTTGCAAAACCATTTGTGCTAGGAAAGACACTACACCATGAATGGATGGTTTTAGAGTACGATATGTTAAATTAGAGGGTATAAAAATGAGAAAAGGGGAGGGACCACAACAAGAAAACTATTAACAGTAGTAAACCTTATTGAATGAAGAAACAGCATATGAACAATAAGAGAAAATGATGAGCAAAGAGAACAATAGATAACCATTAGGAGCTGCCATAGGCAAGAACAAGATGGTCCACTGTAGACCTATAAGCCAAACAGAGCTGGCTAAGTAAGAAGATGAACAAACTTGTCAATAATTATGAAATAGTGGCTGCAACAGCAATGCATGAACAAGTTACAGATGCTGCAAAATAAAGAGGTAACTTTAACTCACTGGGTCCACCCCCTCTGGATCGATGTGATTTATAGGAGATCTGGATTTGTCTCTACGTTTGTCTGGGCTATCGAAAGAATTTGAAGGTGGATCATGATCAGATCTACTCCTAGAATGATGTGTGTTACCAAAGTGGATTTTATTACAACTGGATAAGTTGCGAACATGAAGTGGTTGTTGCGGGTCAGGGTCTGCTGTCAATAAAGACGCAGCGCAGGATGAAGTGTCCATATTGGAAGATTGAAGAGATTTAATCTGAGCATGTAACTCAATAGGATCCGAGTACTCTTTGTTGATGCCATGAGGCGGAGTGATAAGCATTCTTGCGGGTTCAGGTAGGCTATCTTTTTTAATGTCCAGAGTTTTCAAAGCTGGTCTTATTTCCCAAAATCTTTTTTCGTTTGTCCTGGGTGATTTTTTTAGGAATATGGAGATACATTGTTTTTTCTTTGGAAGGTTAGAGGAAATCGTTTTAGTTTTTTTTATCTACTGGGAGAATTTGTTCTGCTTGTTGATGACACAGCACACAGGCAATGAGTGATCTTGGGGATAAACTGTTGGTGTGTGACCTTTGGAATTCGAGAGTAGGAGAGAATGGGATATTCAAATGTTTAGGAAGCCACTCTGTTAAGAATTTAATGGGGTCATTCTGATCTGAAATTTTCTGGCACGCCATAAATTCTGATATAATCTCTCCGATTTCTATCCTCTAAATTGGACATTTCTGACTCTAGATGGAGAGGTTTATGATGCATATCCTCAAGACCCTCAATTCCATCGTCAGTAAAAGACCACACTCCTCAACTTCAGTTAATCTTGAACTGATTGTTTTAATTTAATTTTTGAAACCATTAAAGTCATTCTGTAGAGTTAAGGATCTGGAATCTAGAACTGATATGGATTACTGAATAGTGGAGAGCTCAATTAAAAAGTTCTCCATAACTTTATTGATGGATGTGAGATTCATTGAGGAATTGGAATAACTGGAATTACACTTTAACCAGGCAGGAGCAGTAAAAATGAATATGGAGTGAATAATTTCCAATTGGTAGTACCAGAATAAGTCACTGGGTGTCAGTGGCGAGCAGGCCAAAGCAAGCAAAAGCACCCATGAACTCTTCTAATGTGCTGTGAGTTCTCTCAGGGAATTCAGTGGAGCAGCTGAGGATCAGTAACAAAGTAACATAGAGCAAAGGCAAAGGAGCTCTCCAATGTTCAGTTGGCAGCCAATCCAGCTGCTGCACTGTATTATGGGTTTCTTTCAGCTGTTAGGTCTTCAAGCTGTCACTGCCACCTTAAACACGAGCCGAAGTTCAGACACATTGAAAGCACACAGAGATAGAGAGAAATGACACCGGGAGGTGCCGCAGCCAAGACAATGATTGTGAGGCAGAAGTGAGGTAAAATTAGCACATTATGGACTTAATCAATGTATTGTTAAGCTCTGTCAGGCGAGCTCACAGGCTATGCGCCACTTCCGCTTGGTCGCAAGCCACACCCCCTACAACAACCTGTTATTCTTAATTATTTGAAGACTTAAATCAGTGCAAAATACACTTATCTCTATCAGGTGAGATCAAATTACTACTGAATCTTACTGGATTCTTACTAATAGACAACTGGCACTAACCAGTTCATTTTTACTAAATCAAGGAGAGACACCTGATCTAATTGTACACATGTTTACTATATTCTCTCGTAGTGGTCAATCTATAGCAAGCGGAACACTTAAACCTATTATGGGGATAGGACATTCACCCTAACCAGGTGAGTGGGCGATTTGACATGATGGCTAATGATTGCATTGAGATACATTGATCAATACCACAGTGAGCTAAGCATTTGAATATACATGACTCAACAACCAATATGGGATAGATTGACAGCTCTTACATTATGGGGGAGACTCATATCGCACAGCATGGTTTGCATGACAAGCACATTAACTACTGGCATGGTGTGATAAGATTTTAGATGAATATCAGAAGGTGCAACTAACACTAATATATGAGCTAAACATCACCTACGTGGGTGATCACCAGCGTTTGATAATATAATTAGTGACGGAATTATTAATGGGCTATATGGAAAATGTCCTATTTGTAGGCAAACATGGTCTTTATAAACCTTGATCACCTTTAGCCCAGCCTTGATAAGGACCAAAGGGTCGAAAAACACGTGTTGGTGTGAGGACACTGTTAAATTATGTGAAAATGGTGTGAGGGCAATGTTAGGATTTGAGATAAATAATGGGTAACATTTGAGCCTTTGAATGGGTAAGATATGGGCCTGTGAATGGGTAACATACGAGCCTGTGAATGGGTAACATAGGAGCCTGTGATTTCTAGTTCAGTTTAGTTTATTGTTTTGTATAGCGCGGCCTGGCCCTAGGGCATCTGGGCGCTTGCCATAGTTACATGGTTACAGGATAAGATATACACATACATAGTTATTGTAGTATTATAGTACATGATATGCCAAATATGTACAATCAGTTGTGGACCGAAAATAGTCAGAAGAGTGTAAGATATATACAGAAGTATTTGAGTAGTAGGGTTTTGACAGGTTGTAGTGGCTATGTATATCTATAAATCTATGAATATATGTACACATGTCGCAAGGGAGTAATAGGTAATATGCTCAGAACTGACAAGCGTTAAACTAGTGAAGTAACAATAAAATCTATGGCTCAAAAGTGAAACGCATGAGCTTGTGATAACTAAGGTTCTCAGAACCCAGGTGGAGTGCCTTTTGTGAAGTTAATACGGTGCATGGACCACATGAGCTTGTGTTACTAAAATGTTATGTCCCTAATGTCCTCATAACCAAAAAGGAGTGACCTTTGTGAAGTAAATCAAGTATCATTTGGGCTTGAACAGGTTGTAATACGATGAATATATGAGGTTGAACTGAGATTGAGTAAACTTTGTGAGAATAACAAAGTATCATTTGGGTTCGATCAGATTATGTTAAGAAAAACATTGTAAACACATTGGGCCTCATTATAAGGTTGCCGGTCCGGTAACAACGGTACTGGGAAGCTTGCCGGTACCATTACCGGACCGGCATACTACGAGGTCTGCGAGCGGGTGACCTGCCGCCCACCAGGTCTGACCTGTCGGGCGGACCGGCACCCGCAAACAGAGCATGTCGGATGCACCGGCATCATTCACGAATGGTGCCGGTGCATCCGGCCTCCCCATTCCCATTTCGCTTAGCGAATAGGAATGGGGAGCATTTTTTTCCGTCACCCGGGAATGGGCAATTACTGGGTCTGCTGGGGCCGCAATGACCCGCTAATTGCCCATTCCCGGGCGCCGGAAAAAAATCATAATGAGGCCCATTGTAAAATGTATTACCTAGGTTGTGATATGAATTGTGAACTAACAGTACGAATTCTTTGGTCTCATTAGACCCCGTAGGAGTACAATACGAGGGTGTTAATCAACATAAAGTAATGTGAGCAAGGTGTACGGTGTAACACAGACAGACACTCCTATGTTGTCATGTTGTGGAAGAAACTTCTCCATAGCACTCAAGCCTTCCTTACGCGGTTTTGACGTATATAGACTGGTCACATCACATGGAACTATCAAGAAGTTAGCGCCTGTCAGTTAATGAGTTCAATTGTCTCAGAAAATCTCCTGCATCTTTTAAAAGGTTGGAGTAGATCTAATTAGTGGCTGCATAATCTGATCTGTGTATTTAGAGAGTGGCTGGAGTATCTGTCGCTGCCACAATCGGGCGACTGGGAGGATTAATGAGAGATGTATGAATGGTTGGTAGTGTATAGAATAGGAACACGTGGATGCCTAGCCATAGCAAGAATGCACATTTTAATTTCAGAAAATGACTGCAGAGCAGCACGGCAGCCACAGTGTTGTGGATGTCCGACCGTCTGCAATACATACGTGCAACATACATAATGCCAGTAGAGAAGGGCAACCTGGTCCACACAGGCCTGCGCTTTCGGTATCATCCACTACCAGGACTGGGCATCTTGTGGAGAATATGGACATCTGGGGAGCACTGTAGATGGTTTAGAGAGCGACCCCGCGAAAAATGTACGGCGTTGAAGAAATTGATTTTTGGTTACCAGGGATCCAAATACTTTGCGCATCAGAATTGAGGAAGTCCCTGATGGCTTTGCTCAGGCCTTTAACTGTGGGCTCCGGGGCATTACCTGAAGCGGTAACGCCCCGTCAGCTTGGGGCTTATTGCTTAAATAATGTATTCCTTGTTTCCTTTCTTCCCATTTCTGTTTCTTTGTGTGTTTCTCCCTCCCTCCCTTCCTCCCTCCCTGTGTGTTTCTCCCTCCCTCCCTCCCTCCTTCCTTCCTTCCTTCCTTCCTTTCTTTCTTTCTTTCTTTCTTTCTTTCTTTCTTTCTTTCTTTCTTTCTTTCTTTCTTTCTCTCTCTCTCTCTCTCTCTCTCTTTCTTCCTTCCTTCCTTCCTTCCTTCCTTCCTTCCTTCCTTCCTTCCTTCCTTCCTTCCTTCCTTCCTTCCTTCCTTCCTTCCTTCCTTCCTTCCTTCCTCCCTCCCTCCCTCCCTCCCTCCCTTCCTCCCTCCCTCCCTCCCTTCCTTCCTTCCTTCCTTCCTTCCTTCCTTCCTTCCTTCCTTCCTTCCTTCCTTCCTTCCTTCCTTCCTTCCTTCCTCCCTTCCTCCCTCCCTATTATATCTATTTGTCTATTATATTAACTTCAAACCATTCATTAATCCCTCCTCCCTTCATTTACCTGAATTCTGTTATTCTCGCCTTATCTTCCTGTATCTATTTCTTCCTTCTGTCGTCTCTGTTAGCTTAATTCCACCATTCTTTGATATCTGTATTACTTATGCTAGCCCTTTAACTTCCCATCCTGTATTCCAGCATTCGTTCTTCCTGATGTTAAGCAACAGGCCCCTAACTCTAAACAGATTAAAGCAATAAAGGTTTAATGAGCCATGACACTGTAATTGACCACATCATTATTCATTAAATAGAAATCAGACCCTATTGATCACACACACACCACATGCACCACATGCGCCAAGCAGGGCAATCCATAGTCTAATCACTATCTGCGATGATAATGAAAGGAGCACTCTTGCTTACTTGGACCCTGCAGTGTGTGCTATTCTCTCTTTTATAACCACATACCACTTGCTTTGTTCTATCCCGAGTTCTTCTACTAAGTGCCTAAGTATGAGTATGTTGGTGAAGGTAAAAATGCATGAAGTATTTTAAATTCCACTTGCTTTTCAAGTACCACCCAACTTATTGAATAGGCTATTTACGGCTCTGGGTTTGAACTGTTAGTTATTACTTAACTAATCGATATTAAAATGAGGAACACACCTTTTTCTCTTAGGGAATGATTTAATGGGGTTCACTTATAAGGCTCTTGTTCATGGCTTTGTGGTGCACAGTTTGTATTGCTCATGTCAAAAGCAGTTTTCCTGGCGGCAAGGTGAAGAGAGTCGCAGATGGAAGGCAAGAGGGATGGGGGACTGATGGAATAAGAGAGTAGCAGATGGGAGGCGACAGGGATGGGGGACTGATCGAGGAAGAGAGTAGCAGATGGGAGGCGAGAGGGATGGGGGACTGATCGAGGAAGAGAGTAGCAGATGGGAGGCGAGAGGGATGGGGGACTGATCGAGGAAGAGAGTAGCAGATGGAAGGCGTGAGGGTTGGGAGGCTGATGGAGTAAGAGAGTAGTAGATGGGAGGCGAGAGGGATAGGGGACTGATGGAGGAAGAGAGTAGCAGATGGGAGGCGAGAGGGATGGGGGACTGATGGAGGAAGAGAGTAGCATATGGTAGGCGAGAGGGATGGGGGACCGATGGAGGAAGAGAGTAGCATATGGAAGGTGAGAGGAATGGGGGGATTGATGGAGGAGGAGAGTAGCAGATGGAGGGCTTGAGGGATGGTGGGCTTATGGAAAGTTAAGAGAGTAGCAGATGGAAGGCGAGAGGGATGAGGGACTGATGGAGGAAGAGAGTAGCAGATGGAAGGCGAGAGGGATGGGGGACTGATGGAGGAAGAGAGTAGCAGATGGGAGGCGAGAGGGATGGGGAACTGATGGAGGAAGAGAGTAGCATATGGAAGGTGAGAGGGATGGGTGACTGATGGAGGAGGAGAGTAGCAGATGGAAGGCGAGAGGGATGGGGGACTGATCGAGGAGGAAAGTAGCAGATGGAAGGCATGAGGGATGGGAGACTATGGAGGAAGAGAGTAGCAAATGGGAGGCGAGAGGGATGGGGGACTGATTGAGGAAGAGAGTGACAGATGGAAGGCGAGAGGGGTGGGGGACTGATGGAGGAAGAGAGTAGCAGATGGAAGGCGAGAGGGATGTGGGACTGATTGAGGAAGAGAATAGCAGATAGAAGGCGAGAGGGGTGGGGGACTGATGGAGGAAGAGAGTAGCAGATAGAAGGCGAGAGGGGTGGGGGACTGATGGAGGAAGAGAGTAGCAGATGGAAGGCGAGAGGGATGGTGGACTGATTGAGGAAGAGAGTAGCAGATGGAAAGCGAGAGGGATGGGGGATTGATTGAGGAAGAGAGTAGCAGATGGAAGGCGAGAGGGGTAGGGGACTGATGGAGAAAGAGAGTAGCAGATGGAAGGCGAGAGGGATGGGGACTGATTGAGGAAGAGAGTAGCAGATGGAAGGCGAGAGGGATGGGGGACTGATTGAGGAAGAGAGTAGCAGATGGAAGGCGAGAGGGGTGGGGGACTGATGGAGGAAGAGAGTAGCAGATGGAAGCCGAGAGGGATGGGGGACTGATGGAGGAAGAGAGTAGCACATGGAAGGCTAGAGGGATGGTAGGCTTATGGAAAGTTAAGAGAGTAGTAGATGGAAGGCGAGAGGTATGGGGGACTGATGGAGGAAGAGAGTAGCAGCTGGAAGACGAGAAGAATGGGTGGACTGATGGCGGAAGAGAGTAGCTCATGGAAGGCTTGAGGGATGGTGGGCTTATGGAAATTTAAGAGAGTAGCAGATGGAAGGCGAGAGGGATGAGGGACTGATGGAGGAAGAGAGTAGCACAGGGGAGGCTAGAGGGATGTTGGGACTTATGGAAAGTTAAGAGAGTAGCAGATGAAATGCGAGAGGGATGGGGGACTGATGGAGGAAGAGAGTAGCAGATGGAAGGCGAGAGGGATGGGGGACTGATGGAGGAAGAGAGTAGCAGATGGGAGGCGAGAGGAATGGGGGACTGATGGAGGAAGAGAGTAGCATATTGAAGGTGAGAGGAATGGGGGGACTCATGGAGGAAGAGAGTAGCAGATGGAAGGCGAGAGGGATTGGGGACTGATGGAGGAAGAGAGTAGCAGATGGAAGGCGAGAGGGATGGGGACTGATGGAGGAAGAGAGTAGCAGTTGGAAGGCCAGAGGAATGGAGGACTGATGGAGGAAGATAGGGGCATGTGGAAGGCGAGAGGGATGATGGGGCTTACAGAAAGTTAAGAGAGTAGCGGATGGAAGAGGCAGAGAGTGGGATAGGGTTAATAATAGAGGGAGCAAATAGAAGAGGGGAGCAGAAGATTTTAGAAGGGCTAACAGAGGGCATGGGTTTTGAAAGGGGAAAAGGAGAACATACGATTGTGGAAAATATGAGAGGGGGCGAGCAGATTTCCCACTTGGACACACTAAAAGACCCGAGGCAAATCATTTTATGTCAGCAAAGCCTGGTGAGGGGACAGGTCCATTTCAGTCAAATTCAGATCCCTATTCAATGGGTGGACGGACTTCCCAAAATGTACTCTGTGGGATTTCCTATGGGTCAATCTGGCCTCCAATCTCGAGCCTTGATAAGGAAGTTTGACGAGCCATTCCTAGGACTTGGATCACATAGTAAAGGCCTAAGGATTACGCTCACTTTTTGCCTACTTGGTGGGTTTTGTTTGGCAGTGGAGAGATGTGTGGTTTTCTAGAGGAGTTTTGGTGCGATTTTGGTGAGTTCAGGATAGATCTGGAGGGGTTTGTTAGTTGTTTGTGCTTTATTGGTGTTTCTTTGTCCCAGTTTTATCCCTATCTGTGTATGCATGCTTGTTAGGAACCTGATTTTAACTTCCCTTTTCAACCCTTACTCATACAAAGATTGAAAAAAGCCCCAAAAAAGTTCCTGTTGTAATTTTCCCTGCACCCAAATAAAATGTAATTACAAAAGCTGAAAAAAGCAAAAAAGTTTCCTGGTTTGTGTGTACCTGAGAAGTATTTGTTTATGCTCAGTCACACTCCGTATCCTGATCCTTACTGTTTGTGTTTTTAGACAATCCTTTCCCTTGGTGCGAGTCTTACAGAAATCCATTTGTTTGTCTTTGTCACTTTGTTTTCATTGCACATTGACAACTTACACCACATACATGGCAGCATGTAATTTCTTGTGGACAATGAAGTGCTAGGCTAGTGTCAGGTGCAGAAAAAGAGGGACTGGACTCCTCCTGCACATCTGTGTCAGAGGAGGTCATCAATGACAAGCCAGGAGGAGGGAGTGCGAGGTGAGGGAGGCAGTGGCTGATGGGGAGGCAACAGTAAGTGAGGGGCAGGCTATTAGCAATCAGGGCGAGGTTGTGGTGTTACCCGCAGGGTCACTGCAGGAGCTCCTGTAGCATGCAGACTAGTATTTAGACATTGATGTTGGTGGGGAGGTGGTGGTAGGCCAGCAGCAGAGGGTAGTAGCCTGACACGAGCAGCAGCAGAATGAGGAGAAGCAGTGGCAGCTGGTGAAATGTTTCATTTGAGTGGTGTCAATATTTCCCAGTAATTTGTGGGTGTGACCAAGCATATCAAGGGAGCCTGAACCAACCTAGAGAGATTGTGTGGGGTGGCATCCCCCTGCAAACATTTTTAAAATATGAATTTGAAATGGTGCAATGTTGACGCATATTTGTTTTGTTAAATAAATTGGTAATACGACATACAAAATACAATTAGCTATTTAGGGCAACACATGACACATCTTCTAACAATATAATAAAAGGCCAGATGTATGTGTGTCCCTGTATGTTTGTCCGATGCAGTAGCTTCACCTGTTATCACCTCTAGAGGGAGCTGTTGCCTTTGGATATATAGTGGTCTTACTGTGTTAAAGTAAACCTGCACTTTGGCCTGTGTACACAAGCTTTTACACTAGTATTCAATAAATGGAAAGTGACCAATAGATCACGGGAGTATTTTTAAAAACATTTTCATTACAACATATCCCAGCACTACCACTGTGAATCAAATATTCATGATGCATGTGCCCATATTATATATCATAATTCTTATTGTAAAACTCTTAGATGCTGGTGTTCAGACTACATGTCATCATTACCACTGTAAAATACTGTACTTGGGGTTGGTGTCCCCTGTGTCCTTGGCCCTCTAATTCACGTTGATGGTGCTGGTTCACACAGTATATGTTAGCATTGTCAGTCGATGAAATTCAGGATGCTGGTTCCACAAAGGGGCCCTCGCTGCTCGCTGCCAGAGTTATGCCCCAATGTCACGCTCTCTATTTTCTCACATGTGCATTTCTCAGCTGCTTGAAGGTGCAGCACTAGGTGCCATCATACCTGGCTACATTTGAAAATCAAAATTCCTGAGATGTATGCCCTGCCCACAGCCACAGAAGACCCTGCCCATTTGCACACGGCTCCTCCCACCGCCCCGCCCACCTGTCAAAAAGGTAAACTCTTCAATGACATGGATTGAAAGCAGTTTTATTACGGCGATGGTAATGCGTTCATTTTGCTTACTATGACCACAAAAGTGATGGGATGAAGGTTTCGAATGAATCTGAACCACTGGCAATTGCTCTGGGCAACCTTCCACACCACCGTTTTTTAGCCCGTCTGCGCCATTGCAAAAGGGGTCCAGCCATGTGCAAATCAGTCAGCTGCCGCCACCAAGGGTAGCAGCCCAGCCCGAACTGTTAGGCCAGGTCCCCTCTGCACAGAAAACCAAGCAACCCCAGACATGTTTCGGCCTTGTTGGGCCTCCTCGGTGAGGTGCAGCCTGGTTCCCTATGGCACAGCGAGCAAGGGACCCACGTCTGGGCATACCCTCTCTCACATGGAGAGACAGAGTGTGACCACAAAAGTGATGGGTGGAAGGTTTCGAATGAATCTGAACCACTGGCAATTGTTCTGGGCAACCTTCCACACCACTGTTTTTAGCCCGTCTGTGCCATTGCAAAAGGGGTCCAGCCATGTGCAAATCATTTCCTCTGAAGAAGAATGAGGGTGCGGAGGATGAACCTTTGTGCGTTAAGGAGCCAGAAAGAACACAAAGGATGCCAAACTTTAATTCCTTTAGAGCATTTAAAAGCTGCAAAATGGACCAAAATTGTGGTCTCTTGTCACGTGAGCCAAGGATGGAAATAGAGTGTGAACTTGGAGTTCCAGACACAATAGCAAGTGCCAACACACTTGAAGTCGGGGTGATTTCCTGGGGGCTGGCAGAGCCGTCCGCGGACCTCTGGGGCTGGGGAGGCCCCAACTCCTCCCGCGTCCCAAAAGGAGTATGAGGCACACACAAGAGCAAAGTAATTACTGCTGTTTATTATAGTAACGGCAGGGATTGTTCTCGGCCCGTATGCATCCGGGGAGATGCTCTCGCTGTTAGAGGGGCTCGCAGGCCCTTTTTACCATAGTATGACGCGATATTCGCGTCACATGGGAAAATTGTCACAAAACCTAACGCCAGCTCGGGTTGGCTCCCCGAGTGAAAGGGTTAGTATAGTTACCTATAAGAGGGAATATTAGTGGATGAGGACAGGTCAGGTGGTACATTTGGGCTGTCCCTAACACATGCTACAACAAATTAGTTACAAGGGGACACTTGGTGATTGGCTAACTAAAATGGCGTCAGTGAGGAGCCCCTTGTACTCTGATTGGTTCCCTCGCGAGCCCCCAAGCCTGGGACCATCGCCGTTCCCAGCTCACGATGTACCTGGTGCTGGCAACAATGTGCAACTATGTGTTAGTGGTGGACAATGCACAGATCTTGCTAGTGGCTGATGATCATGCCTTTCCCATCGTTGTAGGTGTCTGACTTGTCGCTTCGTTGTTGCAACCTGTGTCCCAGACGTGGGACCCTGTCTCATGAGCTTGGCATTTTGTCAGTTCGGTTTGGTCACGTGTGGAGAGACCGTAGCTGGAGCAGAATTATGAGCATTTGATTTGTATTTCGGCTCTGAGGGGCGCTTGGCGGTGGTAGATGTAACCTTGGCGCTGGGAGCGCGGCATGTGGGTTGCAACATTGCGGCCTTGGCTGTGAGCTCTCGTTGGGGCTCATTCTGCGTGGTCAGCGCTTTTCTTTTTCGTCTTGGGAGGATTTTCGTCTGAGAGGCTCCTGCTTGGGGACTCTTGCTTGTGGCCTACTTTGGCCTAGTTTCTGGGTGGCGGTACATCATCCATAATATGTGAGTCACGGGACGACAGAGTGTCACAAGCAGCAGTATATATATATGATGACATCTCTATAGGGATAGGGTAGCGAGAAAGCCTCTGCAAGCGTATACACAAGCTCTTCAGGCATCTTTTGTTTCTGCAGTGCTGTAGAAGACCTATGTGAACAACAACAATGTATTTCCGTGGGTGTGCCAGTCTGCTATGTCATAGCACTGAGTATGTTCTTCATGTAGGTTGATGTGTGGGTGACCAGTGTGCATGGTGGCACATGTGTTCTTGTCTGTTGGCTATGTCGTCATGGCATCTCTAACGATGATGGGTTTTGTGGTTGCTGTCTAATGGAGCTGGTCCATGAGGCAACCGTCGATATCAACGTCTCCGTCGTGTTGATAACAAAGTGTAGGTGCAGTTAGTGGGAGTAGGAGTATTGTTATTGGATCCTCGTCCTTCTCCAGCCATGTTACCAGTGCTGCGCTCCTTATCCATCCGTTGTAACACTTATCGTACTCTTCATCCATTTTTTCCACAGTTGCTCTTGTCAATGTTACCATATTTCTCCCCACGACCCCATCTGTCCATCCTTCTTAGGTGTACACCTTTCCATATATTACTATCAGCGGTCTTTCCCAGCACCCTAGAATTCCAGGAACTTCTCTTGCACGCCATTCACATGGTAGGTAATTCAATGTTACTTCCTTTGTTTCCCCTTTGTCTGGTCCATCCGTCACATACCGGAGCCCTTGTGTATGTTGCCAGAAGTTATTGTACATGGGAAGTGTTTTGATGAAGTTATTTTCATACGGGTATGAATCCCTTGTCTTCCACTGCAGTATTGCTAGTCTCTCTTGAAATCGTCCTTTTGTATGGAACAGGGCCAGGTATATCAGGCACTCTACTGATGTTGCAGGTACCTCAGCAGCCACAAATGTTCTTGGCGCGCTCATGGCGTATGGGATCAATGAGCACACATAGCAGTTGTCCTTAGTTCTCCCCTTACCAATTTTGGACATGTGCTGGTACCACATGTTGTTTGAGACGTGTGCGGACTCTGTAAAATATGTGTCTACCCCGTGGTTATTAATAGAAGTACTATGTTTAATCCTCTTCCTGTTTACTCTTGGGTTACTTGTACCACCTGACACCATACCTGTTGCAGCCGTGGTTGGGGGTACATTAGTAGGAGGTGCAGCCACGACATAGGAAGCATAGTGTGCCTGCCAGACAGTGGCAGCAAGTAGACCAGTGATAAACAACAGGCCTATAATTTTTATTACAATAGCTAATATCACTGGCATGGTTCTCTTACCTTTGCTGCGGTCCTGCAGCTTTTTATTTTTGATGTTATAGCTGCCCGCCTGAAAATTTCTAAAAATAAGCATTCATTTTGTTAGTTTTGTTTATTCAAGCTCTCCCTATCATGTAGTCGTTTAATGCCCAGGCGAAAAGCTGCTCCCACGCTTTCCTTAGCATCCTATCTATTAGGGCTGGTAAGTGCTCGTGGAGATGTGGGAAGGATTGTTCTATTATCAAAATGAACGTGTTGTAATACACACATATTTTTCTTTTCTTTAAGTATTTTGGCCATGTTATAGCGTGCACAAATTGGTGTGACAGTGCTTCTGGGGTATTGTCATCCATGGGCAGCATTTACCCCTGGGCAAAACATATGTGTTAGTACCTTTCTTCAACTTCTTCTATGTAAAACAGTACTGCGCGGTTCCTGCATGTGCGAGACAAAAAGAGAAAGAGAACATGCATGTGACTACACAGTGTTGTGTGAAATTGCAGATATTTTGACAATGTTCTTTATTTAGGTAGTGGCTGGGATGGGGCTTGTCTGGTTGGGGCTTGTTGGGGACGTAGTTTTCTTACTTTGGGATCTCGTTACCATGGGGTGGACTATGGGCAATTGTTCACTTGAGTCCTTGGGGATGTTTGGTGTTTGGGAGGGGTCAGGGGCTGTGTTGCCGTTGTCGTTGGTTGCTGTTGCTGCCGCGTTGGCCCTCTTGTCGATGCAAGGGCGGGTCTGATCTTTGTAGGGCTTGATGTCATGCAAATGCATCCACACGTTCTTGTCTCGGAGCTTCACGGCTCTAGGAGCTGTTTTTTCCACCAGGTGGGGCCCGGTGAAACGAGGTCTGTTCCACCGGTGGTTAAAGTTGTGCAGGAGGACGTGTCCCCCTCACTTACTGTCCACTGTGCTGCTTGTTCCTGCTCTTAGTTTGATCTCTCTTCTTGTTGGGTGTTCTTCGACCCGCCCCGCGTTCACGCGATCTGTTGAGAGATAAAGGCGACACTAGTAACTAAGGAAGAGACATATTCATACATTTCTTCACCAAAGATAGTGTGAGATGCATGACAATCTGTTATAGCCCTTGATGGTGGTGTCAGTGGGAGGTGCATTTGGCGTCTGGTCACCACCTCGTGGGATGTGAGGTGGTGGTCCGACCCTGGCCTGTTTCTTAACTCAAATAGGGCTAAGGGGAGGCAGTAGAGCCAGCTTTTCTTAGTTGATTGCTGTATTTTTGCTTTCTCTTCTTTTAGGAGGCCGTTGAGGCATTCACAAATGCCATTCGCCTATGGGTGGTACACGCCTGCAAACTTTTGCTTGATACCAAGGAGAGCAGTGATGTGTTGGAACATTTCATTGGCAAAGTGTGGGCCATTGTCAGACCGCAACACTTCGCACACCCCCCACCTCGGAAACACCTCCCTCACCAGGAACTTTGCTGCTCTGAAGGCGTCAGCATGGGAGCATGGACCAGCCTCGATCCACCTTGAAAATGGGCACACTATCACAATCATGTATCTGTACCCTTGACATACATTGATCATGTCAACGTAGTCAATATGAAGGTGCAGGAAGGGTCCTTCCGGCCGGGGTATAATACCTTTGATCACTTGCAGCGTGTGACCGGACGTGAATTGTTGACAAGTGAGACAATTGCTAATGAAGTTTGCAACATGTGAATTTAGCTCATGACAGAACCACCCCTCTTTTATTCGTGCTGCAATTACTTCTTTCTCTGTGTGTGCGGGATGATGTAGTTGTGCCACGGCTGTTTTCAATAGGGCCAGGGCATCACTATTTTGCCTGTATTGTTCTGTCACCATAATGCATCTGTGGGGGACATTGTGCATCCTCTTTTGACCCATAGCTCCTTCTCAGCCATGGGTGCTGCTGCCTGTAATTCCATTATTTGATTTTCAGGGATATGGGTGTACCCATCCTTCATCAACATTTGTCTTGCCCCCGCCCTCCCCTTATCTTTTTTTTTCTATGGAGGTCCATATATCACCGAAATATGCAACATGTTTAGCATGTGCGTCTGCTGTTTTGTTACCTTTGGAAATGGGATCATCCCCGTTTGTATGGGCCTGACACTTCACCAAGGCTATTTCTTTGGGGTCTTCAATTGCTTCAATTAGTTCAGCAAGTAGTAGGGTATGTTGCACTGGGGTGCCGTCTGCTCTTCTGAATCCTCTTCGCTGCCACTTAACTAATCCAGAATGTACAGTTGATGTGACGTATGCACTATCAGAATATATGGTTACTCTTTTGCCATTGCTTTCTTTCAGTGCTAAAATTAGGGCCACTAATTCTGCTGCTTGGGCAGAGTAGTGTTGTGGTAACTGGACGCATTTCACTGGGACATAGGTCCAATCCTCTGTCAGTATCACCACTGCTGCTCCTGTTCTGCGTACCCCATCACTCTGGTCAATTGTTGAGGAGCCATTAATGTACATTATTTCTCCTCCCTCTAGGGCGTTTTCCTCAACCTTTCTTGTGCTAGAGTAGGTGTCAATGGCCTGTGTGAAATCATGAGTGTAGTTGCCATCTTCTACTACCTCTGCTATAAACCTTGCTGGGTTCACGTTGCTGAGGCCCTTGCTGTCCTTGCTCCCCCCAAGCTGCTTGTGCTGGTCTCATTCTGCATGTGCTTGACATGTGTCCCACCATCCCGCATATCCAGCATGACAGTGGTTCCTGTGCTTGCCATTGAAGTCCCCCCCTGCTGTCTTGGTATCCCTGCTGTCCTTGTTGATTGTAACCCCGGAACCCTCCCCCTGGTTGTTGTGTGGGTGGGCCATATCCTCTCCCTCTCATTTGTCCGCCCCTCCCTCTGTAGTTATTCCAGTACCCGTTTCCCATTTGCATATAATCCGCTCCCGCGTGAGCTGTGCACGGTGTGGGTGGAGGCATTTGTGTTATTACATGTGCTTGTTGCATTGGCAATACCTGTTGTTGTATTGTGTCTTGAGTCACTGTGGTCTGTGTGGGTGTGGGTGCTGTTATCAGTGCTCCTTCCATGGCATATTTTGATAACTTCTTTTGGACCAATTTCGCTTCCTCTTTCTATCTTCCTCCTTCTGTTTCATCTTTTCCTGCCATATCCTGCAGTAGTGCACAATTGTCAGCTTCATTTCTGGCCATGCTTTTGCTTCCATCCCCATCAACTTCTTCAACTGTCTTTGTACTTACTCCGGGAACCCTTGTATTAGTATGTGATAGAAAATTGCTAGTGTTTTGTCCCACGGTTCCCGCGTTTCCAAGCGGCACTTCTCCTGAATCTCCTGGATGTAATCAACAGGATCTTCATTCTCATGCATCTTCCGTGAGGTTATTGCTCCTATGTCTGATGTGTCTGGGTATTGAATTCTCAATGCCTGCCAGAGTGCATGTCTGCAGTTGGCGAATGATGCTCCATCATGGGACGTGTCGTTTATTGTTACCCCTGGGAATACCGCCCTCTTCCAGATGTCATCAGCGGCATCCCCCAGTATGGAAATTAGGAGCCCCTTCACATCTCCTACCGCTAATGTTTGCCCTACAGTTTGTTTTTCCATCTCATATAGCCACTTCCCAGGTCCTCCACTTAGGGATGGAAGTCTGCATTTTATATTTTCCTTATCAGCATGTTTCCAGGGGATATATTGTGGTCTGGCTCCTCCCCTCTCTAATAGGGGCATTAGATTGCACTCCCTCTCCTCCCCCTTAGTCCACCTGTGTGTGGTTATGTGAGTATATTCATCATCTTCCTCCGTATCTGGTAACTCTTCAATGCTGTCAATGTTACAAGAGTTTATCCTCTCACCTTCTACATCCTTCCTCCCCCTCTTGTTACCTTCTTGTCCTATCGTTGGCGTGTTTGCTCGTTCTTCCTGCCTGAGTCCTGGGAGGTCTCTAAGTCTGCCAGCATATGGGGTGTGCACAGGGGTTGGTGTCAGTGGGCGTGCTGTTGGTGCAGGCGTGGGTGCTAGGGGCCGTGGCGATTTCCTGGTTGCTTCTCTTACCCTTGTTTCTCCTGCGTTTTGCTCTCCCCGTCTCTCACATGCCCATGGTGACTCGCAGTTAGTACGCGTTATGTATAGTTTGTCTAAACTCTCCCTATTGCCATCTCTCCACTGGTGCTTGAACCTTCCTCTTCCTCACTGCAAAATCCATCTGGAAATGTCAATCCCCACTCTGTGCATTTCTCCCCACTGTCACTGTCCTTAAATCTATTAACTCCACAACTGTGTACTCACCTCCTTTAACCGCAGCCCCCTGTGTTGATGTTGATGCCACCTCCTTGTCCTGGCGTGTGTACTTTTTTGCTCCATGTTCCACCCTCCTATCTCCTCTCTCCTCTTGATTCTCCTCCAGTACTTCAGCACCTATTTCCGCTCGTTTCCTGTACAGCTCTTCCAATACCTCTGCACTCACCTTTGCTAATATCCTCTCATCATCTTCCTTTCTTCCCCATATTCCCCCTTCCCTCTTTAATATGCTTTCTATAACCTTCCCTTTTTTCATTCTTCCGGGCGCTTTCAGATATAATCTTCTTTTTCCACAGTCCCATTTTCCTATCATTCTCTTCCCTCTCTTCCTCCATACTTCTCATCTGTCTGTCTTCTGCGCGTGCCATTCTTTCTGCTATTGCCCTTATGCGCTCTTCTTCCTTCTTCCTTTCTTCCACCTGTTCCTTCATTCTCGCCATCTCTTCCTTATGTGCCTTCTTTTCCTCCTGTCTCATCCGTGTTTCCTTCTCAAACTGCCTAATCAGTGCGCTTCGTACGTTCCTCAATTCCGCCAACCTTTCCTCCAATATCTCTTCCTCCTCTTGTGAAAGTTGCCCTCCTCTCATTTTACCTACCTCGTGCCCTGTTTGTGTGTTATCCATCTCTTCCTTATTTACCTTTCTCACTGCGTCCTCCTCTTCCTCTGTTAGTGTTCCCCAGAGCTTCAGAAGCACCTGTGCTGCTACCCACTCATCTGGACCTACGTTTGGAAAATTCCCCAGGACCCTCCTGTCACCTCCCCTTTCCTGTCGGTGTTGTGGTTGAATCTACCGTACCTGCAGCCCCTATCCTTTTTTGACAATTGTCTGGGGGTGCGTATGGTGGGGGGCTGTATGTGGGGTTGGAGTATCCCTCAGCAACCGTTAGTTGTTGTCGGGCAGCTTCTCTAAGTTCTGTTACTGATACAACCCCCTTTCCTCCTTCTTCACCACCTTAGCCATCGGCATGTCCTCTGCCCCTTCTTTTTTAATCTTTGCCTCTGCTACCGCAAATGATCTTTCTGCCTCCTCCTCCTCACTTTCTTCAGTGCTGGGTGAGTTCTTGGTTGTTTTACCCCCATCCCCTCCTTTCTCCTTCTCTTCTTTTACCTGTTTTTCCTCCCTTATCCCCTTCTCCTCCTTTACCCACTGTACAGTGAACATACCTGGGTCTCCTGGGTTAGCTCCCTGGAACATCTTCCAAAGATCAAAAACTTCTAAGTGGTTTACTAACTTCTTCCCCTTATGTATTGTGAAGATATGTTAGCAGATAATGTTGATTAAACATATTGAAGCTGCCATTGTGCGGCCACGGTACGCTGCGGCCACGGTACGCTTATTTTAATGTCCGTTCCTTGTGTCCATTCAATGCTATACTTTATTATTTTCTCCTTGTGTGTTGACTGTCATGCAGATGTGTATGGAGTGGTGTAGTTAAAGCGCTTCCCATATATCTCCACCCTGCCCCGATCGATAGTACGCGGCCATGTTACAATTTTTACTTTTCGCAACGCCAACCTTTTACCTGGCCCCGTAAACTGGGGACTTTTGACTGTCCGCTGAAAGGGAAAGCAATTTTTATTTTACACTATTATTTAGTTTTGTTATTCCTTTCTTCCCGATGCTACAACTATGGCCCCCTTTGGCCGTGGCACACAAAGCCCCCTGCGGCTACGTCTACTGTGCCACCTGTACTTGGCACACCTTCAACTTAGCTCCTCCTCCTCCCCATCCCCGCTGTCTGCTCAGCCCGCTTCCTCTTCTTGTGAAACCCCCCTTGTCGAGGGCAGCTGGCGTTCTCTGTGCGCAGCCGCCTCTCCCCCCTTGGCTCCTCCCCCTTCGAGCATAGCCAGCGTTCTCTGTGCGCGGCCGCCTTTCCCCCTTTGCCCCTACCCTTTCGTACCCCCCTTTCCCCAACCACCCCTGGATGGACGCGAGATGGTCGTGGTGTCCTATACAAGCCCTATGGGTGATGTCACCAACCTCTACAAGATACTGTAAGTACGTACGTACAATTTTAGAACCTTATGAACGTGCGCTATGTTTTTACACTTTCAACCCGACATCTGTCTTCCCACTTCGTCTGGAGTGGGGAAATCAACAATCAATTTACTTAGAATAATCGGACTGCGCATGCTGCGTCGCCTCGCGTGTGACACGCCCCCTCTCCAGAGGAGTTTAACCAGCCAATTATCTTCCACACTCGGTAAACAATCTAGCTACCCCCTGCGTGAAAACGTCATCTACTTAACGAGCTTCAACACTCAAATAATAGGGATCCTCATCTACTCATTGATCTGCAATGTCAATTCATAGGAAAGCCACACCCCCCTCTTATACAGGTGTCCGCTATCTTAAACCAATCTGCGCCCTCTAAAAGTCGTACGTGGGTGCCTGAGGCCCCAACCAATTCACTTCGTGATGCTGTTAGGACTGCCCTTGTGCCTGTTCCGCTACACCTCACACCTCTATCGCCGCTGATCAGTCAAAATCAATTTACACACACCGCTACAACCGCCCGCCTCCCTCTCTACAATTCCTCCCGCCTCCCATAAAACATTACATTGCTGGTTGGGTGTGCCATACTCACCAAGTCCTCGTGAACCTGGGCCGCTCGACCGCGGGCACCCCTCCAAAGCGGCTCGCCACCTCCCCTTGTCTGGACCATGTCTGGATGCTCGCCAACCGCAGGCGGGATACTTCTCAAGTCGGCTCCCGATGGCCAATGTCCGGATTGCGCTGTCCGGTCTTCTCACAGTTTTGCGATGGTCCTGTAGTCCTCAAAAGAGGGCAACATCAGAGGGGGCCGCACTGCCGGGTTGCCTCGTTGCAAGAGGCCTGGAAGTGATGCCCTTAGGTTAGGTAGATCTCAAACAGATCTCAGCACTGCCTCCAACTTGTCGGGGTGATTTCCCGGGGGCCAGCAGAACCGTCCATGGAAATCCGGGGCTGCGGAGGCCCCAACTCCTCCCGCGTCCCAAAAGGAGTATGAGGCACACACAAGAGCAAAGTAATTACTGCTGTTTATTATAGTAACGGCAGGGATTGTTCTCAGCCCGTATGCATCCGGGGAGACGCTCTCGCTGTTAGAGCGGCTTGCAGGCCCTTTTTACAGTAGTATGATGCGCTATTCGCGTCACCTGGGAAAATTGTCACAAAACCTAACGCCAACTCGGGTTGGCTCTCCGAGTGGTAGGGTTAGTATAGTTACCTATAGGAGGGAATATTAGTGGATGAGGACGGGTCAAGTGGTACACTTGGGCTGTCCCTAACACTTGCTACAACAAATTAGTTACAAGGGGACACTTGGTGATTGGCTAACTAAAATGGCGTCAGTGAGGAGCCCCTCGTACTCTGATTGGTTCCCTCGCGATCCCCCAAGCCTGGGACCATCGCCGTTCCCAGCGCGCGATGTACCTGGTGCTGGCAACATTGTGCAACTATGTGTTATTAGTGGACAATGGACAGGTTTTGCTAGTGGCTGATGATCATGCCTTTCCCATCATTGTAGGTGTCCGACTTGTCGCTTTGTTGTTGCAACCTGTGTCCCAGACGTGGGTCCCCGGCGACTCTCTGTCTCATGAGATTGGCATTTTGTCAGTTCTGCTTGGTCACGTGTGGAGAGACCGTAGCTGGAGCAGAATTATGAGCATTTGATTTGTATTTCGGCTCTGAGGGGCGCTTGGCGGTGGCAGGTGTAACCTTGGCACTGGGAGCGCAGCATGTGGGTTGCAACATTGCGGCCTTGGGTGTCGGCATTCGTTGAGGCTCATTCTGCATGGTCAGCGCTTTGCTTTTTCATCTTGGGAGGATTTTTTAGTCTGAGAGGTTCCTGCTTGGGGACTCTTGCTTGCAGCCTACATGGGCCTAGTGTCTGGGTGGCGGTATATAATCCATAATATGTGTGTCGCGGGACAACAGAGCGTCACAAGCAGCAGTATATAAATATATGATGACATCTCTATAGGGATACGGTAGCGAGAAAGCATCTGCAAGCGTATACACAAGCTCTTCAGGCATCTTGTGTTTCTGCGGTGCTGTAGAAGACCTATGTGAAAAATAACAACGATGTATGTCCGTGGGTGTGCCAGTCCGCTACGTCATAGCACTGAGTATGTTCTTCGTGTATGTTGATGTGTGGGTGACCGGTGTGCATGGTGGCACATGTGTTCTTGTCTGTTGGCTATGTCGTTATGGCATTTCTAGCGATGATGGGTTTCGTGGTTGCTGTCTAATCGAGCTGGTCCATGAGGCAGGTGTCGGTTTGACCAGGACGTGCTAGTGGGCAGGCTCCTTGGGCATGTGGGCCGTGGACACAGGGGACCTGGGCATCCGTTGAGGGGATGAATTGGTCGAACTCCTTTCGTGGGGGGTGCTTGGGCCGTGATCCCCTAGGCCATGTTTTGGATGAGAATCGGGAGAGGGTGTTCTCCCATTTTCCCACTTCATTGTGCCTTCTCAAAGTCAAGGATATTCTGCAAGGCCAAGTACAAAGACAATTTCATGGCAGATGGCATGGGTGATGAGAGATGCTAGGCTAATTGGGTGGTGAGGTAGTTTCATGCCCTATCTCCTTGCTCCTGGGTCTGGGTTTATGTGCTGCTAAATAAACTGAATGTTCCAGTCATTGTACAGGCGTGCCAACCAATTGTATTAGTCCATATAATGAAGGACCTTATAGTTTGAAGATTAGTCCATATAATGAAGGACCTTATAGTTTGAAGACCAATGAGAAACTGTGTATCTAATGTGGCTGAAATTACATGTTTGTAGAGGTAGACATAAGCTGCCCACCTGATAACAGACAGCCAATAATAATCCTACCTCCTATAGAAAAGTATACTTAAATGTCTCCCTTAACCAATCACAACCCTTGATAGGTTTTCTACTATTGCCACGTAGTATGATGTCACTGTGATGCATTTTGTGTATAAGAACCATATTTTGTGTGGAGATCATTGAGAGACTGAGCGTATGTCCGTTGATGTTCATTGTAACCTCCCTGTTTTTGATAATTGTTAATAAAACAGTACTTTGTCATCTTTCTGAGTTGGTTTGGTTATTTGGACTCAGAGTTACTCTGGTGTAATCCGATCCATTCCATATGCACGTTGCTAAGGGTACACTTTCTTCAACATTGACGCCATCCTAATTCCTCTCTTATCAGTGAAAACTCTTGGCATCTACTTAGACGCTACCATCTCACTCACCCATCAAGTGAATGTGATCACCTCCTCAGCGGCACACACTACTAAATTGATCAACGCTGCCAGATCTTTCCTTTCCACAGACAGTTGCCCTACAATTGCTCGTGCAATTATACGATCGAGGATTGACTATTGCAATGCCCTATTTGCGGGCACTTCCATATGGAACATTGAAAAGCTACAGGTGATACAGAACAAAGATCTCCTCCGAGTGGTTCTCAACATCCACAGACAGGAGCACATCTCGGCCGCCATGAAACATGCTCACTTGCTCCCGATCAGAGAAACAAATATCTTCAAGACACTATCACACATAGGTGTCTGTCCAATTCTGCTTCCCACTACTCGACACAGAAAACCATCCGAGACCAATCTAACAGACCCTGCAGAGTAGCCTACCCTAAAAAACTGGTGCAACCAAAATACAAACATTCCAAAGCTGGAGGCGCAAACTTTCCAACCTTCGGTGCCAAGTGCCCTCCCTACACCCAGCTTTGGAAGCTGAAAACTCCTACTGGGTCTTTAGGAGATCTAAAAAAAGTTGGCTTTTTTTGCATAACTGCTCATGGCAGTATGCTAAAACTATGCCCCGAACCCTGTACTAGATGTCTCATGTATGTGTAGCTGGTTTTTGTAACAGCGCCTCAATACCTCTGGGCTTAGTGCGCTTTGGAATTGAAAAAATAAATAAATAAACAAGTGAGCCGACCTGAACCAGACAAATGAAAATGGTGGCAGGTTTAATCACATCTGTGATACCTCAAAAATCCACAATGTCAGTGGTTTGCGGGGGGGGGGGTGTTACCTTTCCCCACAACCATTAAAATCAGCAGTGAATTCACCAGACAATCATTACCCCATGACAGTCATCTACGTCAGTGATTGTAGTGAGGGAGCCACAAGCCTGTCTTTTGAAGTTTGACTAAATTAGGGCTTCTTTGGAATTGCATCAATGGGAGCATAAAGGCATGGGGATGGTGGGTAGGTTAAAGACAGATTGAACCCTAGTAGGTGGGGAAGCGAGGGGTGAGTTCAGATGGGTGTCAGAAGATTGGTGGGAGATCTAATCAGTAGGGGTAGAGCTGGAATTTGTAGGGTGGCTGGGTGGGAACAAAGTGGTGTGTGGTATAGAGAACTGTCAGGCGAGGTTAGAGGTGGCGATGTTGGTGGCAGAGCGGTCTGAGGTAGTGTGGTGGTTGGGGTACAACGGGGTGAGTTTGGGTCGGTGGCACAGAGAATGGTTCGATACGGTTGGTGGGTGAAGAGAGGAGTGATGTGTATGTAGGTTGAGGTAGAGCAGTGTGAGGAAGGGTGGTTGGAGTAAAGAGAGGTGAGGCAGGTGGATAGGGTAGAGGCAGATGCACTACAGTGTGTGGGATAGGGATGGTTGAGGTAGGGTATGTGGGGTAGAGAGTGATGAAGTAGGGTTGGTGGGGCATAGAAATGTGAGGTCAAGTGGGTGAGTTGGATAGAGAAGGTGGACATGGATAGTGAGGGTTGATGTTGGTGTGTCGGAGTAGTGAGGGGGCAGTTCAGGTTGGTCTGGAGAGTGTGGGTGAGGGCAGATATGTAGAGGTAGAGATGTATGTTGAAGGGTGTGTCATGGGGGGTTGTAGTGAGGGGTGTGGTTTAGAGAGGTGTGAGGTTAGGGTACAGAGGATGATGTTAGTTGGGGTAGAGAAGACTGTGGTAGAGAAGGTGTGCTAGGGTGGGTGGAGTATAGAGGGGCGAAGTGGGTTGCGTGAAGTAGAGAGGGGTGACGCAGGGTAGTTGTGTGTAGAAAGAAGTGAGGTAGGGTGTGTGATTGGAGGTAGGTAAGGTGTGTGAGTGCAGATAGGGAGTTGTGAGTTTTTGGGCAGAGAAGGATGAGGTATGGGTGGAGAGATCTAAGGTGGACGTAAAATGTCTGAGGTATGGTGGGTGAGTGCGGAACAGAGGGCTGAGGTGGGTGGGGATTGGAGACAGCTGAGATAGGAGGGATCCATCTGGGGAAGAGTGAGGTAGAGTGGAATGGGTGGGGGAAGAAATGAGTGAAGAAGGGTAAGTGGAAGATAGAGAGCAGGTGAGGTAGAGTCGGAGGGTCAATGGTAGCGAGAAGGTGAGGTAGACTTGGTATGTGTGTGTTTTTTTTGTATTGTTGTTGAAGAACATATATGTCAATTTCAATCAGAAATGTCTCTCATTAACTCCTTTACAGATAGCGAAAGAATTCCCAGGAAGGGTGCCTGTACAATGTCACAAGGATGGGAACAAAGGTGAGCCAATTTTCGAGGGTGTTAATAAGTAGAACATACACAAGGGGAAAAACAAAACAAATCTGAAAAATATATATATAAGAAAATAGGTAACTTACAAAGGTAATATTAACCTTACCATTAAGGGGGCAAATGCTTCAAATTAAAGAGGAGTACTACTTAAATATGCAAAATTACATCAATAAGCATCACTGGAGGAAATGGTGGGGTGAGGCAGGGAGCATAGGGGAGAGGCAGACAAAGCTCCCTTTTTAGCAAGCAAGTGAAGTTTAAGCTGAGCTTCGATGAGGTCCAGAGTTGGGCTTGATTTGATTTTTATGGGCAGTGAGTTCCAACGGACCAGGGAGAGTAGGGAGAAAGAGCGGAAGCAAGGAGAGCAACAGGGAGGTAGTGGGACGTTAAGGTTAACTACAGAGGAGGATCTGAGTGAAAAAGATGGTGAGTCAATGGAGATATAATCAGACAGGTATTGAGGAGCAAGAACATTGATAGCTTTGTAGACTAGGATAAGGAACTTGAAAAGCGAGAGGGTTTTGAATGTAGAGTTCACAAGCATGTTGTCAGTAAGTAGAAGTGGGGGAGGGTTGTAGAGAGTGTGAGTTGCAAAGTTGAAGACTTTGTCTGGAAGGAGGAAGGAGCAGAGAGGAAAGCTAAGAAGTAGACTGGTCGGTATTCAAGTTTGCGAATCACAAGAGTGTAGTTTAGAGTTAGAGTCGGAAGTACGGAAAGGACACTGTTGAGGAAGTCAGTACTAGCAGCAGGGGCAGTGGTAGTGATGTGCTATTGCAGTTGTGGGTCTCTATCAAAGAGAGCTTTGGGCGTGAGGGAGCAAGGATGTCAGGCAAGAAGGAAATTAGAGAGGGGTGGTATTGGAAGCCGAGAGAAAGAGGACCTGTTTTAAAGGGTTCAGCATGAGACAGCAGAGAGTCATCCAGTGATAAATGGCAGTGAGACAGTTCATAATACGTTCCCAAATAGCTGGGGTGAAAGAGCGAAATGTGTTAAATATTTGAGTGTCTTGGGCAAAAAGGTGATAGTGGAAGCCAGAGGATGAGATAAGTATTCATAGGGCAGGGTATAAAGGGTGAAGAGCAAAGGTTCAAGAATTGATCCGTGGGGGACGCCGACAGGGACAGTGGAGGGGTCAGAGGTTTACCAGTTCCAAGAACCTTTAAAGGATTGACTTCCAGATAGACGGCAATGCAGGCAAGAGCAGATTTGTGAAACTCAAGATACTGAAAGTGAGAGGGGAGGGGCAGACAGTATTACATGCAGCAAAAAGGTCCAAAAGGATGAGTACAGAAGAGTTTGCAGTGATGAGCATTAGAAGGAAAGTTGGAGACATGCATGAGTGCAGTTCAAGTACAGTGTTTACTATCGGTGCCAGTTTGAAGTGGATCTGCAAGGCCATTATCCTCAAGGTACTTAGTGATCCGGCCGAAGACTAACTGCTCAAGGACTTTTGAATATTGCGGAAGGAGAGAAACTGAGCGATAGTTTGTTGGGACGTTTGGGTAAATAGACGGTTTCTTCGATAGTGGTAAGATAGTTGTATATTTAAAAAAAGCAAAGATGAGTGCAGTGGAGAGTGAGACAGACATACTAAAGAGCTCAAAGGAATGAAGGAAAGTAATTGAAACTATGTCTGTGACCATATAGGGTGTAAAAGGTTCAACAGGAGCACAAGATGGGTTGGCACTGTTAAGGATGTATGCTAATTCCAAAGGAGAGGTAGGGTAGAAGTAGTTGAGAGTAGAAGAGGTAGGGGTAGAGGTGGTGGACAGGAGGAGGGCTGGAGAAAGGGAGACAGGAGGGATGTGAGAACGTAAAACATTAAAGAGATTTTAGAGGCAACGTAGTGAGTAAAGTCATTAGTAGAAAGGCCGGAGACGACGGATATTGGATTAGGAGGTGTGAGCAAAGATTGAAGGGTAGATTCAAATGTTCAGGGGGATTGCGAAGGGAGAATATTAGGTTTGTGAATTAGGAGGATTAAGGGAGTGTCCAGTGCAGAGGTTAGGGCAGCAAGGGGATTTTTGCAGGACAGAAGTAGGGTAGGTCATGATACATGCTTGTTTTGAGGGTCTGAATTTCAAAGGTGATCCAAAGCTAAGGACGTGTAAAGGAGGGTGTGAATGTTCAAGCAGGACAGAGTTGGTCAAATGGAGGCATAAGTGCATAGTAAAAGTCAGAGAAAGCCCGATTAAAGGATTGGGCATGAATAGGAATAGGGGATAGAGACAGGAACGAGGTCCTCATATCATCAAGTTACAGGGTGAGTGTCCTGCCTGAATTTACACTAAGTCATTGAAGAGGGAAGATGAGGAGTAGAAGGTGGAGCAGTCGAGGTGTTTAAGTGATCAATAGAGTTATCAGTGGGAGATGGGTCAACTGAGACGATAGAGGAGGAGAGTGAATTATAGAGAAAGACAACATCAAGAGAGTTCCCAACAGAGAGGTTAGGCAGGCCATGGAGGGAGTAGAGGAATTGGTCAGATAGGAGGGAGTAAAGTTCAAGGCATGTGGCTGCAGAGAGCTTGAGGGGGTTAAAGTTCCTCAACATGAGAATGATGATGCCAGTAGGAAGTTACTCAAGGAGAAGGGTCAAATCAGGGAAGAAGGCTTTGAGGGGACCAGGGGATTGGTAGAGAGCCCAAACAGTGAGAGGAGAAGAAGGAAGTAAAAGGAGGAAGAGTTGTTGTCAGATGGGTGTATAGGGACAGAAGGCCTTATAGATATGGAACCCCACACCAACGCATTTCCTAACAGGTCAGGGAGAGTGGGAAAAGGTGGAAGAGCTGCTCACATAGCAGAGTCATGAGAGGAGATCCAGGTTTCTGTGATAACAAGAAGTGAAAGCTACAGGAGATAAGAGTCGAAGAAATCAGTGATATAGGAAGACTTCTTGTGGAGGGATTGTGGCATCCCAGAGGCCAACTGTTTCAGTGATAGGAGTTGGGGGAGAGAGCCAGATGTTGTGCGGTAGGCGAGGGGCATAGATGTGGTTGGAGATCCCGGGAGCACAGTATCATCTTGTTTGAGGGGCGTGGGTGCATAAAGAGAGTGGGAAGTTCAGAAAATGATGCAGAAGTTGGACCTAGTTGAGGTTGAAGACTATGAAAGAATGGAAGGAGAAGCCTGAGCAGAAAGAGGAATGGAGTGAAGACACAATGCATGATGAATGGTAGAAGAAATAGGCAAGGGAAGAGAATAAAGAAATGATGCAACCCAAAAGAGAGAAAGGGTAGTTGGGTGAGCGGAAAGGTAAGGGGTAGATGGTTGCCTAGAGCCTAGAAAGTGGCTGTAGGTAACCGAAAGACAGTTAACAGGCTGTGAAGTTAGAGAAATTCAACAGTGAAAGGATAATCAATGGGTGGAAGGACCCCTATGTCTGGAAACAGAAGTCAGGCAAGGGGTGAGCTCGCAAAGTCCTGGCTTGAGCAAAGATTCTGACCTTAGGCTCTTCACAGCCTGAACATGCCCAAACAGAGAGTTGCCCTTAGCTGCTTTTGCCCCATCACTGCAGACGCTGGTTGCCCAGGGAGACTGAATAAGGGGTGCTGGATGCTGTAGGCCAAGGGAGCTTCGTTTTGCAGGCAGTACCCTCAGATGATGCCTATGGTCCCCTGAGCAGGTGGATTGGGAGTAGGTCGGAGACCTATTCCAGGCAGAAGACCTGCCACAGCATTTGTCAGTGCCGGTAGAGACAACACCTTAGTCTCATCAGGAATACCTCCTTCTTTTTAGGGTATGACAATAAAAGCTTGGTCAACGACACTCAGTGGGTCGTTTTGGAGAAGGGGGTGATGTAGGGTGTGTGCATGGGGTAGAGATGAGTTCAGATGGGGCAGGTATGCAGGAAAGGATGAGGAAGGGTAGATGGGTGGAGTGCAGAGAGGTGAGCTAGGATGGTTGGCTAGAGGGGGAAGGTTTTGGGTGGGTGAGATAGAGAGCAGTGAGGTAGGGTGTGTGCATGGGGTAGAGATGAGTTCAGATGGGGCAGGTATGCAGGAAAGGATGAGGAAAGGTAGATGGGTGGAGTGCAGAGAGGTGAACTAGGATGGTTGGCTAGAGGGGGAAGGTTTTGGGTGGGTGAGATAGAGAGCAGTGAGGTAGGGTGTGTGCATGGGGTAGAGATGAGTTCAGATGGGGCAGGTATGCAGGAAAGGATGAGGAAAGGTAGATGGGTGGAGTGCAGAGAGGTGAGCTAGGATGGTTGGCTAGAGGGGGAAGAGGTAGGGTGTCTGCATGGGTTAGAGATGAGTTCAGATGTGGCAGGTATGCAGGAAAGGATGAGGAAGGGTGGATGGGTGGAGTGCAGAAAGGTGAGCTAGGATGGTAGGCTAGAGGGGTAAGGTGTCGGGTGGGTGAGATAGAGAGCAGTGAGGTAGGGTGTGTGCATGGGGTAGAGAGGAGTTCAGATGGGGCAGTTATGCAGGAAAGGATGAGGAAGGGTAGATGGGTGGAGTGCAGAGAGGTGAGCTAGGATGGTTGGCTAGAGGGGGAAGAGGTAGGGTGTCTGCATGGGGTAGAGATGAGTTCAGATGGGTCAGGTATGCAGGAAAGGATGAGGAAGGGTAGATGGGTGGAGTGCAGAGAGGTGAGCTAGGATGGTTGGCTAGAGGGGGAAGATGTTGGGGGGGATAGAGGTAGGGTGGAAAAGAAACATGCAGTTGGGTGAGTGGGTAGACTAGAGAGAGGTGAGGTATGGTAAGTGAGCGGGAAAACAGATTGGTGAGGCCGGGTAAGTGGGCTGGAGTTGATAGAGGTAGGAAGCGATTCATGACCTATCTGACCTTGCTTTTTTCCCACCTCTCTTTCTGCTTTTCCTGATATAATTATCTCACGTGTTCTTGAATTATTGCCGCTTGCACTGCTTTTGTTAATGAGTTAATGAACGAATGCATGGATGAAAGAATTGTGTCTGCCCGCACATTTGCGCCTCCCCTGCGAGGCAAAGGAAATCCGGTCAAGTTAGAAAGGTAACAGGAATTCTTTTGGGGCAGCAGGGAGCTGACAGACCTAAGCAATGAAAACATAGCAACGCGTAAGCAATCCTGACAAGCGGAAACAAGGAGAGGAAAACATACTGGAAGAAATGAAAATATGGTCATCACATTAAAGTATTTGAGCAACCGAAATAGCTCAGGGGTAGAAATGCGCATCGAAACTAAACGCATTAAATCACAGACGCCGAAGAAGAAGCGCAGGATGAGATTACAGGAAAGGAAAGTGACATATAAGCACACAAAATCAGTTTACAGAATACCCAAAGCGGGCCGATGACTCACCCAATCAGGAATTGGATTCAAAGGGACCATGAAAAAGGGAAAAAGGGGCACTTTTCAAGTAATACAATAATATGAAAAGAAAGGCTTCACGCTGCATTAGTCTAGTTTGAAATTAACAAATATCAAAATGTCATAGATTTAGTTGAAGTAAGTGAAATCAATAGGCTAAGATGTAGTTAAACTATTTGATCTGGTCTTCCATAGTGCACGTCTGGCATATGCATGGTCACTTGACACTTGGGTCTTCCAAGAGTGCCAGGTGGGATATTGTGAGGGGGGTGAGTAGGGGGTGAGAGAAGAGCATGGTCGCTGTTGCAAAAATGACAGCGAGAGTCCGATCGGAGAATGTGTGCTCTTGGTTAACGCGCGGTGGTGCGGGTATTTCGTTGTATGTCCTTACACGATATAAGTGTGAGCTCTGATGATCTCAGGGTGGTTTCAGGGTGAGATCTCAGGGTGGTTTCAGAGTGAGATCTCAGGGTGATCATGGTGGTTTCAGGGTGAGATCTCAGGGTGGTTTCAGGGTGAGTTCTCAGGGTGGTTTCAGGGTGGGATCTCAGGGTGGTTTCTGGGTGGGATCTCAGGGTGGTTTCAGGGTGAGATCTCAGGGTGGTTTCTGGGTGGGATCTCAGGGTGGTTTCAGGGTGAGATCTCAGGGTGGTTTCAGGGTGGGATCTCAGGGTGGTTTCAGGGTGAGATCTCAGGGTGGTTTCAGGGTGAGATCTCAGGGTGGTGGAGTGGCTCCATGACCAATGGTGGCGAGAGTAGCATCCTGGCTTGTGTGAGCGTAATCTTTGGGAGCCGCATGGCTTGCTGGTCAGTGTGTGGTGTGAAGTTCAGGGAGAGTGGGCACTGGGGGTGAATGGGTACTTGCTGTACTTAATGCAGAGAGTAGTGATGGGCAGGGGCTGGGTGCCAGTAAGGAAAGATCTCAACAGGGTTCTGTTAGTAATGTCGGCATCGTCTCTGATAGAAGGCTGAGACTCAGATATTAGTTTTGGGGCAAGGGTCACGTCATAGGTGTGTGAAGTTGGGGAAGAGGGACTGCTAGGTTCCGACACCCTCACTGAACCCACATCCCCTCCCTCCACAGACAGTACTTTTTACAAAATATGCAGCATAAATTAAGGAATAACAAGTTTGGGGGAGAATGCCTGGGGACTCGCCTGATTTTCTAGGTTTTATAGGAGACATGAGTTATTGAGTTTAAGTATTTGCACCCAGTGATTTAAAAACAGGGGTAAGTATGACTCTACGTTAGTTATACAGGAGAGGAGTTGAGAGCAGTCTTCATCCCCACCATTCCTTCAGCAGGTGATGTTCCCAGGTCTATAACCAGCCAGTCAGAGAGCAGGATTTCTCCAGGCATTTTTAAGGCGATAAGGGGCAGGCCCCTCATTCTTGGCCCCTGTGTTTGATTGGAAGACCATACATTGACAATCACACATAGTCACAGGTCAGAAGATGCCTCCTCCCCTGTGCCCAAACTCACATGTTGTTGATGCATTTCCCCCCTGTTCATGGTCTGGCATTTTCGTTTTGGGGAGAAGAATAGGTCCCCATAGCACAAGACCAGACCCCCAACAAAATCAGGCACATCCCCGCAATGTCAGACTAGAAACACACAACATCAGGGCAGGCCCACAAAGGTCTAGAGAGCATCAGGAGAGACCCCCCACAGCATCATGATAGGGCCATACAGCATCAGGGCATGCCCCCTCAATGGGGGTAAGCCCCCACAATGTCAGTGCAGACTCACACAACAAGACGGAACCTCATCATACCACACACACAAGGGACCCGCAAAATGAATGCAGCTTCATCACAGCATCAGGCCTTATACCACACAACAGCAGGGTAGGCCCCTGTGACATCAGGATAGGGCCCACAAGATCAAGACACAGAGCTCAGCATTTAAGATTCGACGTAACAGATGCAACACATATATCTGAACACTTCCATGCCCTGAAAAGGTTTTTCCATCACTTATCAAAGGCTATGATTTTTCCACAGCAGAACAAACATGGCGATTTGACAATAACTGCATTTCCGCACACTTTAAAAACACTGTTTAAATTGCTTTAAGTCACCTCTCATGTGATGCACAAACTCACCAGCTGGCAGATGTGGTGGCAGTACCAGACTGATTTGCATATGGCTGGAGCCCTTTTACAATGATACATGCAGGCTAAAAAACGGTGGCGTGGAACTTTGCCCAGAGCGTGCCAGTGGTTCAGATTTATTCAAAACCTTCCACCCATCAATTATTTAACTATAGTTTGTCCCTATGTGAGCGAGCATATACAAAGAGATGGGTCCCTTGCTCGCTGCACCATAGGGAACCAAGCTGCACCTCACTGATGAGGCACACCCAGGCCGAAACATGTCTGGGGTTGTTTGTGTTTCCGTGCAGAGGGCACCTGGCCTAGCAGTTCTGGCTGGGCTGCTACCATTGGCGGCAATACCAGACTGATTTGCATACGGCTGGACCCCTTTTGCAAAGGTGCAGACTGGCTAAAAAACGGTGGTGTGGCAGGTTGTCCAGAGCAATGCCAACGGTTCAGCTTTATTCAAAACCTTCCACCCATTAATTATTTGGTTTTATGATGTGGTACAAACATCACCTTCCCCCCACACATGGAATTTAAAATAGACTTATTTGCAGTCCTCATAACCTGGATAGGCTTATCTGATCTCTGGGTGCATCAAAGGCTGGACCAGGAGAGCCAACAATGGCATAGCTTTGGCTGCCTTGAAAGTGGGGATTCTATAGACTATGTTCAGTTGAATCACTTAAAAACACAAATCAATGAGCTGCAAAACAAAATCACAGACACAGCACTGTCAACAATCAGGGGAAAAGTCGTGATTGTGCAGCAAATAGTGTTGATAACACTTCAAACTGACAGGCATAATTGGTATTTATGACAGTTATATTGCAGGAAATAATAAAGAATGAATTTACAAAGATGAAAAAATATTGCAAGAAATAATAGAGCGGGTAAAAAATACCTAACAGACGAAAATATATAGAAATAAAGAAAATAAAATGTAATGAGAGGGGTGGGTTTTAGGTGTAAAGAATAAATAAATAGATTTAAGTTGCAATTGGGTTAGTGGGGGGACTAGGAGAATTTAGGAGTTGGAGAGGTAACAGGGCGCGGGGTATACCCATGAAATTAGGTATTTTTACAATGTGCACTGTAAAAGGCATTATGATATTTTTTCTTGCAATATTTCTTGCACTCTGTAATTGTACGTCTAATTGTTTAGCACATTCTCAAGGGCCACTCACAAAATCATCAGCATCAAGAACGTTAACAAAAGGTTTATTATTATTATTATTATTATTATTATTATTATTATTATTATTATTATTATTATTATTATTATTGTATTTATAGAGCACAGACCTAGCTTTGAGAAGCAACTCGCTGCTTTACAGAAGTTTACAACAATACAGATGCATAACGTAGCTCTTTTCAGAGGAAACAACAGTGGTTAAGATCTGATATGATATGATAGATCCAACCGTACCGTGGCGGTGTAGCCTTGATCTTCCCGGAGTGGATTCCTGCCTCCTCCTTTGAATGCCTGGTCTGTAGGCTTTCTTTCTCTCCTGGCCATTCTCTCAAAGTGGCTACTATCTACGGGCCACCGGGTCAGATCACCTCTTTCCTCTCTGAGTGGACGGACCTCTCCTCCCCCCTCCTGGCATTATCCACTCAACTCCTCCTCCTTGGAGACTTCAACATCCACCTGGATTCTTTCTGTCCCACCAACTCTTTCGCGACCTTTGCGACTCTCTCTCTCTCCATTCTTCCCTCTGACCCGACTCACTCTGCAGGGCACACTCTTGATGTTCTGATCTCCTCAAACCTCCCCCTCTCTAACCTTCCCACCACTCCTCTCTCTTGGAGTGACCACTTTCTCCTTTCCTCTCATCTCTAACCCTTAAGCCAAGCCTACCCCCACACTGCCACCCAATTCTCAGTCATTCGACCCATGGAGCGTGTATCCGTTGAGGCTTTCGCCGCATTTTTCTCTCCCCCTCCTGCACCTCTGGCTGACTCACACCCTGACGTAGCCCTTTCCATGCTCCACTCTGCTATCTCTGATACTCTGGATGTACTTTCCCCTGTCATGAGGATCCGCACAAAGCCCAAAATCAAGAGCAACCCATGGTACAACTCAGACCTCGTCACCCTTAAACGTAAGTGTATGGCGGCTGAGAGGAAATGGTTGGGATCTTGTACATCCTCTGGCAAACTGGCCTGTGGCCTGCTCCAAAGGTTATATTGACTCTCTGTCCTCACTAAGAAGAGAGCTCACATCCAAGCGTGTGTTTCTGCGGCATCTAACAACTCGGCCAAACTCTTTAAAATCTTCAAGGAGCTGGCCAATCCTGCTGCAGTCTCTACCTCTCCTGTCCCTTCCCAGGCCCTCTGTAAGGCCTTGGCCTCTCACTTCATCTCTAAAACCCAAGACATCCTGTCCACCCTCGCTGCTTCTCCTGCCTCTCCCTTAAATGTCTCCTCTTCCTCTGGCCCCCCTGCGGCCAACCCTCCTCCCTTCTCTGCCTTTCCTCTCTCGTCCCCTGATGAGGTTTCAAGACAAGGCTGATCCATGAAAACCTCATCTAAACAGGTTCTTCCCTGTTCTTCCAAAACCATCAAGGACCACATTGACACCCTCGCTCCAGGCGTGGCTGACTTCTGCAACCACTCTCTCACCTCTGGAACCTTCCCTTCCCCCTGAAGCACTCTCTTGTGCACCCTCTTCTCAAGAAACCCACAGCAGACCCCTCCCTTCTGGCTAATTATCGCCCGATCTCTATCACTCCTTTCCTGGGAAAACTCCTGAAAAAGCTGGCCATCTCCCAGCTTAATCCTCACACTGAATCTGTTGGTTGTCTCGATGACCATCAGTCCGGCTTCAGAGCAGCCAGAAGCACGGAAACTGCTCTCCTGAACATCCATGAAGACCTGCTCTCTAATATTGATTCTAACCTCCCCTCTGTCCTCATCCTTCTTGATCTCTCATCTGCCTTTGACACAGTCAACCATGCCATCCTTCTCAAGCGGCTCCGTGATAACCTGGGTATCACTGATCAGGTTCTGGCCTGGCTGACTTCTTTCCACTCTGACTGACCCTCCAAGGTCCAACTTGGTTCCTTCCTCTCCTCTATCTCTCCCTCCACCTTTGGTGTTCCCCAGGTGTCTAAACTGTTCAACCAATACCTGGTACCTCTCGCCCACCACGTTGCTGCTCTTTGCTCCAACTTCCACTGCTATGCGGATGACACCCAGCTCGCTTTCAGGCTCCCCTCTGCCGCCTCTTCTCCTTCTCTCATCCTGGATTGTCTGCAATCCAGGAGTGGTGCGCCGCCAAATGATCTCTCCCTAAATGCCAGTAATATGGAGATCCTCCTCATAGGCACACCTGCACCCCTCTTTCCCACCACTCTCTGGCCGGCCTCCCTCAGCCCTTCTCCTGCTACCACCTGTGAGCCTAAGAACCTCTGGGTTATCTTCGACTCCTCACTCTCCTTCTCTCCTCACATTTCCAACGTCTCTAAGAAGTCACACTACCAGTTGCACCTCCTCAGAGGTGTTCTTACTTTCCTCTCCCTCCCCCAGAGGCTCACTGTCTCCAGAGTTCTGGTTCTCTCTTGGCTTGAATATTAACAGCCTCTTTTTTAAATCTGCCCGCCTCTACTCTCTGTCCTCTGCAACTCATTCAGAACAGGACTGCAAGACTTGTCCTTGGACTCAAGCCCAGGGATCGTATCTCTCCAGCACTGAAATCGCACCATTGGCTCCCAGTGGCTGCAAGGATCAAGTTCAAGACCCTTTGCTTTGTCCACAAGGCCTGCTGGGGCCTGGGACCAAAATATCTCCAGCTTTCTCTTCGGAAGTATCTTCTTACTCGAGCTCTTAGCTCCTCCAACTCATTGCGGGTCAGTCACTAATGCAAGCGGCGAGGCAGCAAGATGGAAGTTAACTTTTTAAGCAGCAAGATGGAACATTCACTTATAAAGTGGCAGCATGAGCAAAACGCTCGGCAGACAAGCCCCTTACCTTATGCTCAGACCAGCTGAATGGAGAAAGCTGAGTCGAGCACTATGGTGTACTATCACCCAGGAAACAAGACACAGGCCTGTGCCCAATCAGGGGTCGTGGACAGGCAGAGGGAGCAGGAAGAGGGCTCGGGGGAAGGGGAAGCCTGACTAATGCAAACCATGAAGCAGCAAGATGGAATTTAACTTTATAAGCAGCAACATGGAAAATCCACATATAAAGCGGCAACACAAACAGAAATCTTGGCAGACAGGCCCCTTACCTTGTGCCTGGCCATCAGAATGGAGACAGCTCTATCCCAGGGCTGGACATCTGGGAACCTTGGGCTGTGTTTTAGCAGCAGCCTGGGTTTCTATGAGGTTATGACGAATTGTGTTTAATTCAATTTAGTTTCTTAAAAATGTACTTTATTTTGACATGTCACTCCACCCACCCTACCTGTTCTCACTATTAATGTCTCCGGTGCTGAGCTGTAACCCCGCCTTTACTTCCTCTTTGCAATGGTTGTCATTCAGGCAACATGTTATAAGTGTACTTTCAATCATTTTTTAATTCATCATAAAAAATGTCTCTTGATACATAACACATGTTTACCTTTCTCTGAAGATTTCATCCTATTGGTTCAAAATCTGTAATTCTACATCCTGATGGAAAGCAGTGAGCTTCTTACAATGGGGTGAGCTTGAGGGACATTCTTACTGTGTTATGGAGAGGAGTACATGGAACAGTCACTGAGGACAATACATACGTGGACATACATAGATTACAGCTGATACAGACAGCTGTGCTCTGGTTGTGACAATGAATGGCACAGTGCTACAGTAGAAGGAGAGTAGTGAGGGAAGAGGCAGGTTAGAGGCAAGTAACAAATGTTAGCAAGCAGGCAGGTGAGAGGATTAAGAGGGTAATTCAGAGGTCAGGAGGTCGTTTGGTTTTGAACAAATTTGTGTGAACTGTTTCTCGGATGTCCGGGGTAAGAGTACTCCATGCAAGTGGAGCAAGAAGAGAGAAAGAGCAGAAAAGAGAGAAAGCACAGAGAGAGCGAGGAGCCACATGGGTAATCGAGGAGTCAGGGCAGAGATTACAAGGCTTGTAGAGTTGGATAGATGAGGATAGATACAGTGGTGCCTTACCATGGATAGATTTGTGAACCAGGAGAAGACATTGAAATCTTGCCCTGTTCTGCATTGTGAGCCATCCAGCCTAGTGACAGTACAAGGGATTAGGTGTGAAGTGACAGAGTTTAAAGAGAGTCCTGGTAGCAAAGTTAATGATCTTGTCGAGAAGACAGAAGGCATAGTTGGACGATGCTGGCAAAGTGGTCCAGTTTAGAGAAGACAAGAGTGGTTAAGAGATGCATGGCGGTGTTGAAATGAAAGAGGCGTCTGGTTTTCCTAATATTTAGAAGATTGAGGTGAGCAGCTGAAGAAGAGCAGGGCAAGAGTCTTCCGTGGTTACTGGATAGGCAAAGGAAGAGATCAGAGGGAGAGAGAGCTTTTGGCAGGAAAGAAGAGCACCTCTGTTTTGGTTGAGTTTAACATCAGAGAGTGCAAAACCATCCAATATTTAATGGCAAAGAGACAGATGGACATTTTGAAAGAGAGATCAGAGGAGAGTTCAGAACAAGAGAAGAAGATTTGGGTGTTGTCCGCAAAGAGTTGGTACACAAACCCAAAGGAGGAGATTAGTGTCCCAAGAGCAGAGATTTAGAGTGTAAAGAGGAGCATACCCAAGACAGAGTCTTGTGGAACACCAACAGTTAGAGGAATGAGTTGAGAGTTGTTGTTGTTCCAGGAGACAGATAATTGGCAAGATGCAAGGTAGGTGTCCAACCAGGTAAGGGCTTGATTGCAAATCCCAAGAAGAAAGAGAGTATTAACCCCTTAAGTGCTCAGGACAAGTATGCTAGTCTTTTTTGCATTGATCTGCATAAAGTTTAGCAATTAAGGTGTTAATGAGATCACAGTGATATACAGTGTCAGAATCAGTAGATAGGACAAGGAGAATTAGGATAGAGGAAAGATTGGAGTGCTTAGCATAGGTGATGAAGTTGGACATATTCATGAGAGCAGCTTCCATGGAGTGACAGGAGTGGAAACCTACTTGTAGAGGCTCTTGAAGGTAGTGGATAGCTAAGAAATGTGTAAGACAGTTGAACACAACCCTTTCAAGCACATTTGAGTAGTGTGCAAGGAGAGACAGAGGGTGCAAGTTAGTCAGTAGGTTCAGGACAGCCCCCTTGGAGAAGGATGGCTGTGGCTGTTTTGAAACAGAGGGATAGCAAGCTGAGTCGAAGGACAGGTTGAAGAGTTCAGTGAGGTGAGAGACCACTAAAATGGCATTAAGCTTGACTAGCTGAGGAGGAAGAGGGTCTGATGTGGCACAACAGGGGTTAGCCTTCATCAGTAGAGATAGTACGTAGTCATTATTAGTGTGACTAAAGTGGGAGATACAGGCAGAGGATGATGGTAGAGTGGACTGAGTGTAAAATGTTGGAGTGTGAGAACGGTCAGGAGAGAGTCTTTAATTTTGAAAAATATTGCAGTGAAATATTTGGCAAGTTCATTAGTGGTGAGTGTGAAGTTGATAGACTTAGACTTAAGAGGAGTGAGTTTAAGGTGCCCTGTAGCTGGCAAGGATGGTTGGAATGAGAGTCATTGAGTTTTAGGCACAATTGCTTCTTGTTATATCAAGAGTGGACTTGAGAGAGTTCAGTGCAAAGAGGAAGAGTTGCAGGTCCTATTGCGAGTGGGTACACCTCGATTTGTGCATCAGCTGACGAATGTCTGTGCAGAGAGCGTATGAACGGGGTGACACATGCCTAAGGATGCAGAGACTTAGGGGTGAAAGTAAGCAGTGGAAAGTGAGTGGAGAATGAGTCATGTAGGGATAAGAAGCTGGAGAAGGCTGTGTTGGTGGAAGAGGCCTCGGGTGTGAAAGAGGAGAGTGAGAACTGTAGGTAGGGGAGAAAGGGGGAATGGCAGAAGGTTTACTTTTCCTTTTAGTATTTGGTGAAGCAAGTGGTAAGGAAAGGTCAGAGAAAAGGAGATGTGGGGGAAACAATTGAGTGATCAGATATAGATGGTGTGACAGTACTGATAGTGGCTGAGAGAGAGGTGGAGATGAATTAGAGATCCAAAGAGTTACCCCCTGTGTGGGTAGGTAGGTTATGGATCGAGTGGAGAGCATGGTCACTAAGAAAAGACTGAAGTTCAGATATCTGAGAACTGGTGGGAGAGTAGATATTACTGCAACCCCTTAAAGGTCCCCAAGGCTACATTTAAACTCAAATCCCATTCCTTTGGGAGAAAATACCTCCCATCTTTCTCCCAGAACTGTTCTTCTTGCTCACTGGGACAGGCGCCAGCTCACAAGTAAGTGATTTTACTTTGACTTTCCTGCCAGTGTTCTATTGTAACTATTAGCTCATTCGGAAACATTCTATATAATTTGCCCTTCAATCCTAACCCAATTTCTTTCTGCAATATGGTTCGGGAGTTTTCCTGATGTTGTAGCCCATAAATCATAGCACATACTTGCTTTACTTAGGTAAGGCTTAAACACGCCCAGACACTCCGCACCAGAACTTTTACCATCTGATTTACTGTATCTGCAGGGGTGCTTGATCAGCAGATTTGTGAATTGAATTCATACATCTGATATCTTGTGTGTGTAATCCCTTGGGGTTTCGATATTTGCTATTGAACAAATGTGTTGAATTTGCACATACAATGGAGCACTGTCATTGAAATGTAAGAAAACCATAATATTAAAATTAATCAAATCAGACTTCACAAACAGTGTTAATATCTGAATGCAATTTATAAGGATTCAGACCATGTGCATTGTTCCACGGTGGGCACTAATTGTGTCATTTAGAGAGCTGATTGTATGCTCATGTGTATGACAATAGAGCACACATCACCACAACATTACAAGCACTGGAGGCAAGGTTACTGATTTAGCAGCTGACACCACCCACTCTTTGCTGCCCTGTTTGGTTCAATGTTTCCTAGAAAAGTTCAACAGAGAGTACTTTGTCAATGATATTTATAATATCAGTCAACATGAGATGTCCCTTTTCCTGCATATCAGCAAGCAGGCATCCATGCTAAATGCACTTTTTTACCAGTGGCAGCTCGTGAACTTTTCAACTGGAGGGGTGCAAATGTTTGGGAATAACATGCCGAATCAAACAACAGAGGTTCTGAGGGATTCGGCGCCTGAAGCAAATTATTAAAATAATGGGTCACAATGGTGCATTTTACAGCACTTTCTGGGAAAAATGTTGTTAAATCAGTTTTGTATCATATATGAGAAAAAAACAATAGATGCAAGTCACCAACAGTGCACAGGTGGATTTTCCTAAGAATTTCAATGATGCCTTTGACAACAAAAAATGCTGGTACATAAAACATTGTCCTGCCGTCTGTGCCCATTTATGTTCATGTAAATTGCCCGATATATGCCATTATTTACCAAATAAGGACTGCAGCCAGTAAAAAATGCAATGCCACACATAGAGTATAGCAAAACAAAAGAGTTGATGGCTGGAAGGTTTAGAATTAATCTTGACCTCTGGCATTGCTCTGGGCAACCCTCCAGACCATCGTTCTTCGCCTGCCAAGCCATTACAAAAGGGGAAAAACGATATGCAAATCAGGCTTGGTCCCACCCCCAAAGGGGTAGTCCAGCCCGAACTGCTATGGTCTCGTGCAGAATGGATGTGACCTAGCAGTTCGGGCTGGACTGCCCCTTTTGGGGTGGGACATAGCCTGATTTGCATATGGTTTTTCCCCTTCTGTAATGGCTTGGCAGGCGAAGAATGATGGTCTGGAAGGTTCCCCAGAGCAACGCCAGTGGTCAAGATTCAGTCTAAACCTTCCAGCCATCACCTCTTTGTTTTTGCGTTGTCACCCCGAGTGGGACGGGTATGCCCAGACGTGGGTCCCGTGCCTGCTGGGCCTAGAGACCCGAGCTACTCCTCACTGATGAGGCCCAACAAGGCTGAAACATGTTTGGGGATGCTTGTGGTCTCGTGCAGAATGGATGTGACCTAGCAGTTCGGGCTGGACTGCCCCTTTTGGGGTGGGACCAAGCCTGATTTGCATATGTTTTTTCCCCTTCTGTAATGGCTTGGCAGGCGAAGAATGATGGTCTGGAAGGTTGCCCAGAGCAACGCCAGTGGTCAAGATTCAGTCTAAACCTTCCAGCCATCACCTCTTTGTTTTTGCGTTGTCACCCCGAGTGGGACGGGTATGCCCAGACGTGGGTCCCGTGCCTGCTGGGCCTAGAGACCCGAGCTACTCCTCACTGATGAGGCCCAACAAGGCTGAAACATGTTTGGGGATGCTTGTGGTCTCGTGCAGAATGGATGTGACCTAGCAGTTCGGGCTGGACTGCCCCTTTTGGGGTGGGACCAAGCCTGATTTGCATATGGTTTTTCCCCTTCTGTAATGGCTTGGCAGGCGAAGAATGATGGTCTGGAAGGTTGCCCAGAGCAACGCCAGTGGTCAAGATTCAGTCTAAACCTTCCAGCCATCACCTCTTTGTTTACACATAGAGTATATACAGACTGGTTATACAACATAGGCATGCGCACCATGTAATCACAGTTATGTTTGCTTTTACCTTTGATGCAATGTACAAACATGCGATAGCACACAAAGAATATATGGCCAGACTTGAGCCACCAATGTAAGCCTGTCTAGCCACATATTAACTCTCATCAGGCTTGCTTTACCCTCGATGCCAAGTAAAAAGTAATAAATGCCATGCCACTGCAAGAAAGCAAATGCACACTAACACCATAGGCCAAGCTAGCCATGTAATAACACTGATCATGTATCATTTACCCTTGGTGCCCAGTAAAAAAAAAGCCATGCCACAGTAATAAAGTATTTGGAGACTGGACCCGCTAATGTAAGACAGTTAATTTATTTGATTGTTTTGTGTGTTTGGTTTCTAAGCGAAAATCTGCATGGTCTTGCTTCCAAGACCAGCGTGTTGCCGCTGTGTTATCCTCTGTTCACAAGACACAATTTAGCCCCTTAAGCCCCTTAATACAGTTATCATGTTAGCTTTACCCTTGATGCCAAAGTAAATGCAGAGTGGCGCTACTAATGTAGGCCAGTCTAGCAACATAATTACACTTATCATATTAGCTTTAACCTTGATGCCAAGATAAACATGCCATGCAAGGGTATAAAAGCATAGGGAGACTGACACTATTAGTGCCAATCTGCATATACTTGCTTAATGTGGCATGGGATTTCTTACATAGCATCAATGGTAAAGTATTTTTTACTAGGCATCAATGGTAAAGCAAACATAATACGTTTTATTTCATGGCTAGACAGGCCTACATTGACTGTTGCCCAGTTAAGCCACATAATAACACATCATGTTTGCATTACCCTTGATACCAAGTGGAAAATGCCATGCCACATTAAAAAAGTAAAAGTAGCATGGCACAACTAATGTAGGCAAGTCTCACCACATAACATTTATCATTTTTGCTTTCCCCTTGATGTACAGTAAATGTGAATCAAGGGTAAAGCAAACATGGTAAGTGTTATTACGTGGCTATACTGTCCTACATACGTTGTGCCACACTGCATTTACTTTCTTAATGTGGCATGACATTTTTTAATGGCAGTATTCATCATGTTTGATTTACCCTTAATGCACAGAAAATGGGAGGCGGGTGTTTCTGTTCAGCAGTTGCTAGGAACAAAAGTCGTATTACTTTGATGATGTCAATGAAGAAGTCACCAAATGTATCAACCATCTCTTTGGAGGGGGACGATGAAGTTCACGCTTTTGGTTTGTCAATCTCCCATTAAGATCTTTTTTTTTTAATTGATAGCATGAAAGCATTGTGCCCTTGCAGTGTACATAACAGATATAACACATGCTTGCATGTGTGTAGGAACTAGGTTCAAAGAGAATAAAGACTCAGTGAATATGGTGAGTTGACAAACCGTCAAGGAATCTAATCCGGTAAAGAGAAAATATCTGACTGCAGGCAAACAGAATTTCATGAAAGATGAACATGGGGAGCATGTGGAACCCAGAGGCGTGTACAACAAAACAACAGTTAATGCTGGCCCTAAAAAATGTTTCAGATGTGGCAGTTTCCCTCATTTTTCCAACAATCCTGAGTGTCCTGGGCACCACGCACTGTGCAGCAAGTGCAGCAGAAAGGGACATTTCAGAAGATGTTGTCAAAACACTTATTGGAAAGTAGTTGAAGAGATCTCTGACATCTCTAAGTGTGAATTTGTTCAAGAGACCGGCTCGGATGGTGAAGCATGTAGTGCACGCTGGTCAGTATGTGAGGCGGTGTAACCAAAGGTGTGGATAAGAAAAAAATACATTCAGTAGTTCTTGTGAATGGGGTAGGAGCTAGAATGCTTGTAGATTCTGGCTCTGATTACACTATCATTAATTAAGAAACCTGGCAAAATACGTTTTCTAATGTGATACAGTGCGTGCGGTGTGGCCAGGGCCAATGTTGTCATGGTGAGTTGCTTTGTCGAAACTCTTGAGTGTCAAAATAAGGTTATCAAAGCCAATTTATATGTTTTGGATAGGGGTGGATGCTAGCTGGTATGGTATAAGCAAAGTGAAATGGGAATTATAATCAACCCAAAGATTCCAGGAAACATGGATGCCATTTCCTTATCTGTGCTGTCTGAGGAAACTTCATCTGGTGTTTTTAGAGAAACCCTTGATTGTCTTGAGGGTCTATGCCAAGAAAGGGAGCTATTCCAGTAGTTCTCAAGATGAGGTACCTACCTCTCACCCTAATAGAGGAAGTAGAAAAAGAGATTAAAAGGTTGGTCTCTTGGGACATTATTGAGTCTGTAGAAACTTCTGAGGGGTGCTCCCTGGTGGTTGTAGTGCGTAATACAAATGGCAGGGTGTGTATGCGTGTTGATCTGAGACCACTCAACATGAATGTCATTGCTGACCGTTTTCCAACACCCAACATTGGTGAGATAATCAGTCTCACAGCTAGGTCTATGTTATTCTCCACTTTAGACCTGGCTTCAGCACACCATCAGGTAAGGTTGCACCCACAGTCTAGAGACCTCATCACCTTCAATACCCATGAAGGAACATTTAGATTTAAAAGGATGACATTTTAGCTATTTTCAGCCACAGCATACTTTCAGGGGATAATGAAGGAGGCTGTGGGTGACATTGGAGGTGTGTTCTTCTATCAGGATGACATTCTGGTCATGGGTACTTGAATGGAGGATCATCATATTACATTAAATACTGTATTGCACAAGTTGAACGAACATTACAAAAAGCCAATTGCCAATTGCTTCAGAGTTTTGTAAGCGGATTCAATTCAACACTACAGCTAAGTCAATGCCTAGTCTGGGATGCTGAGGGAAACCCTTATTGATATATTTTTATGTCCAGTTCGTTTACTCTGGATGACAACCCTTATATAGCACCCCTCTCTTAGAATCCCCCTGACCCCACTGAGCCAAGAAGTAGGTTTGTTTTGCAAATTAAAAGGTTTATTTGAAAATTAAACAATATATATATATATATATATATATATATATATATATATATCACACTTTTATAATAAATTAATGTTTGATAGCACACTTGTGAAGATGATAGTGATCAACAATGGATAATGTTACAGTGGTACACTCTTTTTGATGGCTTAGAAGTGATATAGAGAGGATAAAGTAGCTGAGACTGATTTTATGGCTTCAAGGACAATTCAATGATGAATGAAAATGCAGTACAGAAAATAAACTTGATGTGACTTCAACGAAAGACAATGTAATCACTTTTCTTTGACAATTCACCTCTCCCTACCCCCCTTTATGCAATGTAAAGAGATGGAAGGAAAGCACACAGTTCTCAGGAATGCAATAAAATATAATTCAGTTCCCCCCTAGCAAGTTTAGAGGAAAACAGGTAGGAGTTTTAAACACAGGCAATATACTTTGATGTGGTTGCAATTAAGTGTAAAATATGCTAGAAAGGCTTTCAATTCCCTATAGGGGGTTCAGGGTAGTTGATAGATACTTTGAATCAGTTCAGGCCAGCCATATCAATGATTCAGGGATGGTTATTAGGTTGAAAACAGATTTCAGGGATGGAAGCAAAAACAAATATTTTTACCGTGGCTAAAATGAAGCAAAATGTCGAATCGCGGAAATTTAGTCGCGTCCGTCGAGCGCAATTACGGAGGCACTATAAGGAGTAGGGAGTTTCTAGGTTCGCTGGAAAGCCTAGAATCTTATCTTTAAGATGTAAGTTAAATCTCGTTCCTAGCACAAACGGTTCTGGAGATACCGCCAATTTAGTAAAGGTAGTTTTTCGGATTTTAAATTTTAAAGCTCAGAATGACAGATGACAGTTTTCAGTTTTAAAGATGACAGAATGACACGATTCTAGGAGGCAGTTCTAATAGGCTAAAATAGTTTGGATTAGATTGTTTTAAACTAAGAGATTGGTTTTGGCACAGTGCTAGCTGGGTACTCACACTAGATTTTGGACAGGAATGCGACTTCGTCACCGATCGGGTCAGGATTGGCTGGACTTCTGCTGGCGGTTCTTCACAGCGATCTGGTCTCTGGGTCTCCGGTTCTGTTATCGGTTCTGCTAGCGGTTCCGGATACAGCGGTCTCTGGTTCTGCGGGTCTGGATCAAGTGGATTCTTAGCAAGCAGCAAACCGCACAGCCCGGCGGTTGAATAGTTTGCAAATGATTTTTGAGGCCTGCTGAAGAGAACTCAGCTTGTGGGTTAGCCTCTCTGCTACAAGTTCTGAAGTAAGGTTCTGGATCCCTGGAGTTCTGGATTTGAAGTCTGGAGTCTCCCGGCAAAGCGTCCCGCAAGAAAGTGGAAAGTGAATGTCTCTACCTGGGTTTCAATGTTCCTTTTATGTGTTTTGAAAATGGGTGTGTGCCTGGGCCTAGCTAAGCCTGCCCCTCTCACTTATCATTGGCCAGTTCCTCCTCTCTTCCTTGATTGGGGGAACTGGGTTGTGAGTAAGAGTGATGAGGTAGGTTTTATGGTCAGAGGAACCTCCCCTTGTCAAATAGCACACAAATCTATTTCTGACCCAAATACATATTTATCTATGTACCATGTTTCTAATATTATAGGTCCATAGGTCCAGTTAACATATTTTCTGTAGCACCAAACCATCCGGTCCCTGTCTTTGTACGATGTCGTGTCCACTTATGACAGAATTCTCCCCTTTTCATCCAGATAACGACCTCTAAACCTTTCCAGATTTTACACAAATGTGCACCAGGGATATGGGTTTCAGATGATAAAGTGTCAGATTTATAACATATATACATTTGGAGTAACAACCTTTTTTTCCGCTACTATCCCCAAGAACATACCACAGGGTCCTAACACCTCTTAAAATGTGCACAGAAAAATCACAAGAATGATGATGTTATTTATATAATTTTTACAAGTCCGCACTATGAATTATCCATCTTTTTAAAATCATGCTCTGGCCCCAAAGGGGTGTGGTTTTTTCCAAAGCATATGGTGGAATTTCTGGTTTATCCACTTCCCCCAATCTCAGCTTGCTCTCACAGGCACTGCCCCTCCCAGTTTCTCCCAAGAGGAAGCCATTTTACGACCCCCCTAACATAACATTTGCCTGAGCCAGGGACAGTGCTTTGTTTAGTTTCCTGTAGTCCCCAGGTGCCACTCCCCTAATTCAATCACAGAGGTGTCATCTCCTTTTGGCAGGGCAGCAGGATGCAGCCAGGCCTGGGAACACATCTGCTGAATTCCCTCTCCTGTCGGGGGTAGTTGTCAGGCAGAATCCAGTTTCATTAAGCCAGGCTTCAGCTAAATGTCACTTTTGTTCCCAGTTTTTCTTCATTCAAATCAAACTCACAATTTTCACACATGCAGCTAGAATGCTGATTCTAAGTTCAAACTATGACATTTAACAGTTGCAAACTATGTGACACTCAAAAGTAGGTCACTCATTTAATTTAAACCTTTCGATTTAAGTGGTTTTAAATCCAATTTCAGTTCAGCTGCTGACATCCACAGCTCAGCCAGTTTTGTTATAAACATTGTCTTGGGCTCTTTCTCTTTCCATATTTAGTATGCACACAAGAATACATTCTGCCAAATGCCTGCTGGAGTTCATTGAGATTTTTGAATATCTTGTGATGTTTAAAATAGGCATTTTGAGCTTGCATTCAGGGAAACAAAGGTGATTTTAAAGCGCTTTTTTTTTTATCCAACCAGCACTGCTGCTTTTCCTTTGGCACACATTTCACTCATGGCACTCCTGGCCCATCATGCTTGCACTGGTGGGTGGCAGGTCAGGGGACCACTTTGCTGTGCGCAAAACTGCACGGTTCTCTAGGATTCTGGCGCAAATGTGGGCTTTTCCACCCTCTTGGATTTCCTAAGCCCACAGCACCAAATGTTGCAGCATAATAGTCCAAACGTGGGTCAGGACACCCAACAGTTTCAGAAAATGATTTTCTTGGTCATAGGTTGTCTAGTGAATGGGTCGCACCCAGAGAGATTTTTTTCAAGCTATAGTACAAATTGTTCCACCAAGGGACAAACTGGAAGTTGTATCCTTCTCAGGTGTTGTGGAATATTATGCTAAAGTTTTAAAAGACTTTGCTCACAAATGCGGAAACATTAGGTTGTTGTGCAAAAAGGATGTGAAGTTTGAGTCGTCACCTGATTGTGACCAAGAATATATGGAATACAAACAAGCCATCTCACATGCTCCAGTTTCGGCCTCTTTTGACATTACCAGGGACACGTTTATCATGACTGATGCCAGCTATACAGGACTAGAGGCTGTTCTTACACAGAAAGAGAACAGTTTTCAGATTGCGGTAGTGTTTGCCTCTAGAGTTCTTAAGGGCGCACAACTTAGGTACTCGGTTACAGAGAAGGAGGGGCTGTCTGTTATGTTGGCCATAAGAACATTGAAAACATTCCTGTGGGGAAGGAAATGCACTGTTTGGACAGATTACAAACCCTTGGTATCGGTTTTTACTTCAGTGGGTCTGGATGAGGTGTCACGACACATAGCCAATTGGGTTACGGCCCTGCAAGGATACGATTTTGTGGTTGAGTTTGTTCCAGGTGGGGACATTATTATTGCTGACATTTGATCCAGAAATGTGTTGTTTTGTGGTGAGGAGGATGGTGAAGAAACAGCCCAAGGTGTATTTTTGGAGTGTGAGAACACCATTGCACAGGATGGGTGGGAGAAGGCTGACAATGAAGACCAGGAACTGCTCAGAGTTAGGGAGTTTATTCACAATGATTGGTCAGGGTGGCCAAGCGATGCGGGATTAGGAGCTTTCCACATGATTTAAGTGAAGAAGATGGTCATATTTTATATGCAGGGCCTCACTTAGGAGTGCGAAAAAAGTTGTTAGAATCAGCCCATTGTGGTCACCTAGAGATTTCAAAGACCAGGTGTCGACTAAGAGAAAATTATTGGTGGCTGGGTTTGGATTCTGAAGTGGAGGACTTGATTAAAGAATGCAGTTCTTGTGCAGCTTCTGATAATGTTTTGAAAAGACATATTCAGCCTCTCAAGCCATTTGACATTCCCAGGTTGCCATGGGAGTGCGTTGCACTAGATATTATAGGACCCATATGGTCGGGAGAGGGTATTAAGCAGTATGTTTTGGTGCTAGTGGATCTTTTCTCAAAGTGGGTAGAGGTCAAGTGTGTTCAGGAAGCAGATTCCAAAGCTGTAGTGCATTTTTGGGAAGGTTTCCAGAGCAAGATTTTGATGGATAACAGTGTTCAGTTCACATAAATAATAATGTGACATTTCTTCAAAACATGGGAGTAATACACCACACAACCTCGTTCTTCCATCCCTCCACAAACGGTATTGCCAAAAGGTTCAATAGGACCTTGATGCAGGGTGTACGCATGGCTGTCAGTACTGGTAAGTGCTGGGAGGAGAAGATTGAGAAATTGGTGTTGACAAGAAATAAGGAAATGAAGAAGGCTTATGATGACAATAATAGAGCCTGGCTCACCAGAGTGGAAGCACGGGATCAGGTGTGGGTACATAGACCATCTGGATTGATGAAGGGTGAGAGTAAGTTTGTTGGTCCCCTGTTGATGAATAAGATGAAGGATGATGCAGTAGTGTTGGAGGATAGCCGTACATGGAATAAAAGTAGAGTAGCTCTGAGACTGGCCATGAAGTAGTGAGATGTGAACATCGCCCTCAGGTATGAGGAGGGATGTGTGTTACCTATTGAACTTGTTATCGTACATATGATTACACTTGCACATTTTTCATATGGTCACTTGTTGACACTGTTGTTATGTTACAGTTTGTTAAGCATTACATGTTTACTTGTATCCTGGGAAACATGGAATCATTCAAGGTTCCAAGCAGAGGGCTATATAAGGCCTGGTGAATGTGCAGTTAGCAGTTGGCAGGCTTGACAGGATGGTCTCCATTTATATACAATAAATACTTATTCTTTGTAACTTACTGTAACTCCAGAGTATCAGATACTTCAACATCCTTATGGTCTACTGTAATTCAAAGCTCTGTAAATGCAGAATTCCACAATATGTCTAGACATGTACTTATTACATATTGCAGGGAAAGTGTTAACTGTTCCATGATTTTTTATGAAATCCCAGTAATCATTTCTTTTTTGCAATAGGTTAAATTTCGGACTTCTTGGATTTGATTTAGTTGACGTTATATTAAAGTATATTTGCCGGTAACTCCCGGGTTCAGGTGGTGGGAACCGTGAACTAGTTCTGGATTGTTCCAATGCTTTCAGCCTCATTGCAAGGAGATTGCCTCCTCTTTGTTTTTCCTTTTTTCTGATTGCAGTTTAGGACATTATATTTTTCCTTAAATGTGTTTCCAGGCTTTTTGATACAGTAATAATGCTCTTGAAAGAATTAAAGTGCATTTTTAGCTAGGTATACTTTTCAGAGTCTCCTCCCTGAGGATCTTTACAGCTCACTGGTAAATTAAAAGCACTGACCTGTTGGGGCGTGATACGAAATCACTGTACCCTACAATTGTAGTTTTAATCATCTCCTACAAGAATGACTGGCCTGAAAATAGGTCAATCCTGGAAGGCATTTTATGTTGGTCTAGGGTCTTGGTGTGATCTAAAATCAACAGATATATCAGTATCCAAGCACGAGTTGATCCTATGTCTGATTAAAATGAACCATGAGTGCTCCTATAATTTCTAAACTGTTATCAGAGTCAGTACTGAAGTTCCTTGCTGCTTGCTGTTGCTTAGAATCAGCTTGCTGTGTAAGTTCTCTAAAACTTGCTTTCCATCCTTGTTGGGTAGATGCACACATATGATTCTGCGTACAATGTCATTGGCATCTACGCTTCCCAGCGTCCAGCTCCCAATCTCATCCTTTGGTTCAAGCACAAGTTCTGTGCTAGTGATCCCTGTGATCTGGTCAAGAAAGCCCCTCAGAGTCCCTCACAGTATAGCTGCTTCTGCATTGTATAAATGTGTCTCTTATAAACAGGGCTTTATTTGTATAATTTCTTCTGAGAGTGTCATATGTTTTTTTCCTTTTCAGTAGGATTCTGAAGCCAGTTACGTTCCATGAGGTAAGCTTCAGAGTAGAGGCGACGCCGAACAGATCTAAGCCAAACTGACTCTGGAGCACCTACAAATACTTTCATTTGGTGAGCTCTGAAAGTTAAATAAATCCAGAAACCAGATTTTCACACAACTGTGTTATCTGAAAATAATATTAGACAATGGTAAAACAAAGAAAACATTTAGTATAGAACAAAAATAATAACTTATCAACACAAAACTTAATTTATCACAAATATTGTGATGAAGATATTAATATACACATGTGTCAGTTATCCTATGTGATCAAGTTAAATACAATTGCTACTACTTGGGTTGAGAACAAAATTATTGAGGAATCTCCTCCCCTCCAGTTCATTCAAGGTTTCAGCACAGTGAGGTGTAATAAATCACACCCGTAAAGTGGGGAAGATTTGAGATTGCGTGAAGATTGGAGAGAGATTCAGCGTTTTAACATAGGCGTTTTCAATAAAGTCAATTTGTAAGCTGATAACCTAATTCTATCGGTATTTATTCATATTGAGTCAGCTTTATAGTCAGTGAAGGAAGCATTAATTAAAACATTAGAGCATATATTTATTAAAATAGCAGAACAGAAAAAGTATGTACAATACGTAATGTGCTCCAGAGGAATAAACATATCTGGAAACACATTTGTTAAACCACCTAGGGTGTGAAGCTTCTGTATGGTTTTAGGACTTTCATTAAGAAGCACCTGAATACTTTAGCCTAGTTCATACCCTTTGGGAAATGCTACTGTGTGAGATAGTACCTGCCCTTGTAATATATCGTCTTCCACTCAAGGATCATTTCATTACATGGCCTCCGGTAGCGGCCATGTAGTTATGGTTAAATTGCTAAACCCATAGGAAGAGCACTTTTTGGGTGGCTTACAACTTTGCTCCCCCTGGGTGAATCCTCACCAAACTTTGCAAAAAAAAGTATATGGCCCACTCTGAATTTATTTGCAAAGTTGGTGACATTTGGTCCAGGGGGGGCAAAGTTATATTGGGGTCTCAAAATTTCTTTTTTACCCATAGACATAATGGGAAAAAACTTTGCTAACGCCTGCAGCCCAAACCGCTGGATGGATTTTCACCAAATTTGCAGCAGGAGTGGCGGCTTAGTCCCGAAAGTGTGCTTTTGTTAATTTGGTGTAAATCCATCCATTTTTTTTTTGTTTTTAATTACTGAAATGTGAGGCAAGAAAATGTGTGATATCTATGTCTGCTCCACGTACTCACTTCCCTGTTCGGTCCATGGACTGGCCTCTGATTGGCTGTACTGTCTGCGGACTGGCCCCCCGATTGGCCAGAAAATTTGCAGACTTTTCCATGGACATCGGGACGCACTTGTTGATTGGCTGGTGTTTTCCTGAAGCGCCCGCCAACTTGGATTCGCAGACTTTTTTGGGGTCCGCGGACAGCGTGGTGAAAACAGTTTTTAAAAAGCAGCATTTCATTTGTCAAACTCAACAAACAATCTCTGGGGATGTGGGGGGGGGTTGAGGATTGCATTGAATATGGCATAAGAATCCAAAAAATGGGTTGTTTCATCCCCTCCCGAAAGTCCGCGAACACTCCAGATGTCCTGGGGGAGTGCTGTGGTGTTCGTGGACATTTCAGATGTCCTAGGACATCTGTACCTATTTCTGCATTGCAGGGTTGGTGAAAAGCAGTTTTTAGATGGCTTATAACGTTTGCGCCATCCAATGAAACTGCATGTAATTTGACAATTATATTCTAGAACTAATCCTGAATGGTCTTGCAAAGTTTTGTGGGATTCTGTCAAGAGCGGGCATAATTAGAGGGGGGGACCCAAAATATTGTGAAGGCATATAAATGTGGTGTCATTTGACAAATCTGCACAACATTTGGCAAAAACGATTTTGGATCTAGATATAAATGGTTTTTTAAAGTTTGGTGGATTTTCTCAGGAGGGGCCGAAATTAGAGAGGGGGTCTTAACATTTTTAGATGGCTTATAACTTTGTTGCTATTTGGCAAATGCGGACAGAAGTTTTGAGAAAGATTATAGACCCAACCTTCAATGTTTGTGTAAAGACTGAATGGATTTTGTCAAGTGGGGGCTAAGTTATATGACTATTGTATGTACATACATTTTGACACTTAAAAAATAAATAAAACATGGGCGGATTTCGAGCAAACTCGTGAGGAGCACTGGCAAGGACATTAAAGCATGGTTTTGCAAATGTGCCCGTGTTTTATTTTTTTACAAGTGCAATATTGTATTTACAAAAAACGGTCATATACCTTTGGTGACTGAGGTGTAGCCTGTGACTACTGGCCATGACCGCTAAGGATGAAAAATGGTGTTAAAGTGGCTATGTCTACCTGGGACCTGCTATGTGATAAAGTTATTCGAAGGCAGGATAGGCTTGAAAGGGAAAAAAGTGCTTGTGGTAATATGCTCATAGGGTTTTGAAGGCTGCTATGGCAAGGGAAGAGGGGTTGTGTACGGAGCCCTGCCTTCTCTTTCCATGTTGGCTGTCTTGGAAAAGGATTTTCCTTCCTTCTTACAGCGGGACGCCGCAGGTGTCCATCTATAGGAAGAAAAATCTATGTTTTAGCACCCTAGGTTCCCGCTTTGGGGAACCAGGGGTGCTAATGGCCTTTATCCCCCATTTCAGGGGCTGCAATGGACGATAATGGTCCGTAGCCCTCCTTATATATTTATTTATTTATAATGCACCAATTCCCGCAGATATCAGGCTGTGTGGTTACAGTATTTGTTGAGGAAGATGAGTTGGAGGAAGACAGCTTACTACCTGCTGAGAAAGGAACAACCTTTATGAGAGCATTGCGGTCATTGGATTTGGTGTGGCGGCGCATGGAGGTGGCCCCATAGGAGTACTGTCCAGGTAATCTGCGACTGAGTGCACTCAGTGCATTTCACTTTGGTAGCTTTAGCCTTTGGTACACTCCCGACAGTAGCAAAGAACTGGCACACCCATGATTCGATCTTGGTGCTAGAAGTAGGCACTTCCTCTACCTCATCTTCTTGGTCCTCTTCATTGTCTTTGAAAGTACTGCGCTTTTTGTTGTTGTGAAGGTCCTCCAGCTGGTGGTGGTGGTGGCTCTTGGGGAGGAGGGTGCTATGCTCACCTGGTATCCACGGGGATGCCACTCACTTGCGGGGACTCTGGTACCCTTCTCAGCCGCTCCCTGGTATTATCAGCGGGGAAGTTCTGCCTGGAAAACAGGTGGGTAATGTTCAATACTGGGCAACTGGGGTGAGAGCCTGCCAACACCCGGTATGCCCGCAGCCCCCTCCCCAGACCTTTCCTCACCTTGGTATCTGTTTTGGCGTGCTCTCAATCCTGCCTTCTTGGCAGGGGCGCGTTGTCCTTGTGGGGGTGAGCGATCTAGTTACTTCACTGATGCTCCCCTTAAAGTCTTTCACGTAGGTCTTATTACTGGTATACTGTAAGCCTTTCTTGCACTAATGTCTTTTCTCTCTCCTTAGATGCGCGAAGGTTTGCGGTGGGCCGTGGGCTGAGTTTGGAATCGCCGGCAGGTGATGATGGTGTTTGTGAGCGCCTTGATGCAGTAAGTAGGCGCTTGTGCGCGGCGCTAAGATGCCTTGCCTTTTCTAATAATGTCTTTTCTCTCTCCTCAGCTGCACGGGAGTTTGTGTTGGGACGTTTGTTGAATTCGGGATCACCAACGGGTGATTATGGTGAGAGCGCCATGAGGCGGTTGGTAAGCGCTATGCGCAGCACTCAAATGCCTTGCCTTTGCTAACCTGTTTGTCCTTTGTTCCCGTAGGTTGCGGCGCTCACCAGAGCAAGAAGTTCCTAGGCGGTGCTGGCTGATGGGCAACTCGAGAGGTAAGCCGCCGGTGCAATTGTAAAAGTCTAATGTCTTGTTTTTCCTCCTTTTGCAGGTCCGACTATTCGGGAGGCTCGCTGTTCCTTGGATATTGTTTGCAGGAGCAGAGGGCAGCTAGCGGTGGAATCACAGGTAAGCTGCTGCGAATAACGATGTTCCTTTGTCTTTCAGGTGCGGTTCTTTCCTGGTTCGCAGATGCTGCTGCACACGATGAGCGTCACGCTGCAGGACTGCAGAGTAGCGCGAAGCGTGTTCTCTAAATCGGGTGTGGTTTAAATAGCCTCAGGAAAAGTAGTCCAGGTAAAGTACTCCCTAGGCTACCACATCCAAAACACTATACCACATAGCTTGGTTCCAAGGAACCAAGCTATGTGGATGCCTCCATATTGACTGGCATCAAGTAAGGTAGTTCCCAAGCACAGTCCTCATTAAGTATGAGCCTGGCACCAAAGGCGCCAGGACTGGCCCCAAGAGGGCCGGGGCAAAGGATGCTTCAGCTTGGTGGGGGCCCGAGTCGGGACCCCTCCTGGTTTATGGGCCTGCCTGGGGGATTTTAAGAGATGGGTCGTGACAGCTCTCCCCACCAAGGCCCCACTCAAGGCGTTCCTTCTGTCTGGCCCTGGTTTAGTTGGAAAGTTGCGATGATATGTTCTAATCAGACATGGTGCATGGATGTTTTCACAGGGCTCCCAGGATCTATCTTGGGGTCCAAACCCTTTAAAATCGACTAGGTAATATAATCGTCCCCTCGAATACTTGGAATCCAAGATACTTCTGACTTCGAATTCTGGTTCTCCGTCAATGAGTATGGGTTTTGGTGGTGTCCCAACCCGTGTACCGGATTGCATTGGTTTTAATAGGGACAAGTGAAATACTGGATGAATCTGTAGACGGCTGCTGGATTGATGATTGCTTTGATGGTGTAAGGCCCTAAGTACCTGGGTTGGAAAGTCCGGGTTTGTTTAATGAGTACAAACTTGGCAGCCAGCCAAACCTTGTCTCCCACCTGATAGTCTGGTGCCTTTTTCCGGGGTTTGTCAGCAAATTGCTTTTGTTTTTCTTTGGCGAAAAGAAGACGTTCGTTGGCCTTTTTGAAAGCCTGGGTGATGTTGGTGTGAAGAGTTTTAACTGCTGGGATCTCCAAATTGGTTGGGTAATCTAGTTCTGAGGTACGCGGGTGTCTACCATAGATGGTGTGAAAGGGGGTTTGTCCAGTACTGGAATGCAGGGAATTGTTATATGCGTATTCGGCTATCCATAACAAATCTTTCCAGTCTCTCAGTTCATGGTGTAACATGCACTGTAGGTATTGTTCGAGGGTCTGGTTGGTCCTCTCGGTCTGACCGTCAGTTTGGGGGTGATGGCTCGTGGATAGCCTGATGTCAATTTGCGCCATTGCACAACATTTTTTCCAGAAGTTGGAGATGAATTGACTACCTCGATCGGAGATCAGGACTGATGGGAAGCCATGTAGTTTTACAATACCATCCAGGAACACTTTGGCCAGAGTGGGTGCGTCAGGGAGGCCTTTGAGTGGAAAAAAGTGCGCCATTTTTGAGAACAAGTCCACGACTACCAGGATGGTGTTAAATGCATGACTGGGAGGTAGGTCAGCGATAAAATCGACGGAGCGAGTGTGCCAGGGAGTGGGGGGAATTTCTAAAGGTTGCAGAAGACCGGATGGTTTTTATTTTTGCAACTTGTTTTGCGCAAATACTCCGCAGGACTGAACATACTGGATGACATCTTGATGCCAGGCTGGCCACCAGAAGTTTTGTTTTACTTTGGCTAAAGTCTTGGTGATTCCAGGGTGCCCCTCGATCAGAGAATCATGATAACTAGCAACAATTTGTTGTTGTAAATCTTTGGTGGGGACATAAAATCGATCCTTAAAAAAGGATAAATGATCTTTAATAGAATATTGCTCTGCTCGAGAGTGACATGCAAAGTAGGTATCTGGGTTCATGGTTCTTTGCATCTTATGTCTCAGCTCGACTTGGGTTAAGGCCGTAGTGCGTCCCAAGAGTTTGTCTTGTATGATGGGGACTGGGTCCGGGGGCGTATACGCCAAATCATCCGTGCCAATATGAGAAAGTGCATCAGCTTTTCAATTCCTCACCCCTGGTCGAAAAGTGTTGACATAATCGTATTCGGTGAAGAAAAGGGCCCACCGCAATTGGCGTAAAGACTGGGCTTCAGCTGTCTTAAGGTATTGCAGGTTTTGATGGTCTGTAATAACCGTAATGGTATGCCTGGCCCCCAAGAGGTAGTGCCGCCAGGCCTTAAAGGCGGATTTGATTGTCAAGAGTTCTTTTTCTGTGATGGCATAATTCATTTCCGGAGGAGAGAATTTCTTTGACCAAAAGGCCACTGGATGTAGCTGGCCCGTTACTGGATCTCTTTGCGAGAGGACAGCCCCCCTCGCTGTGCTGGAAGCGTCTGTTTCTACGATATAGGGAAGATCGGGGCGAGGATGTCGCAGGATTGGTGCGGAGGTGAACCTTCTCTTGAGTTCCTGAAAAGCCTCCTCTGCTTCTTCGGTCCAGGCAAATTTCTTATCATTTTTTCTTACCAATACTGTGATCGGGTGTACGCCCTGTCAGAAGTCTGGTATGAACCGGCGATAGAAGTTTGCAAAGCCCAGCATGCTCTGTACCCCTTTAACTGACGTTGGTGAGGGCCATTTCAAAATGGCATCCACTTTATGCAGATCCATTCTGATGCCTCCTGGAGTAAGGATAAAACCCAAAAACTCAACTTCGGTGACGTGAAAAAAGCACTTTTCCAGCTTGGCATACAAACGATGTTCTCGGAGCTTGGAAAGGACCGAACGGACGTTCTTGATGTGCTCTTGCTTTGAAGTTGAGTACACTAAGATGTCATCTATGTTCACAAGGGCGCATACACCGATTAACTCTCTCAAAACGTCATTCATAAAATACTGAAATGCTGCAGGAGCGTTGCATAACCCAGAGGGCATGACTTGCTATTCGAACAAACCATATTTGGTGCGAAAAGCAGTCTTCCATTTGTCTCTGCTTCTGACCCGCACCAGGTGGTACGCTCCTCGAAGGTCTAGTTTGGTGTAAATTTGCGCATCTTTGACCTGGTCCAGCATTTCTGGGATGAGCGGCAAGGGGTAACGGTTCTTTACAGTGATCTGGTTTAATGCGGGGTAGTCAATACAAGTTCTTAGGTCCCCTTCCTTTTTCGGTATGAAGAACAAAGGACTGGCTGCAGGGGACTTGGATGGGCGGATAAATCCATTTGCAAGGTACTGGTCTAAATAAGCCTTCAGATGAAGGTTTTCGGTTTCTGTGAGAGCATAGATTCTACCGCAAGGAACTTGTGCACCTGGAACAAGGTCACTTTGGCAATCATAGGGTCTGTGCAGGGGCAGCGTGTTTTCTTGATCCTTCTGGAATGCATCCTGGAAGTCCTGGTATTCCTCAGGTAGGGTACTTGTCACTCCCAAAGTTACCACTTCTGGATTTGGAGAAGCACTGAAAGCAAGTTTCTGTTCTTGGTAATAACAGGCTGGGGAAAGGTAAATTTTCTTGCTCTGCAGTCAATCAAAGGGTTGTGAGCTAATAACCATGGCATCGCTAGTATGAGCCGAAATTGAGGAGCCTTGATGAGATCGAACGAAATAAGTTCTCGATGCCCGTCCTGGCACAGCAAGGTTATCTCGGCTGTGCGCCGGGTTACGAGTCCGGAAGCAATTTCTGTCCCATCCACCGTGGTTACCTTATCTGTAGTTGGCTTGGTACACAGGGTAAGCCCCATCTCTGCAGCTAAGTGCTGATCTATATAATTCCCAACTGCTCCGCTGTTGACGTATGCTTCAATGGCATGAATTCTTGATGATCGTTGGTTATTAATTAGGATCACTGGAATTGCAAAGTGTGAGGTCGGTGGCTCTTTTCCCTCACTCGACAAACTGACCTCTACATTTGCAGAGCTGGGCAGTTTCCCGACTGACCCTCCTTCTCTTCATCTTTTTCCGTGGCTCCAACGGTCTTCCTAGGAGGCTTCACTGGACAGTCCTTCAGGAAATGCCCTGACTTTCCACAGTACAGACATAGTTGTTGTTGTCTTCTTTTATCTCGCTCTTGTTTTGTTAGTGGGGGCCGTACTCCTCCGATTTGCATGGGCCCCGTAGTAGTGTCTTGCACTCGGGTTACATTGTCTCTAGGCCGAACGTACACTGGCCGAGGGTCCATTTTAGAACGGTCTGCTTTTCAGTCTTGCAACCGGTGGTCCAGTTGCACAACCAAGTCTATGAATTCAGAACAATCTCGGGGAGGATTAACCACTTGAGCTAGAACATCTTTTAATTAACCGCGTAAGCCCCGGTGAAACAGTGTGGTTCTTTTGTTTTCAGGCCACCTGGCTTCAGCAACCAACCGGTTGAAAGTAGCGATGTAGGTTAACAACTCCTGACTCCCCTGTCGGAGGGAAAGGAGTTAATTGTCCACAGCTTGTTCTCGGGTATGGCGGGCAAAGAGTTTTTCCATTTCCCTATGAAAGTCTCCAAATTTATATAATAAAGGGTCATCATGGGACACTAATGGTACCGACCAATCTGCGGCGCTGCCACCTAGGTATGATAAAACAAATGCTACCGGGGCTTGGTCATTTGGTAATGCTCCTGGCCGGCAAAGAAAATGAGGTGACACTGGTTCATGAAAGCGGCGTATTTTCCGTGATCACCAGCAAACCTCTCCGGTGGTGCCAAAGGAACTGTACCTGGTAACACAACTTGTACCGCGGTCGAGACAGTGGAAGGCATGCTAGGGGTTTGCATCGGTGGGTTGTTCCCAGGTAGAAGTGTCTGACCTGCTTGTGATTGCAAGACTTGCCTACTGATATCTTCGGTACGCTCTTTAGTCACCAATAAGTCTCTCCGGAGAGCGTTAGTCTCCTGTCTGGCGGAGTGAACCTTGGCACGAAGCTCTCCCAACAATTGAGCCAATTGGTCTAATTCTGATGATTCCATGGCGCCCAGGTGGATTGGTTTATGAAGCTTTGCGTTCTGTTACACTCACCTGGTATCCACGGGGACGCCACTCACTTGCGGGGACTCTGGTACCCTTCTCAGCCTCTCCCTGGTATTATCAGCAGGGAAGTTCTGCCTGGAAAACAGGTGGGCAATGTTCAATACTGGGAAACTGGGGTGAGAGCCTCCCAACACCCGGTATGCCCGCAGCACCCTCTCCAGACCTTTCCTCACCTTGTTATCTGTTTTGGCGTGCTCTCCGTCCTGCCTTCTTGGCAGGGGCGTGTTGTCCTTGTGGGGGCGAGCGATCTAGTTACTTCACTAATGCTCCCCTTAAAGTCTTTCAGGTAGGTCTTATTACTGGTATACTGTAAGCCTTTCTTGCACTAATGTCTCTTCTCTCTCCTTAGATGCGCGAAAGTTCGCGGTGGGCTGTGGGCTGAGTTTGGAATCGCCGGCAGGTGATGATGGTGTTTGCGAGAGCCTTGATGCAGTAAGTAGGCGCTTGTGCGCGGCGCTAAGATGCCTTGCCTTTTCTAATAATGTCTTTTCTCTCTCCTCAGCTGCACGGGAGTTTGTGGTGGGACGTTTGTTGAATTCGGGATCACCCACGGGTGATTATGGTGAGAGCGCCTTGAGGCAGTAGGATGGCGCTATGCGCAGCACTCAAATGCCTTGCCTTTGCTAACCTGTTTGGCCTTTGTTCCCGTAGGTTGCAGCGCTCACCAGAGCAAGAAGTTCCTAGGCGGTGCTGGCCGATGGGCAACTCGAGAGGTAAGCCGCCGGTGCAATTGTAAAAGTATAACGTCTTGTTTTTCCTCCTTTTGCAGGTCTGACGATTCGGGAGGCTCGCTGTTCCTTGGATGTTGTTTGCAGGAGCAGAGGGCAGCTGGCGGTGGAATCACAGGTAAGCTGCTGCGAATAACGATGTTCCTTTGTCTTTCAGGTGCGGTTCTTTCCTGGTTTGCAGATGCTGCTGGACACGATGAGCGTCACGCTGCAGGACTGCAGAGTAGCGCGAAGCGTGTTCTCTAAATCGGGCGTGGTTTAAATAGTCTCAGGAAAAGTAGTCCAGGTAAAGTAGTCCCTAGGATACCACACCCAAAACACTATACCGCATAGCTTGGTTCCAAGGAACCAAGCTATGTGGATGCCTCCATGTTGACTGGCATCAAGTAAGGTAGTTCACAAGCGCAGTCCTCATTAAGTATGAGCCTGGTGCCAGAAGCGCCAGGACTGGCCCAAAGAGGGCCGGGGCAAAGGATGCTTCTGCTTGGTGGGGGCCCGAGTCGGGACCCCTCCTGGTTTATGGGCCTGCCTGGGGGATTTTAAGAGGTGGGTCGTGACAGAGGGATGGCAATAACTGTTGCCATTTTTAAGATAAATAGCAGTTTTGATAAAATTCTTCCAAGTATGTACTGTGTACTAGATTGGTAATGGATAATGAGTATGAATAGGTGTAGGCGGTGTGTAAGGGACATTTTGAAGTTGAAAGTTCCTAGATCAGTAGAAAATGCAGTTCTGAACTGTCCGCGAAGCACGGATCTTATCGTGAAGTGTGGACGGGTTCTCGGACACGCCATCATGCCGCGCGGCAGCGCATGGTCATGTGGCACTCTCCTGAAGGTCTGCAATGAAGTCAGATGTTCGTAGACATCTACGGATGCAAAACTAGTTGAAATAGTTGCAAAAAGTGTATAGAAGTGTTAAAAATGATTCTAGAAGGTGGGAAATGGCAGAGTTTTCAAGTGATACTTTGTATATTGGACACAATGTTGTTATATTTGGTAACTATGATGTTAGTAAGTTGTAGGAAAATTGCATACTCTGGTAAAAACACATGAAATTCACTGAAAAATTGTTGTTAAAGGGACATTATGGTTAAGTTGGACTAATAAAAACCTATAAAATTCAATGAAAAACTTTGTTAAAAGGACTTTATGGTTAAGTTGAACTAATGAAAACCTATGAAATTCAATGAAAAAACTTTGTTAAAGGGACGTTATGGTTAAGTTGCACTAATAAAAACCTATGACATTCAATAAAAAAACATTGTTAAGGGGACGTTACGGTTAAGTTGCACTAATTAAAACCTATGAAATTCACTGAAAAAACTTTGTTAAAGGGACGTTAAGGTTAAGTTGGACTAATAAAAACCTATCAAATTCAATGAAAAAACTTTGTTAAAGGGATGTTATGGTTAAGTTGCACTAATAAAAACCCATAAAATTCAGTAAATAAACGTTTTTAAAAGGACGTTATGGTTACAAGTAAAATCGAAAAACCCTGAAATTCACCAGTTATGGTAAGCTAAGCAACCATAACTCGCGCCACCACTGTGCACTGCTAAGGCTATCACCCAGGACATCAAAGACGATATCACAAATATCATTGATGACATCACTGATGATATCACATGTGCATTTACTTTTCATACAAGTGGTTGTGAATGTAATGTTGGCAAAAAAGTATTAGGGATTATCGGGAAAAGTGTAATAAACTACATACTTGATTACGTAATGTAGTGTTCTAAAGAACATTCAATTGCAGTGTTTTTTCTAGTACAGGAACCTACTCATACAGAAATGTAGGTATTGGCTGCAGCATACACCACAGAGGTGCTATATTTGTAATTTTCCAAAGTTATATAATAAAACGGTGAATGTTCTGTATCAGACTTTTCCGTACTGTGAAACATGTACAAAGTAGCTAATAATGCATCACTTACTACATATTTCTACTAATACACACACAACATAAATAGACTAAAATGCATACAAATATGGGGCTTATATATGGAGAGTAAAGTAAGCAAACAAGAGGCAGTATCATTTGCAACTGTGTATAATCTACATGATTGTATTCACGCACAAAAATGATTTCTGTGTTTCAGGCCTGCTTTTTCCTCTATATATGTACATCAGAAGATGTGATTAAATGCTAAGGAAAGTAGTGCAAGAACATGTGAGATTAGCAATATCTATAAATGTAATAACTTTTGAAAGTGAACTTTCTGACTGTCAGTAAATAAAACCACCTGCCTAGATATGGCAGTGAACAAAAAAGAAGGGGCTAGACAGATGATGTCATCAGTGATGTCATCAATGATATTTGTGATGTCATCTTTGATATCCTGGGTGTTAGTCTTAGCAGTGCACGGTGGTGGTGCGAGTTATGGTTGCTTAGCTTACCATAGCTGGCGAATTTCAGGAGTTTTTCGATTTTACTTGTAACCATAACGTCCTTTTAACAACATTTATTTACTGAATTTCATAGGTTTTTATTAGTGCAACTTAACCATAATGTCTCTTTAACAAAGTTTTTTCAATTGAATATATATATATGTATTTACATATGTTTAGTTAAGTTTTGTGTTTAGAATGTTGGTTTTCAACCAGTTGAGGGCATGGTTTGGAACCTACAGCATTAGTGAAAGAGAGACCTCTTATCACTGCAGGACGTCATTGCTAAGCCTGCATCAGTTGATGACAAGAGTATGTACCATACTGCAACATTTCTCATGGTTCTGCAACATGGCAAGAGGTTGGCTTAGGTTTGACAACACAGGGAGAGTTCAGTGAGAGTTCAGCAGAGTTTTGAAATGGACACTGGACATCTGGAAGTTCACCTCCTCCCATGTATCATCATATTGCCAGAACAACAGCTTAGTACTGAAGATCCCTGTTGAGGGAGGGAGATTTGGATGTTGTGGACAAGGAGAAGAGAAAATACAAAAAAGAGATACAAATCAAAACTTCAGATGGCTCTCGGTCAACCTTTTCCTGAGCCATACTCATTTGTGTCCAACCACAAACCCATTTGACTCATACTGCTCTGACCGTTGTTGTTGATGATCAATTGGCAAAAAAGGAAAAACAGAAAAGCCAGTGATGGGAGAATTGTGGAAACATTCAGAAAAAGAGTGGCAAGAATGAGATTGGTAGCATGTGACTTCTCATTAGTATGAGAATAGAACTCAATAGATGTCCTTTCTCTCTGTCTCATTTACATCCTCATAAGGGTAGGGTGGCTTGTGTTTGTCTTATGTTATTCCCAAAGTGTGATATTCTGTATTTATGGTTTTTAATTCTTTAGGCACCTGTTCATTGTCGCTTTTCTAAGCTGAGTCTCTTCTTCTCCTCGGGCACATTACCCATTTAATGAATTATCCTGTTGCCCTATATACCTCTGGCTATAGGTTCCATATTAAAAAGGTTCATCCTTTAGGCATAGTCCTAAGACCCTGCCTATGAAACCATTCTCTTTAGGACAGACCTCTAGAGTTGGATTATTTATTGCTGTTTCCTTAGATATCATTTCATGCAGATGAAGGAGATTCTTGCTGAGTCAAACCACTGTCGTTCTTCCAGATTCTGAATCTCTTTTAGGTATATTCATATCTCAGTTGGGCCCATCGAAAGTCCCCTTACACTGAACTATTCCTCAATTGTTAAGTTAAATTGGAAGTTAATTGTGTTCTATCATTAATTGAGAGCCGGAGTGGGGCTGCCATTAAGTTCCCCAGATCCTTGCACATCTCTGACACCAGACGAAGTTTACACTGGTTATCAGTCTCCCAAGAATATCTCTCAAACGCTCTCCCTCACCCACAAATGTGTGACTAACCAGGCCCCTACCTACCTGGTAAACTGCTTCTCTCAACACTCATCCACACGCCCGCTGAGAGCCGCCCAAGCACACAGCCTCAATGTACCCAGATACACACTGCAGAAAGCAAGTGGGGTGAGTTTCCCAGTTCTCGGGGCTAAATTATGGAACTCACTGCCTAACCATTTCAGGAATGAACCTTCCTTCCACACATTCAAGCACAAGGCCAAGACGTGGCTGGTGACCCAGGATTCCTAAATTCTGGCATTCTGCACACTAACCATGTACATATACTGTTGATCCTTCCTAATTGACCTTAATGTATGTCTTCTTATAATATTACCTGTAGTATTAACTTCTCCTATGCATGCTCTTAACCTCACTGACTACTGTGTATACAGTTTGGTTACTTTTTTTTGTCTCTTGTTATGTAATTTTCTATGCTGTATACCATGTAATGTAACTTAAGATATGCGCCCCGATGCCTTTGGGCCAGGCACGCTATACAAATAAACAAAATACAAATACACATTTTAGGACCAGTATGATGCGGTTCAAGTGGCCAATGTGCTGGAAGACCTAGTTGTTTTTGCACATTCACATTTTGGGGAAATTCCTCTTTGGAATGTACATTGATTTGCACAAGTTGAGATGTGAAATTATCATGGCAATCGTTATGCAGTAATACCTGATGTGAAGGGATGCATTGGGTGTTAATGGCCCAGAAAGTGCCTAGACTCATGGTCTCATGCTATTGCAAAACCCTTAAGAAGAATATTATAAACCTCTTTAAAAATTGAAAGGTTACATAAGATTTCAAATTGCGACTGTAGCACAAGTACTGCAAACACCACAAGTGGATCCATCGGACTAGGCTAACTTCAGACAAGTTTCTAATCACGCATTTCCAGCAAAACTCTTATAAAGAACAGTTACTCAAGAATTCGAGTGGTCTATGGAAGGACGCAGGCCTGGATAGTTCCCAACCCTTTACACAGAATGTAGGGGTGATAAAGGCCCTCTTTGACGATTTGAGATGGATTACGAATGTGGTGGGTGCCGAAGCTGTAGTACTAATCTACGTACCTGTGGTGTTCGACATCATCAACCATCAAACGCTTGTTACTCGACTTCACCCTCTAAGCGTTATTGGGAAGGTGATTAACTGGATCCAATCCTTTTTAATTAATAAATGACAGAAAGTCATGCCAGTGCCTTTTTCTATCTTGCTCCAAACAATGTGATATAGGGTGTAGGCTCTGTATGGTCACTTCTCCTTTTTAACATTTGCCCACTTGGATTTCTTTTATTCAATTAAACAGTGTTGACATATACATTTTTGCAGATGGCACTAAGGGCCTTGTTACAACTTTGCTGGTATTTTGGTGGTAAATCTGCCAAAATACCACCAAATGGATTTACAATTAACATAACATGGTCCGGCGGATTGACTGCCGGAATGCAAATGATGGTAGGAGGTGTCAGTCCCCATTTATTGACGTCCATAGGACTCTAATGGGAGATCTGCCGATTTTGCCAATTTTCACTAGTAAAGAGTCGGATTTACCTCCTGCTTCTTGCTAGAGGTAAATCCTCCAATTCACAGCTGACATTTTAGTATGGTGGTGCAGTAATGCGGCGGTGATGGAATTCCAGCTCCGTTACCACTCTTATTTTATGCACCGCTATACTTGTAATAAGGCCCAAAATCACACAATTCCTTAAACCCAGTGTTAACTTTTTTTTAGAATATCTAACACTATTGAATGACTGGATGCATAAAAATCACCTAAATCTTAATCTATCAAAAACAAAATAATCGTTGGTGCAGAGATGTTGGACATCCAAATCAGGTCCTCTCAGCTTGGCAAAGTCTCTCGTTATCACCTATCTGTAACAGAAATGCGGGTCTTAACGTATATCGGTTTTACAGTGGAGACCCAATTTTGAACAGTGGAAATAAAACACAATAACACAAAAGGCCGATATTGCTCTACCTCAACTATGCAGGCAGAGTCCAATAAATGATATCATTGGTGTTCACTCAAAAGGATTATGCTGACAGTGGGATTGCCAAAGCTCAACTGCAAAGATTGCAAGAAATCTAATGAGGCTACTCTCAGAACAGGTTCGATTCCTGTTAGAGGCTGGAGTCCATCATGAAGCGCAATGTAAGAAACCAATTTAATGTTTATGTGACTGCTCATATACTCACCAGATTGAGGCGATTCGGTCATGCAATGGCAGCATTGATTTCTATACTCTGGTTGCCAAAAGAGACACAGAAAGAAATTCAAGCCAAAATGTACAGCAAGTGTGGAAATCGATTTAATAGGATCGGCGTCCATAAGGAAAAATGTCCATACTTGCACTCCTAACTGGAACTAAAATTGGCTATCTTGAACCAACTGGTGATACCGAGATTTCAGCCGGCAAGACAAGGTGCTAGAACCATTTCCTTCTGCACTTCAGTGTTTGAATACACCTCCATTAAAATATATGTGGAATGAAGGACATCTTCCCTCAGAAGCTCACTGTCTCCAGAGCTCTGGTTCTCTCTAGGCTGGACTACTGCAACAGCCTCTTTCTAAATCTGTCTGCTTCTACTCTCCACAGTCTGCAACTCATCCAGAACAGGACTGCGAGACTTGTCCTTGGCCTCAAGCCCAGGGATCGTATCTCTCCAACACTGAAATCTCTGCATTGGCTCCCAGTGGCTGCAAAAATTAAGTTTAATACCCTCTGCTTTGTCCACAAGGTCTTCTGGGTCCTGGGTCCTCAATACCTCCAACTCTCTCTTTGTAATACCTTCCTACTCAAGCTCTTCGCTCCTCCACCTCCAACTCCCTCAGGGTCAGTCGCTTCTCCAAGCAACTAGTTGGTGGTAGATCTCTTTCTTCGGCTGGGACCTCCCTCTGGAATAGCCTCCCAGCCTCTCTGAAACTTCAGAAGAACCATCACCGTTTTCCGGGTTCCGGAAGCACCTCAAGACCTTCCTCTTTGCTTCTGCCTTCTCTCTTCCCCTCCCCCACTGATTTCCCGTCTGATACTGCACTAGTCACCTTTCTACCCTCTGATTTCGGGCAGAGCTCCCTACCCGCCCAGTTGCACACCTGCACTGCCTCCTGGCAACCCTTGCACTTGGGTCTGCATCTGTAACCTTACAGTCCCCCTACCTGTACTTTTGGGCACCTGCTGTCTGCACTTACCGCTGGCTGCACTTCTTGTTATTGTTTTGATCCCATGTACAGCACTGCCCCCTCCCATTTCCCCTGGCACTTCTCCCCCTCCCCTGCACTTGCGTGATCTCAATGTCACTTGGCCTAGTAAGATCATTGTCTCTGTCCTCCCTCTTTTCCCCCTTCCTTGCCTCGTCGCGCCTTGAAACACTTGTGCATAGGCGCGGTACAAATGCCATATCATGTCACATCATATCATATCATGGCACTTTTACAAATATGTCAGGCGTGTCTTTTTAGACACTCCTTCCAAACTAGGTGCTAAACTGCAGCAGTCAGACCACCCTGTCAATCAGGCCATGCTATCTTTCGGGGGCTGGTGGTCGCCTAGCATGCATATAGTAGCATTACAACAATGCAAGATGCAGCCCATGGACTATCAGGTTTGACAGACTGCACTTGAGCAGCAAGATGTCCAATCGGAAAAGACACAACAGTGCCTCTGGTTTCAGCAGACATAATTGGAACATCCATGGGATCATTTATCTCCCATTCAGATATTTCCAAGCATCTTGTCTGCGCCTGATATCTCATGCACAGTTCTGCTCATGTGCGTTGATATAGCACAACATAGAAGTGTTCTCAGCCTGTGTACAAAGGCCCCTGGGAGGCTTTCAAGTTACTTGAAATGGCTGGTGCCCAATCCTATCTAAGAATACCTTTCATACACATCAGACAATTGGCAAGGGACCTTCGAGGCATCCACCAGGATGAAGTGCACTGATTATTACTGTGACTAAATTAATATGATTATTCATTAGAGCTGCCTTATTGATGTATTTCCCTGTTGAATAATGTACATTAAGATTTTTCAAACAAAACACACAGGTCAAAGACATGCTAAAGATTTAATTATGATAAGACAATCTGTAAAATACAAACTGGCCTCATTAGCATAGCAGGGTTCCCAGGGCATTATGCGATGTTAATGGAAACAGAGATGTTTAACTTCATGTTTCTTGCTTTGTAATACATTTCTTGGTGGATTAAGCACTTCTGAGAAGAGCTAGGCATTTTATTTGATAGTGCAGCTTGGTCCCACCCTGCAGCGGTGTCATCTGCGTAAGACCAATGTCCAAGATGTCAGCGTCCAATATTGAAAATGAAGCGATTTCTGTTTTCAATCTAATTCCAAAGAAATTAACACAACATATTTTTTTTTCTTTTTAAATGTCACGGTCACCATCTTGGTATCATCGCTTGCAAATGTCTCTAGCACCAAAATGTATTCCTCATCAATGATATCAATTACTAACCATTAACCAATATTGCATGTGAACTTGTTGATGGAGGCTTCAATTCCAACATGTGAAAGTAACTTATTCCAGAGTGCAACAGTTCACACTACACAACATTTACAGGCTAATTCATAGAATCCAGCGCACAAGTAGCGCACGCGGCTGGCGCACAGCGTGCGCCTGCGATAGTCTGCGCCAGGCACGTGCGCTAAAACAGATTTCCGCGCACAGCGTATTCATGGATTTCAAGCTCCCAAACCAGCCGTGGCGCAGAGAATCGCAGCGAGCCTGCAGCAGCGCCAGTAACGCCCCCAAGAACGCCCTCGCGCAAGGAAAAGCCATCAAAATCGCTAAATCATCGCTAAGGGCTGCGCTAACCCTGGACCACTTCACAGGGCAGGCAAACAAGGAAAGCAAAGCGGGCAATCTTCAAATCATGAGTACGCGGGAAGTACTACACGCGACTAGGCAGGGAACGTGAATTACAGGGGTACGCGGGAATCACCACACGCGAACAGCCAGGGTGCGTGTATTACAGGGGTACGCGTGAAGTAGAACACGCGATAGGCCAGGGAACGTGTATTACAGGGGTACGCGGGAATCACCACACGCGAACAGCCAGGGTACGTGTATTACAGGGGTACGCGTGAAGTAGAACACGCGATAGGCCAGGGAACGTGTATTACAGGGGTACGCGGGAATCATCACACGCGAACAGCCAGGGTGCGTGTATTACAGGGGTAGCGGGAAGTCCAACACGCGATTGGCCAGGGTACGTGTATTACAGGGGTACGCGTGAAGTAGAACACGCGATAGGCCAGGGAACGTGTATTACAGGGGTACGCGGGAATTATCACACGCGAACAGCCAGGGTGCGTGTATCACAGGGGTAGCGGGAAGTCCAACACGCGATTGGCCAGGGTACGTGTATTACAGGGGTACGCGTGAAGTAGAACACGCGATAGGCCAGGGAACGTGTATGACAGGGGTACACGGGAATTATCACACGCGAACAGCCAGGGTGCGTGTATTACAGGGGTAGCGGGAAGTTCAACACGCGATTGGCCAGGGAACGTGTATTACAGGGGGACGCGTGAAGTAGAACACGCGATAGGCCAGGGAACGTGTATCACAGGGGTACGCGGGAATCATCACACGCGAATAGGCTGGGTGGGCCCTCACAGGTGTACCCTGTACACCCTCCACGGCCCCTGCAGGCAGCCCACAAAACAGTGGACTACCCTGCACACCTGATCATGTCCCCCTGCACCCCCATCCACCAGGGGCACCCTCCACCAGGCCCCCACCCATGTCTCCCACCACCCCCACCCCCCAGCAGTGCAGGGGCACCTGCCATCAGGCCCCCACCCATGTCTCCCACCACCCCCACCCCCCATCCACCAGGGGCACCCTCCACCAGGCCCCCACCCATGTCTCCCACCACCCCCACCCACCAGCACTGTGGGGCACGTGGCCAGCAGGCAGTCAGGCAGCAGCAGATGGCAGGTGGGAGCGTGCTCAGGGCTCTGGGGGACTTTAATTTGGCCTCCTGGCCAGGAGCGTGGTCTTTCGTGTTTGAACGCGTGGACAGCCTGATAGGGAGTGATTTTGCACGTGAAAACCCCACACTCAGCGAATCGCGCGAAAAGCCGTCCCCAGCATATGTGCGTCAATAGTTACCTGCACGTGCAGTGTCAAAGCGTGTGATTGGTGAAAAAGGATCTACACGCAGGAGTGACAAAGCGTGTGATTGGTGAAAAGTGAGCTACACGCAGGAGTGTCAAAGCGTGTGATTGGTGAAAAAGGATCCACACGCAGGAGTGACAAAGCGTGTGATTGGTGAAAAGTGAGCTACACGCAGGAGTGTCAAAGCGTGTGATTGGTGAAAAAGGATCCACATGCAGAAGTGACAAAGCGTGTGATTGGTGAACATGGGCCAAGCACGTACACGCCGTAAGTGACGCTGTACGTGTGGGCCTGTATAAAAGGTAGTGTTGAACACCATTTCCTTGTACGTGCTTTTCGTGGAGAGCGAGTGGGTGAATTTTGTACTTCTTGTCGTTTCACACGCGATTGACTTCACGGCGTTTCCAGTTCGTACTCCCTGTTACCTCTGACAGCTTTTTCTCTTTTTCCTCTAGTACTGGTTTACCTGGGCCTGTTCCCTCAAACAGTGTCCCCTTCTACTGTTGTCCTGTCTCCTCAGACAGCGTACACATCTTCTTTTGGCGGGGGTGTTGCCAACCAAACGCGCTCATTTTTCACGCTCTTTTACCTGGCAGACGGTGAGTCACGCACGTATCTAACTTCTGTGCTTGCCCCGTGTGTAGCCTACCCCTTCAGAGGTCATTCTAGGCTGCGTGTGACACGCATACGTTCATTGTGTTACTGGATGCCACAGCGTAGTGCAGGGTTTTCCATCAGCACACGTGGTCTAGGAGGGGTATTGTGCACGTTCCTTAACTTTTTTGGGGTGCCTGTGCGTTGCGTGACCCGTCATCTTTCCCCAGGGGTGTCATATAGCCTTGCCACTGCACTAGGGTACGAATACCATCTGGTACCCAACCCCTTTGACACCCAATTGCCCAGGACAATTGTGCACACCGACTCCCATACGCACAATACCATCAGTGCCATGGTTGGGAGGCGTGCAAGCCGTAAGGGTGGCAAAGGTGGCCGAGCCACACGTGGTGGCCGTGGAGGATCCACTAGGGGACGTGGTTGTGACTTGCAGGGTGCCCCTGTCCCCCCCAGTCTGGAGGACCAGTCAGGGACACCCATGCCCCCCCCCCCAGTTGAGAGTCATGTGGCTGATACCAACCCTGATCAGTCCTTGTCGGACCAGGCCATTGTGGCACCAGACCTGTCCGAGGGTGATCCCATCGCTGACATCCAGGTCAGCAGGTCCACTGCACGTGCACCGGTGCACATTGGTGTCATCAGGGCACGCGCATCTATGCCAGATAGGTCATCTGCTGGCCCCCGTAGCCAGGGTGTGGCTCCATCCACCCCACCTCTCATACACCCTGCCAAGACTGTGTCGGTCCTAGTTCATGCACCTCAGATCAGGCCTGACCCCATCCCACTACCCCCAATGCCTGCACCTACTCCCATGCTGAGTGGGCAATCCCACACACCCAGTACTGAGTCCACCACGGCTCCTGCCCCTAGTGTCCACAGCGGCGTAGGACACTCTGGATCCCCACCCCCTTCCAAGCGCAAGAGGAAGAGTGCACGTCCGGCACAGGCTGATGCACCAGGCACGGCTGCACAGTCCGGCCCATCAAGGAAGCCAAGCTTCACAGACGCCGAACTGAATGCACTTGTTCAGTATGTGTCAGATCATGATAGGGAAATGGTCATCGTTGCAGGGTCCAAGACCACACATGCCAGACGCCAGGCACACTGGCAGACCATTGCTGACAGAATAAGTGCCCTTGGAGTAGTGAGGCGCACAGCTAGTGATTGCCAGAAGCGCTGGAATGACCTTAAGCGCAGGGCAAAGGATAAGCTGGCCTCAAGTCATGCCGCAACCTTGGTGACTGGAGGTGGGTCCCCAGCACAGGAAATAGAACTCACACCACACGAGTCCGTAGCTGGATCCTACGTCACCGAGGGACAACTCCAAGGTGTGGGAGACCTCCCTGATTACGAGGCATCATCCGGTGAGTGCACATGCATGTGTGTATTATCCATGTGCATGGTGTGTGTGTGAAGCATTCATGTTGGGTGCCTGTCAAGGGGGTGTGTGGCAGAGTTGATAGTGGCACCCATGTGCCCCATCCAGTATGTTCAGTGCAACACCATCTGCCCACAGCACTATCCCTACTGGCAACAGTGCACATATGGCCCGACACCATGGAAGTTGCCCTTGAATTGTCATTTTGTCACTACATTGTTGCTCATACTCCCCTGTCTATTCATCTGATGTCTTACATACCATTCCTATACTTTCCCCCAGCCATTCAAGTTTCATCTTCACATGCCTGACATGCAATGATACCACATGCTAATGCGTCCTCTGTATATAAATGCCAACCAACATGCTGTCATACTGTGGATGGTGCCTTGACATCCACCTCCTACCTGTGGGCTTTGGTACCGTCTGGTTTCGAGCCCCATTCCCTCACACTCCATGCTGCTCTTCATGGTCTATCTTCCATGACTTCTACAGTTCAGACCATCGTGCCCTACTCACGACACCTGCTTGCCAAAAGTCAAATGAGGGCACCCTGCCCTCCAATGCGACCCACCCTATTGCTGACCAGTGCATCTGAGCCTACTCAAAGCTAACTCTCACTGACATCTGCTCATACATGCCTTTGCCTGTCCCATAGACCCTTCACATGGTCCCTGTCCTCTCTCCTTGCTCCTCTTCCACCATCAATGGTGGGACCCGTTGGGGTGTACTCCTGGCCTCCTTCCAATCCTCAGAGGCCACTATTGATGTGCATGGTAATGGGAGCGTCCCAGTCCAAGGCCCTTAGGCCAACCTCAATCTCCTTGAGAAATGCTACCCACATCTCATCAACTTCCTTACCTCTCCTGCTGTCCCCCCTCCTCTCTCCTCATCAATCCTGCACTGCCTCCCTGCACCCTCCCATGAACCTTCTCCGCCTCCCACTCCAACTCCTACACATGCTGCACCCCTGATCTCTAGCACTCCCCGTAAGTCCTACAAGGCTGTCAACCTCCTCCACAATTACACTCCTTTCACTGCGGCTGCATCAGGCATTCCTCCGATATCTGTCACTTACATGAGGTTATGCACCTTGACATCCTTGGTCTCATGGAAACATGTCTGACGGCCAGCTCTGTCTGCATCCTTCACACACTCCTACCTGATGTTCAGGAGACCCTCTCCTTGGCCCGCCACTACTGTGCAGGGGGGGTGTGCCCTTGGCTTCCCTGAGGGTATTCCTGCCACTGTCACTCCTACTTAGACCTACTCCACTCTGGAATGGCTTGTGTGACGTCTCTCTCCACCACACCTTGACATTCTCAAACAGTGCGTACTGTGTCTGGGAAAACTGGTCAAATGTACTACTTCCTTTCTGAGTGTCCTCACCTCTCCTCCTCACTCATGTCCCCAGACACAGAAATCCTCATCCTTGGTGCTGTACGCATCCACCTGCATGCTTGTTGACGCCCCCACGTGACCTTTCTGTGACCTCAGCAACTCCCTCTCACCCTCTAGACTCCCGTCTGTCCCTACTCATTCTGCAGGGCACACTCTTGATGCTCTGATCTCATCTGACTTTCCCCTCTCCGTCCATCTCTGCACTCCTCTCTCCTGGAGTGATCACATTCTCCTCTCCTCCCAGCTCACCCTCACCACCCCACAGGTAAAGCCACCCTCACCACTGTCACACACCTTCTTGGTATTCCGACCCATGAAGTGTGTGTCAGTCGAGGCTCATGCTGCCAAAATCTCCCCCCCATCCAGCTCCCCCTTAGGCTCACTCCCATCCTGACAGGGCCCACTCCATGCTCCACTCCATGTCAGGTACACTGGATGTCTTTGCCACGGTCATGACCACCTGTCTGAAGCCCCATGCCAATGCAGAGTCCTGGCATGACTCGGATCTTGTGAACCCAAACCACAGGTGCCGGGTGGCAGAGAGGGAATGTCCTGCATCATGGCCATCCTCTGGCAAACTGGCCTGCCACATGCTCCAAAGGCAATAGCGCCTCACCCTTTTCACCAAGATGAGATCCCCAATCCAAGGGCACATATCTGCGGCATGTGACAACTCTGCAGGACACATAGAAATCTGCAAGGACCTTGCCGAGCCAGATGCAGTGTGTACCTCCCCTGTCCCCTCCGAGCCCACAGCACTGCATGATTGACTCTGTACCCCTATAGGCCACCCCCCCAGCACTTGTCTGCGCCTAACACCATCTGCCCTTGACGTCAAGTCCTACTTACCTTGTACAGCACTTCCAGCCGCCACTTCCCCTTGCACTTCATTGTGCCACCCACCCCTGCACTTGCGTGACATGAATGACACCAGCACCAGTAGGATTGTTGACTGGCATCCCCTTCTGCCCCACCACCCCTCAGTGCTCCGCTGTACCTTCATACATTTCTGGACCGGTGCTTCACGAATGCAATATGAATCCTTTACAGGTGATGGGGAGGTGGAATCACATTGTTTACTGCATTTTGTTGATGTAGACAAGGCACTGTGCATCGTGGCCTATTTGGACTAGCAGATCCATGTACAACATGTATACTTATTGAAGTGACGATGCAATGTCAGGACCAGAGTGGTTGAAATCCAAAAAACTCGCCCTCCTCTCCCTCTTCACTTGGTGGCTATGTCACATGCCATGTGTGTGATGGCATGTGCCTTTGACATGGCAATCACCGGCCAATGTGTGATGGCAGTGCTAGGCAGCATGGTGAGCAGGCGTTGCTCTCCAATCTGTACATTGTATGCCCTGAGCCTCCCCTACAGACCCAGTGATGGTGAATGCATAGGAGGTCTCCCAGTCATGTGGGACATGTGTCGTAGAACTACTGCCTCTGTTGTTCATCAGCCCTTGTTGCATGCCATGGTGCTAATGCCTGTTTCCATTTTTCTCTTTCATGTCTTTGCAGGGGACGAAGCACTTGTTGATGCTGGGGATGTGGTGGTTGAGCCGTCCCAGGAGGGCAACCCGGGCCGACCTACCACAAGTGAGGGACGTGGTGTGTTTGTGGGTGAAAACCCACAAGTGCTGCAGGTCGTGCTGTCGAGGGGTGTCTCTGGGGGTTCCTCCCCCGAGCAGTATTCAGGTGTAGACTCGGAGGATGACACCTATGTGCAGTCGCAGGTGAGTGTTCTTGGGAGAGAATCTCCTCTGTCCGACCCACCTGCAGCCGGGCCATTGCCCTCAATGGGGATGTCAGTGTCGGCAGATCAGCCTCCGGTGGTTACGGATGCAGGGCCACACCACCCAATCTCTGATCCTGTTCCTGGGGCTGCAGATCAGAGAGGGAATGCAGTCCTGCAGCCTGAGGCCTTGCCGGCACAGCAAGGCGCAGTCCGCCTTGCCCCAGGCAGGTGTGGTGCCCGTCAACGTGGTGGCCGTATGCCACCTGGCAATACCGTTTGGGAGCAATCCATCTACGGTATGGCCACCCAACAGGCAGCATCATCCGAGATGATTGCACAGGCCATGGATAGGGTGGCCACTTCCATTGTCCCCCCAGAAAGGCTGATGGAGCGACTGGAGCAGGCTACAGAGTCCATCTGCCAGGCACACAGGGAGGATATGTTGGCGTCCAACATGGACAGGCGGGCGGCACTGGCGACTCTGCGGGAATCACTTTCCATGGAGTCCCAGCGCCACAGGGAAGGCCTGAGGGAAGAACTCCGTCACCTCAGGTCGACCCTGTTAGAGCTTGAGGCTTCATCCCATAGAAGGACAGAGGAGCAGCTGGAGCGTCTGACACGGACGCTCTCGGCCGAGATGCAGGCAACTCGTGCGGAGGTCAGGTCATCCCGGGAGTTACTGCATGGGGACCTCCGCATGATTATAACCCAGAACCAGAACTACCAGACCCGCCTGCTTGCAGCCATGGAGGAGCAAACTCGTGCTTTGCGTGGGCTGCCTCCCATTGTCACACCATCTTCTGAGGCAGCTCCCCCACCTCCAGAGTCAGCTGCAGGGTCTGGCCAGAGCCATAGCGACTCATCTCCCACAACAGAGTAGCCGTGTGGGCCACGAGCCTATGGGGTGTTTTCGTTTCCCATGATCCACACAGGTGGATTGTGGCGTGCATCCTGTCCTCGGACCTCATAGGTGCCCCCCCCCCCCGCCGGCCCTTTCATGGCCATTTTTTCTCTATTTTATTTTTATTTTGCAAGAGTGTTGCCTTGTGTGGGTACCTGGGCATACACTGTATTGTGGCTGGGCACATGCAGGCTTGTCCTGAGTTTGGTTTCGATGCTTGGGTAGCAGACATCCACACCCCTCCTGCTTCCGTTTCCATGGGCTTGCAAAGGGTGTGCCCAAGTGACATCAAATTACACGGTGACATTGGACTCCCATGAGCTGTTGGCCAGTCCATAGTCAATACTGTGTAGACATTCATAGTGTTCATTGTTGTTGCACCTAACTATGCATGATGGTTTGATATGTGCCTCTACTTACATATGTTGCTCATGTTTTGCAGGTATTTCACACAGATCTTCACAAGGGCATACTCTCTGGAGTCAGACTACATGTCGGTAGATGTGCACTGACACTTTTGCATGGCGCCATCACTGTACATCTGGACGGTGAGGACATACCAGCAGAATCAGGTAATGAGACTACCATTGATTACATGCATTGTGTCTTGTTTGGGTGGGCTTCAGGGTGGGTTGGTGTGTAATTTGATTGAAATTACTCTTACACAGGTGTGTAGTAGTGGCTCCAGGTCCGTTAGCTGCTCAAGTGCGGCTATGTTCCATTTGGGGCACTGCTATTTGTGACACTGGTGTCATGTTGTGATGGCCAGTTTGTTTGCTGTCACATACCATGACATGGTGTCCTCAGTGGCGGGACTGTGAAGGGAATGGGTGACATGGCAATGTTGTCATGTAGTGAATCGCCTGTGGCAATGCATATTAGATTGATGGAGTTGTGTCTTTGCGTTGTGATGCATTGCTGGTGTATGTGTAGCTAGGGGTGCACACATATTGACACTTCCATGTTAACAATCTCAGGCTGATGTGTATCTGACAGTTTATTGTCAAGTAAATTTCAGACATTGTCAGGTAGTGTCATCATTGATTGTCAGATGGTATGTGCCAGAGCAGTGTGCACTAGCCAGCACTGTGATTCCTAGGTGAAGAAGTTGGCCACCAGTTGCGTACGGGCTGCCTCCCCCCGTGCCCTTTCCCCTCCCATGCGCAGCGGGCGTGCATGTGGTTGTGGATGTGGGGGCACCACCATGTCCACGGGCAGGCCCCGGCGTGTTGCAACGTTGTGCAGGACACATGCTGCCACTATGATCCTGCACACTATTCGGGGAGCATATAACAGCTGCCCGCCAGAACGGTCAAGGGAGCGAAAGCGTGACTTGAGCACTCCGAATGTGCGCTCCACTATGCCCCGTGTTGCAATGTGGGCTGTGTTGTACCTTACCTGGGGTGGCGTGGTGGGGTTCCGGATTGGGGTCATCATGTGGGGGCTGATAGGGTAGGCACTGTCCCCTGTGGAGGTGGTGATGGGTGTCATTAGTGGTGTTGTGTCATGACCCAGTATCTGACATGCATGCATGTGCAGTGGCATTCATGCTCACCAAGCAGCCATGTACCTCCATGCTGTCCAGCCTCTAGGTCCCGGCATAGGGTAGACATTCTGTAGATGAAGCTGTCGTGGGTGGACCCTGGATAGTTGGCATATACTGATGTGATTATTCCCTTGGCATTGCATACAACTTGCACGTTGATGGAATGCCAGTGCTTGCGGTTTCTATAGATGTGCTCTGTTGCCCTGGGTGGACGTAGAGCCACATGTGTGCAGTCAATTGCACCAAGCACTTTGGGGAATTGAGCCACACCATAGAATTCCTGGATGCACGTCCGCCTTTCTGCATGAGTCCTGGGGAGATATATGTGCCTGCGGACTGATGGCCGTGCAGTGATGATGTTCAAGACCTGGTGTAGGCAGCGTGACTGCGTGGCCTGTGACACACCACCCACTATGGCACTTGTCCGCTGAAAGGATCCAGTGGCCAAGAAGTGCAGTACATTCAGGACCTTCTGCAGGGGGCTGAGTGCTTGGGAGCACAGGGTGGGTGATGTGAGGTCATCCTCCCACTCACTGACCAGGTCCAGTATGATGTGTGCTGGAAACCTGTACCTCCCATACACCTGGTCATCAGGCATCCCGAATAGGCTGGTTCTGGGTGTGAATATTCTGGCCCTGACTCTCCTCCTCCTCCTCCTTTGGTAGCCCACTGCCACTGCTGCTAGGAACGGTATGTTCATCCTGGCATCTGGCTTGTTTATTGAAAAGTGCGCAAATTAATGCCTTGCGCGTGTTGTAGGCGAGCGTGTGAGCCTCGCACCCCTGGAATCGAGTTCCCACTCCAATCGCGTGTGGAAATTCCCACGCAGCAGGCATACAGGTGCGCTGACGTACTTGCTTGTGTAAGTGGCCGCGCACCCCTGAAATACACGTACATAGGCCAATGGCGTGTACGCGCACTTTTGCCCAATTACACGCGATGAAATACACGTACATAGGCCAATGGCGTGTACGCGCACTTTTGCCCAATTACACGCGATGAAATACACGTACATAGGCCAATGGCGTGTACGCGCACTTTTGGCCAATTACACGCGATGACACTCTGACGTGCAGTATTTCCGCGTGTGCTCCGTCTTCACGTGCTGAGTGGGGAACGCCCGTGCGGATCACGTCAGATGCGCTTACGCGATGAGGGACTCTGGTCCAATAGAATCGCGTATGCGTGCTGACGCACTTACGCGCTAAGGGCCTTTCCTCGGATTTCACGCTGACGTGCAGGAATTTCACGTGCCAAATCACTCCGTATCAAGCTGGCCACCCGAAAACACACGGAACACCACGCTCCTGCCCCGAAGGCCGAGTTACTGCCCCCCCAGTGCCCTGAGCAGCCTCCCACGTGCTATCTGCTGCTGCCTGCCTGCCTGCCTGCCTGCTGCCACCGTGCCCTGCCATTTGGTGCCTGCACATCAGCCATCTGCAGGGGTCCAGTTGCTGTGTCCACCCCTGCTGGAACTGAAGACTCCCAACTGGGATTACATCGCTCCACAGCCCAGCCCCAGGACCCAGTTGCCCACCCACACCTGCCTCTGGGGTTGCCATGTCGGGCACTTCTACATCTGGCACCAGTGGCAACCCCAGGCCAGAGGGGCAGAGGGGCACCAGCTTCACTGCCACCGAAGTTGGTGTCCTGGTGGAGCATGTCCTGGGGCAGTATGATGCCCTCTTTGGATCGTCCCGCGCCAGCAAGGAAGGACGGGAGAGGATCTGGGCCGACTGTGTGGTTGCCATCAACGCGGAGGGGGTGGCAACCCGCAACGTCTTGAAGATCAAGAAGCGCTGGGAGGACTTGAGGTCCAGGACCCTTGTGAAGGCCCGGCGCCTCGTGGAGGGGGGCCGGGGCCACATGAGTTCCATCCAGAAGAGGGTCCTGGAACGCGTACGCCCAGCGCTCCACGCCCAGATCCTTGAGAGGGAGACCCGTCTGGAGTTGAGCGGTAAGTGTCCAAGCATCACTGTGTGAGACAGTGCATGTTGCGGTGTGCTGGTTCTATGATACTTGCCTGTATGTGTGCCATGGGCCATGTATGCATGTATGTGTGCTGGGACATCATGGTAATGCATGTGCGACCAGTGATGTGTGACCCACATGGTTGTTGCATGTGTTGAAATGCGGCATGGGGAGCACTATGCAGATTTGGGACATGAGAGCATGCCAGTCTCTGTACCTGGACATGGATGGGGGTGAAGGATGGGTGCTGATGCCAGGTACATATATGGTAGTCATGTCTGTGTGCCTGACCTGCATGTCTGTGACTTGTGCATGCCATGGATGCATGACACATGTGTGTGACAATGCACAGATTCAGTGACGCACCCAACTTCCCCTTGTTTTGCCTGTGTTCGGTGTGATTGGGGCCAGATGGATGTGACTGAGGTGAAGTGTGTGCATGTGATATGCATGAGCCATGATGCATGTGAGTTACATATCATTGAATGTTTCAAGAGTCAATTGGACATGCATGGAAATGTGCATGGCATGCACCATGCCTGTTACTGTGTGTGTTTTGCCTGGACTGACCCATGTGTTGTGGAGGGACATGATGGAAGTGTACTTTGACAGGGGTGCTCATCTGCTATTGCTTCCTGTCTAGGGGACCATTGTACAGTAGCCTGATGCTTGTGTCCTTTGTCTCCCTCTACGCAGCGGATAGTGAAGAAGAGGGCGGAGACGGCGCTGTGGAGCAAGGCGGCGGGGATGCCCCCACGGCTGCAGCGGAAGGGGTGGGTGAGCCCCCACAGGGGCCTGCTACGGCGGGAGACGGTGAGGAGCCATCCAGGTTGGTGGTTTGCACAGAGGAGGAGGAGGCCGACACTGGTGCACACATGGGGCCTGGTGGGAGCATCCCTGCTGGTGCAAGTGGTGCAGTCCAGGGCCAGGGGCAGGAGGCAGCACAGGTCACCGTGGAGGTGCCTGTGCATGTCGCTGTCCCTGACCCTGTGAGTGCACCACCATGCACCAGCAGGGATGCCCCGTCCCAGGCCCGTCCGCAGGTAGAGGGGATGTCCATGTCAACTGACTCCCCTCCACCTGCGGCCGTGGGAACCCCTGGCCGCGTGGAGCAGGTCCTGATTGGGGTCGCGATGCGCACGGCTGTGATTCGTGATGCCGTGCGTGCTTCCCGGGAGGAGCACGCACGTCATCACGAAGTGCACCGTGCCGACGTGGCCCAATTGGGATCGGCCATGTTCGGGGGGTTCCTGCATGTGTTGGCCAATCTGACGGCCCTCTCCTCCTCTGTGCAGGCTATCCACCGGTCGTTCTCCTTGCCGTCTTCCGGCCCAGATGCCACCATGGCCCCCTGTGGACCTGCCCCGACCAATGCAGCCAGCTCGGTGGGGATCCCATCCCTGCCGCAGTTGGGAGTCGGAGGTCCAGCAGGGGTGGACGACACAGCAAGTGGACCCCAGCAGATGGAAGATGTGCCGGCATCATCGGGCAGGGCACGTGCACGACGGCGTCGGTGGTTACCATCAGCCTGGATGCCGTCGTGCTGGCAGAGGCAGTGGCGTCGGAGGCAGCAGCGGGCTCGACGTGGGAGGCATCATGGCTCAGGGCCATCAAGATCAGAGGGGCAGGCATCGGCCGGAGGGCAGGGCAACCCTGGCATGGCGGTGTGTTCCGTGTGGGAGGAGTTTGGCCAGCGGATAGGTGCGGAGCGGCAGCGGGCGGAAGAGGAGCGGCTCGCCATGGCCAGGGCGGAGATCTCCATGCATCAGGCATTGAGGCGGGCTGAGTGCCTCGAGGAGGCTCGCAGGGAATTTGGTGAGCACATGGGGTTGTCCCTGCGAGACCTCGGGGCCAGGACTGAGTCCCGCCTCCAGGACATTGACATGGAGTTCGAGGATGCCCTGGCCAGCATCACCAAGTGAGCCGCAGGACTAGCCCGCTGCCTTTGTATATAGTTTTTTAGTTAGTTAGTGCTAGGTTTCCTTTATTTATTTTTATTATTTTGGACCGCTTGGACAATGGCCACTTTTTTGTACATATTTTTTAACTTAGTTAGTATTAGGTTTCATTAGTGGTGTTGGGCTCATGGACCCTTGAACATTCCTGTATATATTGTTATTTTTTGGGAGATACATTTTTTTAATTTCATATTGTTTACACCATGTCGTAATGGTTTTTCTTTGATTTCATGCTACATGTGTTTGCTTTGGACAAAATCTATTGATTTTTCTATCCTTTGTTTTTTGGTTTCTCATTTTTGTTCCCGGACATGGACCTTTTATTTGCTTTGCCAGATAGCTGTATTAGTTTACTTATTTTTTTATTTAATACATTTTTATATTATCTTACACTTGTGTCATTTTTTCTTTGGTTTCTTACATGTCATGATATGGGTTTTGACATTCACTTGCACCCATTGTGTATGTGTGTGTGGCGGACATGTGTTCTTTTGCATACTTGCCTTTGGGGTTGTGTCATGTGATTGCATTCACTATGTGGGTGCATGCAATCCTTGCCTGGGTGTTTGTGCTGGGTATGCTGGCCATTACTGCCATTATTGTGTATCGTCAGGACCAGGGGCCAGGGGGACATGGGTGGGGGCCTGGTGGAGGGTGTCCCTGGTGGATGGGGGTTGGGGGTGGTGGGAGACATGGGTTGGACATGGGTGGGGGCCTGCTGGCAGGTTCCCCACAGTGCTGGGGGTGGGGGTGGTGGGAGACATGGGTGGGGGCCTGGTGGAGGGTGCCCCTGGTGGATGGGGGGTTGGGGGTGGTGGGAGACATGGGTGGGGGCCTGGTGGAGGGTGTCCCTGGTGGATGGGGGTTGGGGGTGGTGGGAGACATGGGTTGGACATGGGTGGGGGCCTGCTGGCAGGTTCCCCACAGTGCTGGGGGTGGGGGTGGTGGGAGACATGGGTGGGGGCCTGGTGGAGGGTGCCCCTGGTGGATGGGGGGTTGGGGGTGGTGGGAGACATGGGTGGGGGCCTGGTGGAGGGTGTCCCTGGTGGATGGGGGTTGGGGGTGGTGGGAGACATGGGTTGGACATGGGTGGGGGCCTGCTGACAGGTTCCCCACAGTGGTGGGGGTGGTGGGAGACATGGGTGGGGGCCTGGTGGAGGGTGCCCCTGGTGGATGGGGGGTTGGGGGTGGTGGGAGACATGGGTGGGGGCCTGGTGGAGGGTGTCCCTGGTGGATGGGGGTTGGGGGTGGTGGGAGACATGGGTTGGACATGGGTGGGGGCCTGCTGACAGGTTCCCCACAGTGGTGGGGGTGGTGGGAGACATGGGTGGGGGCCTGGTGGAGGGTGTCCCTGGTGGATGGGGGGTGGGGGTGGTGGGAGACATGGGTTGGACATGGGTGGGGGCCTGCTGGCAGGTTCCCCACAGTGCTGGGGGTGGGGGTGGTGGGAGACATGGGTGGGGGCCTGGTGGAGGGTGTCCCTGGTGGATGGGGGGTTGGGGGTGGTGGGAGACATGGGTGGGGGCCTGGTGGAGGGTGTCCCTGGTGGATGGGGGGTGGGGGTGGTGGGAGACATGGGTTGGACATGGGTGGGGGCCTGCTGGCAGGTTCCCCACAGTGCTGGGGGTGGGGGTGGTGGGAGACATGGGTGGGGGCCTGGTGGAGGGTGCCCCTGGTGGATGGGGGGTTGGGGGTGGTGGGAGACATGGGTTGGACATGGGTGGGGGCCTGCTGGCAGGTTCCCCACAGTGCTGGGGGTGGGGGTGGTGGGAGACATGGGTGGGGGCCTGGTGGAGGGTGTCCCTGGTGGATGGGGGGTTGGGGGTGGTGGGAGACATGGGTGGGGGCCTGGTGGAGGGTGTCCCTGGTGGATGGGGGGTGGGGGTGGTGGGAGACATGGGTTGGACATGGGTGGGGGCCTGCTGGCAGGTTCCCCACAGTGCTGGGGGTGGGGGTGGTGGGAGACATGGGTGGGGGCCTGGTGGAGGGTGCCCCTGGTGGATGGGGGGTTGGGGGTGGTGGGAGACATGGGTTGGACATGGGTGGGGGCCTGCTGGCAGGTTCCCCACAGTGCTGGGGGTGGGGGTGGTGGGAGACATGGGTGGGGGCCTGGTGGAGGGTGTCCCTGGTGGATGGGGGGTGGGGGTGGTGGGAGACATGAGCAGGTGTGCAGGGTAGTTCCCTGTTGTGTGTGCTGCCTGCAGGGGCCGTGGAGGGTGTACAGGTAATGCCTGGGAGCACACAGCCAATTCGCGTGTGGAACTTCCCGCGCACCCCTGCAATCCACGTAGCCGGCCATTTCGCGTGTGGAACTTCCCGCGCACCCCTGAAATCCACGTAGCCGGCCATTTCGCGTGTGGAACTTCCCGCGCACCCCTGAAATCCACGTAGCCCGCCATTTCGCGTGTGGAACTTCCTGCGCACCCCTGAAATCCACGTAGCCGGCCATTTCGCGTGTGCAACTTCCCGCGCACCCCTGAAATCCACGTACCCTGCCATATCGCGTGTGGAACTTCCCGCGCACCCCTGCAATCCACGTAGCCGGCCATATCGCGTGTGGAACTTCCCGCGCACCCCTGAAATCCACGTTCCCTGCCATATCGCGTGTTGAACTTCCTGCGCACCCCTGTAATCCACGTAGCCGGCCATTTCGCGTGTGGAACTTCCCGCGCACCCCTGCAATCCACGTAGCCGGCCATATCGCGTGTGGAACTTCCCGCGCACCCCTGAAATCCACGTAGCCCGCCATTTCGCGTGTGGAACTTCCCGCGCACCCCTGAAATCCACGTAGCCGGCCATTTCGCGTGTGCAACTTCCCGCGCACCCCTGAAATCCACGTACCCTGCCATATCGCGTGTGGAACTTCCCGCGCACCCCTGCAATCCACGTAGCCGGCCATATCGCGTGTGGAACTTCCCGCGCACCCCTGAAATCCACGTTCCCTGCCATATCGCGTGTTGAACTTCCCGCGCACCCCTGTAATCCACGTAGCCGGCCATTTCGCGTGTGGAACTTCCCGCGCACCCCTGCAATCCACGTACCCTGCCATATCACGTGTGGAACTTCCCGCGCACCCCTGCAATCCACGTACCGGGCCATATCGCGTGTGGGACTTCCCGCGCACCCCTGTAATCCACGTAGCCGGCCATTTCGCGTGTGGAACTTCCCGCGCACCCCTGGAATCCACGTAGCCGGCCATATCGCGTGTGGAACTTCCCGCGCACCCCTGAAATCCACGTAGCCCGCCATTTCGCGTGTGGAACTTCCCGCGCACCCCTGAAATCCACGTAGCCGGCCATTTCGCGTGTGCAACTTCCCGCGCACCCCTGCAATCCACGTAGCCGGCCATATCGCGTGTGGAACTTCCCGCGCACCCCTGAAATCCACGTTCCCTGCCATATCGCGTGTTGAACTTCCCGCGCACCCCTGTAATCCACGTAGCCGGCCATTTCGCGTGTGGAACTTCCCGCGCACCCCTGCAATCCACGTACCCTGCCATATCGCGTGTGGAACTTCCCGCGCACCCCTGCAATCCACGTACCGGGCCATATCGCGTGTGGGACTTCCCGCGCACCCCTGAAATCCACGTAGCCGGCCATTTCGCGTGTGCAACTTCCCGCGCACCCCTGGAATCCACGTACCCTGCCATATCGCGTGTGGAACTTCCCGCGCACCCCTGCAATCCACGTAGCCGGCCATATCGCGTGTGGAACTTCCCGCGCACCCCTGAAATCCACGTTCCCTGCCATTTCGCGTGTGGAACTTCCCGCGCACCCCTGCAATCCACGTACCCTGCCATATCGCGTGTGGAACTTCCCGCGCACCCCTGCAATCCACGTAGCCGGCCATATCGCGTGTGGAACTTCCCGCGCACCCCTGAAATCCACGTTCCCTGCCATTTCGCGTGTGGAACTTCCCGCGCACCCCTGCAATCCACGTACCCTGCCATATCGCGTGTGGAACTTCCCGCGCACCCCTGCAATCCACGTACCGGGCCATATCGCGTGTGCAACTTCCCGCGCACCCCTGGGATCCACGTAGCCGGCCATGTCGCGTGTGGAACTTCCCGCGCACCCCTGTAATCCACGTACCCTGCCATATCGCGTGTGGAACTTCCCGCGCACCCCTGAAATCCACGTACCCGGCCATATCGCGTGTGCAACTTACCGCGCACCCCGGTATGCACGCACACGTTTATTTTTTCTCTCTGCGCGTGTCTGTGTTTGTGGGTACCCCTTTGTACGTCATTTGTCCTGGAGGGCCACAGTATTGGACATTGATCATGTCTGTATATAGGTGCTATTTGTTGGCGCACCTTTTAGCGCACATTTCTTGCAGGCGCAGAGACGCTACCGCCTGCTTTCTTGTGGCGGTCGTGTTTGTGCCTGTTTGTGCCTGTGCGCTGCTTTGAGCGTGCGCTTTTTTGCCCTATTCTATTCCATGAATACGTGTTGTATGCGAGCGTGTGGGCGTTCCGCGCACTTGCCTCCTTAACTTTCCCCGTGCCGCCCACATTCTTCCCCATTCCGAGTGTTGTGCCCCATTTTATTCCCCATTCCGAGTGTCCCGCCCTGTGTCCCGCCTACTTTAGAGCTGTGCGCTGCGCTCGGAGTGATGGCGCAGTGGCCGTGGCGCACGACGTTGGTTGACCTGTGCGCCGGCCTGCGCCGCGCGTTTTTTCCGCGCACGTCCTCTGCTTTTCTTGCGCAGGGACTTCCATGAATCGACGTGCGCTGGTTTCCCTGCGCTTTGCGCTGATTTTAGGCGCAGCGCACGTATTGGCCCCTCTGCGCCGGGATTTTCGGCGCACATTTATTCCATGAATCGGCCTGTTAATTTCTCAAAAACACCTGAATTGCTTCCAGCCACAATGGACCTCATTATAAGTGAGCAGGTCCGGAAATAAAGTAGCCGGTAACAACGTTACCGACACCTTCTCCTATTAGCGGCTCACTTCGAGTCTGCCGGTAGGGGCTCTGAATTACCAGCAGGTCTGACCTGCCGGTAGTTTTGGCCCCTACCGGCAGAGTTTTCACTGAAGCACTGGCACCGTTACTAACAGTGCCGGTGCTTCAGTGTTCTAGCAGACTCCACAGGAATGGGAACTTACCGTTCCTCCACTGCCTGTGATTTCTTGGTAGCACCAGGATCTCAGGCGGTGGAAACGGTAAGGCAAGTCCCATTGAGAGTCTATGGGCTCATCATGAGTTGGCTGGTACATCGTAAAAGTACCAGTAATAACCTTTAACGGCACTTTTACTGGACTGGCCAACTACAAGTTTGTCGCTAGGGATGGAGGATTTACTTCTAGCCAACCGCTGGAGGTAATTCTAACCCCTACCGGTAAAAAACTGCCTGTATTACCGGCACAGTAATACAGTGATGGTAATTGCAGAAATATCCCATGGAATGGGGATTTACCATAAAACCAGCATTTGTAATCTGCAAGTATTACTGGCAGACAAGTGCAGGTAGCGGGAATTGCATTTGCCAGTATTCCGGCGCAATTACCAACGGACTACCGGCAAACCTGTAATGATCTTGTGTCCTTATTGTTGTTTTGTGATGTAGCAACCTCACTACTGCAGTCCCACTCTACATTCTCATTGATGGTAACTATGGTAACTACATGCTTCCCTTTTGCTTTTCATGTTTCTAAGAAAATCAGTACACCCTTATTGAGGTTCTCCATTGCTCTGTAAGCATTCTGACCCTTTAAACAACTTGGTTCATGCTTTTCCAACTTTTGTAATGAACTAGTAGCCCTTTAAGTCGTACATAAATTGCATGGAAGTGAAGTAGTGATAATGGATATTTAAAAATATATATATTTTTTGTTGGTGTAATCTTCTAGTTTAAGTCAAGGAGTGTTCAGAAAACACTGTCAATAACATTAGGAATTTCAGGGGCATTTTTAGGGTCGCTTGTAAGGGTTTCGGAAGTGGCGGTGGCTTCCAGTAAACATTGATGGCGAGAGATAAGACCTCCCTGAGTGCCGGGTAGGATCTCTCTAGGTGTCTGGGTGTGTTCATTGTCTGAACCTTTACCCTGCTTGCTCTATATGTCAATGTGTGCCTTGTTTTACTGGGGATCAAAGCCAATGGCCAACGGTATCAATTTAGCACATCTGCTACCGGTGTCCACTTGTTAGCATACCAATGCCCACTGATTTTTATAGGTTTTTATAGGAGATAAATACATGGTTATAGGATTATTGGCAAACCCATATAACAGATGACATCTAGAAAGAAGCTGAGGTTGTGACTGAGATTCTTAAAGCTCGGACTGAAATTGCTTTGAGCTATTTAAACATTGAGTGCCTCATTACAATTTGTGAGGATGTATATGAAGGAATACCGCGGTGGGTAATTACCACTATAATTGATGGTATTCCTGAAAATCCACCCAATTATAAAATTACCTTCTCCCCAGTAGTAACGTTAGAGGTATTGCTGAATACTCCCCCAGGCAGGTATGAAATACCACCTGCTATATTTATTGTATCTTTTTTAAGGTTCGTTTCAAGCACAAAAGTCTACATTCTGAACGTTTTATGTGTTGCATGGGAGAGCTGATGAGAGGGTGGGCATCATAGATGCACACTTTTCATCCACTTCCCATGCCCTCATCCAAAACATAGTTTTGGGATACTGATGGGGATTGCTTGCACTTCCCTTCTCTACTGGAAGAAAAACTTAAATAGATTTCAGGGGACTTCCACCTCTGGGGCGAGCTACATTTTGGAAAGCTCATAGAAAATTGCACTGGCTCTCGGTCATTCAAAGAATTTGGTTCAAATGCACCATCTTGGTGTTTAAATGCTTGGCAGGTGAAGCTCTGCATATCTTTCGCCACGAGTCTCGAAGGTTTCCTTTTAGGCGGACTCTATGTCCCAATAAAGATATCTCTCTCTATCAACCTCAAGTTCTTCTAAAAAATGTTTGGTGGCTCAAGCTTCAATGCTTGGGCACCAAGTCTGTGGAACTCATTACCCTCCGATCTCAAGGGATGTGGGTTGACTGCTCAATTCAAAACATTTCTAAAAATGTATCTCTTTGATATGTGCACAGGTTAAATTACCCTTTCTTTCGTCCTTGTTTCTCTGCATCCTTTTTTATGTTTTTGTTGTTGGTCTTGTGAGTGCCTTAAGGCCATTGAGCGAATGGTGCTATGGAGAGATAGATAGATAGATAGATAGATAGATAGATAGATAGATAGATAGATAGATAGATAGATAGATAGATAGATAGATAGATAGATAGACTTTCAAATCAGAATAACAACTTGTTAAACAAAGGTATTTGTGGCACTTTGTTTACCAGCTCCTTGTTTGACAGTGGTGGCTCCTGCCTACTGGGTGACGCTTGATACCCAGGAGTGGCCTATAGCTCCTGCTCATGAAACCTTTAATTCTATCCCCACAATGTCTGAAAAGTGGAAGATGCAATGAGCATGCTGTGAAAACTCCGGATTATAACCATGTTCAATGTCTTCTCTAATCACATGGATCAGACACTGGGATAGGAGACAGTGGGCCTCATTACAAGGTTGGAGGTAGCCTTGCCTTTTTTACTGGCAAGGCTACCTCCAAACTCGCAGCCGGGTCTGGCACTCACAAATGGGCAATTACCAGCTATTCCGGCCCAGCCCGGCCCGGTACATCCCCATTCCCATTTGAGCCCCATTGGTCTCAATGGGAATGGGGAGGGTGGTAGCACCGGTACCGTTAAAAAGGTACCGGTGCTACCATCATGTTCTGCTCGTGGGTGCCGGTACGGCCACCAGGTTAGACCTGGTGGCTGCAAGGGCACCCGCGTGAATAACTCCTAGCATGGCGATACAGTAGCAACGGTGCTGGTAGCGATACGGGTGCCATTCTTGCCTTACCGCCTTACTTGTAATGAGGCCCAGTGTGTCTCAATTGCATGAGCCAAGAGAAGACCAATATATTGCTCTTTTAAACCAGAGTAGAATTATGCCATCACTGGATGAACATTGCATGATATTACTTGGGCCCGGGATGATAGCACAGCGGCAACATGCTCGCCTTGGAAGCAAGATGGCATGAAGCAACACAGGTTCGATCCATGGGTCCGCGCTTAGAAATCTCTGGGTATTAAGAGCATTATAAATAACCTATCATATCAATAGATTTGTTCATACTATTTATTTATGCACATTTTACTCTCTATGTGTGATTACAGTCCTTGGCCAGCACATTGATGCTACAAGGGAGAGTGGGAGGCTGAGGGAGCTGCCTATTTTCCTGCCAACTGTGGGGGAGACCGCACACATTAGCTGAGACATTTCCCTACTGTCTTGGCTGTCCCGAAGAACACACCAACATTTGAAGGCAGTCCAAGGATTTTCATGGAAGTAATTGAGAAGGGTCTCACTCAGAACCATCCCGCCCTCTCACTCTCATCTCCCCACCAGCAGTTTTCCCCCTAGCCAGGATGGTCACTAGAGATTGGTAACTGCTGCTGTCCAGCAACTGCTGGCTGGTGGTGATGGTCTATGGGTGAAAGCCCATCCTCCTTCTCTGTAACTCTGGGAATAATCTAGGTGAATCCTAACCTAGGCTCCTCAATGCAATAGGACAAGAGGAGGTGTCTTCAAAGCACCCAGGTCTCACTTGGTCCTACTAATGTATGCTATTCTGGTCCTCACCTGTCCTCCTACTCTCCTCTGTTCCTTTCCTCCCACTCTCCTATATCTCTCCCTCTCTCATGGTACCCCTATGTTCATCAGATGTGCTCTCTCTTACTCCTACTCCCTACCGCTCTGTACTAATACCCTTTTCTCTCCATAATACTACAATCACCACTCCATGCTACTACTCACCCCCTCCACGCTACTATTCCACACTACTACTCTACACTCTTTTCCTCACATTCCCAGTGTCATGTATTTACCCCACTCTTCCTCTATCAGCCTCACTCAAACACCTTCCACGCTCACTCACACCCAAGTACCATTTTCACCCACCAATCAATATTTCACCTTGAAAACTCGTTCAGCAATCTTTATCCACGCCCTTCTGCATCATCCTTCACCCACTTGGTCTTTTGATCATTCTTCTCCTCCTTTGACCTCACCTGAACAACTCACACATTCCTGTTTCCCTTTGCCCCTTTTTATCCTCCCCCTTCTCTCTCCATCAGTTCTCTTTCCCGGGCCAACGACTGGCTTTTTTCTCCCCAGGTATTGAGCTACAAGTATGCAACCAATATAACAGGCTTTAAGTCCTGCCCCTTTTCCTTGCATGGGTATGCCGGTCTGTGGAAATGGCGACCCTCTCATGATATAGTCAATTTTAGAGTTTGTTTTTCCACTGGCTTTGGACCATTACAGCTCATTCAAGATATTACATTCATTGGTTTGTGTCAGGATTATACATATCACTGGCATTGCCAGTTTGATAAGAGGGACACCTCACAATCCCACTGAAGGTACTGTTAAGTTCCACAAAAAGCAACCCTTAGATATTGCACAGTTAGTTGGAGACACAAGATAAACAAAATGGTGGCACCATCTTTGCAAGCATATATCAAAGATGGAGAAGTCGGGTCTACAAAAATATAGCAAAATGTATTCAGTATAACACATCATACAATTCTGACCACTTGGTCATATAGAGACTTCAAAACAACATAAATCATGTATTTCACATGTATACAACACAACGCCTAATATAATTCTTAGGTAATAATATCTTATGACTACTCTGAGTCATTAAACCACAAGCAGAATCAAGGTGATGTTAGTAATCTATGGGTGATTTTTTTATGCATTCATTTTCATATACAAAAGCCCCCAATTGACAGTGTCGACAGTATTGATCTGTTTCGAACCTTGCTATGGAAACGCGTTGTGGTTTAACGACAATAGTAGTCATAAGATATTATTACCTAAGAATTATTTTAGGCTTTGTGTTGTATACATGTGAAACACATGGTTTATGTTGTTTTTAAGTCTCTTTATGACCAAGTGGTCAGAATTTTATGATGTGTTATATTCTCCATTTTTGATATATGCTTGCAAAGATGGTGTCACCATTTTGTTTATCTTGTGTCTCCAACTAACTGTGCAACATCTATGGGTAGCTTTTTGTGGAACCTCTCTTTCTATGATGTTCGAAAGTCCTCTCCCATTAAGCCCCCTACAAAAAAGAGGACCCCCTTTTTGTGGTCTTTGAGTATATAAGGTACTGTTAAGTTTACAGGTCTTGTCACATACATCATTTGGTCTTCCGGTCTGATGTGCTGTGCCGATCGCTGCATGGTCTCGCAGTATTTTGGCCAGCAATGACCTCCACAAGAATGGGGCAAGACACGGAGGTCCTTAGTTCAGTCATGTAGGCACAGGTAGAAGGGACAGAGATTGGGGCCAGTCCAACTCCCACAGCCCACCACTGGGGCAGAATTGGCTCTCAGCAACCCAGGTAAGGCTGTGATAATCCCAAATCATAGAGGGGTCCCCATCCTCTTCTGACAGGGTTAGTCCTCTGACCCTGTAACACACCTCAAATGTGAGCAGAGGAAACTGTGAGCAATTCATATTTCAACTATTCTTTCCAATGATGTATCTTTGTTCTAATGTGAACTAAAATGATGCTGAACTCTTAATGCATTCACACGATCTTCAACAATGCCAGATTACCACACTTCTGTTCATCTTGAATTCTGATGAAGAGATTTTAACGTTCAATGACCTTAGAGGTTTGTGGAGTTTCCCAACGGACAGAGGAATGTATGAGAACCTGCCATGATCACTCTGGAACTTAGGCCTGTGTCAAATCTGTACAGTGAAGTGGAAAAATATTTTGCTGTTTTGGGTGAGTAAAGAAAATCACATGCAGGGATGGAAACTACATTGAACATGTAATACTCCCCAAAATGTGTCTGTCTGTTCATGAACCAATATGGCCTGTATGGATAATTAGTACACACATTTTAACTGTGCACTAATTATAGTACCACCACTGACTTTTGTAGGAGGTTTTGTGAACCACAGCATGCGTTAGGTGTATGACTTAGTGTGTGATTTAGGGCTTTATTACACGGATGGCGGTAAGGATTTACCGGTACCGGTAAAATACCGGTACCAGTAAATCCTTACCGCCTTACTACGAGGTCCCTTTGCGGGTTGGGGGATTTAACGCCTGCTTTTTGCAGGTGTTAAAAACCAACCGCAAAGGGACCCAGGGAGTTAATTACGGTACCGCAATTTGCGGTACCGTAATTAGCGCCTTCCCCATTCCCATTGAGCCCTATGGGGCAAAAATGGGAATGGGGAAGGGCAATGGTGGAAGGGGGAATTACCGCCCCGGCAACCTTGGAATGGGGCGGTAATTTCCCTTTCCGCCAAGGCGGTGCCGGTATTTTACCGGCATGAACCATGGCGCTAATAGCGCCATGGTTCTCCGCCATCCGTGTAATGAGGCCCTTAGTAATGATGTGAGGCATTGAGGGCAAACAAAAGAAGTGGTGATTTGGGATTTAGCATAGCATAGTGTAATGTAGAGTGCTAACAATCTTAAAACGACGAAACACTAAGGGCCTGATTCACAGACACTTTTTATGATGATGTGATCCCATTGGAAAATGCTCTGTGAATCAGGCCCTTACACTACTAATGACTATTCTTAACAAGACCAATATCAGTAAATATTGAGATGAGTGGGTTTTCTTAGACCATAGATCTGCTGCAGGATGGAGGTGCATGAAGTCACACTGCAATGTTGACTTAGAAAATAAATACAAGAATTGAAAGCTGAACTGCAGTGTGCATTGTGGACATGAGGTTCAGAGCGCAATGAGACAGCAGAATGTGCACTGCAAAAACAGCTCCTTTGTTTAAACAGGAAAGCAGAGAGGATATCAGGGTGCTATGTAGCACACTGCATCCGGGCTGGAGAAGAGTGCTCTATAAAGGTCACTGTGGAGAAACAGAAAGGGTTTGGAAAATTACTGGGGTGCTGGCTAAAAGGGGAGGTGATGATTGACTGATGACCTCATGACCGAATGCATGAAAATGGGTGGGGAAACAATATAGATCTTTATGAAAATAAATGCAGAGTGCAGGAAGCAAAGAGAGCTTAAAAGATAGAAAAAGAGGAAATCAGGGGGTGGGCCAGAAAACAATTGAGTAGAGGAGCAAGAGAAGAAAAATAAAAATCAAGGAGTGTGGATCGCTGCTCTTTGCTGGGAGACGCAAGATTTTTCTAAGCCGGGCTGCAGGGGAAGGATGGAGATACCTTGCTGTGCCCTGAAGACAGCTGAGAGCGAGTGAAAGAGGGGGAAAGAGCGCCAGTGAGACGAAGGGCATGCAGCCTTGCAGGCAAAATCGGCAGGCTGAAATTGGTGAGTATGAGGGATAACAAAATGATGAATGAATTAGGGCACCTCAAAGCCTAATCCAGGCAGTGCCAAATCGGAACAAACAAGCAAAAGAGGACACAAACACACTGTGCTAACCCGTTCAAAAAGAGAAATTAATTGGGAAGGATCGGATGGTCTGAAGGAGTGTTTTGCAGCACTGATATAGTTTATCATTCACACTTACAAGGTTACGTATAAAAGTTTGCTTATATTCTTCCAAGTTCTCTAGGGAGTAGCTCATTTTGATGGAGGCAAAAGGGAAAACCATTTTCTGGGGTGGGGGAGGTAAAGCGGGCTGATGCCAATAACTGCAAATATAAATGCACTGCACTGACAGATGGTGAAAGCTTTATTTTCTTCCAAGATGGATTATGTTTTTCTTATCCAATGAACGCGCTTTTTGATGCTTCTCACTGTGTATTTTTGCTCTAGTCTACAGAAAGATTATATAGTGCCCCAGGGCAGAATTCTAGAAACTGCATGTGGCTCATAATTGTGTGATTTGTTTATTTGGTGATCAGTATTACCAATGTGAAAACTTAGTGTGCCTGGCATTACACCAAGTCTGGTATTTCTCTAGCCAAGTGTATCAAAAGGTATAATCTTGAACTGGTTCCCCATACATCAGCAAACATAAATCAGGGAAGCACACATTTCTGCACATAGTGAGAGTGTTCTAGATACATTTCCTTACAGGCCCAAGCACATGGGCACTATACAATATTTGGTAGACAAATGTAAGATACAGCACGTGTGAAGTATTTACACATTAATTTAACTTTGTTTTCTTTCCTCTCAGAACTGTGCAGACATCCATGACCATCACAACAACGTTTCCGTATAATGATAGATTCGTGGTTGGCTCTAGGTGTGGAAACAGCCTGTGCTAGGCTCTGTTGTTGTTCAAGACTGATACAGTTGTTCTCGTGTTGCAAGATCACAGGAGCTGTAGGGGTTTAGCCAGCACCCCCAATTTGTTATGTAGAGAGGAAGTTTTTCTCCTGGTTATCTTGCTTCAGTGGTTTAAAAATAATAGTTCTAACACAGTAGTTAATGCGATACAGGTTTCGCTTTTATTTGTGCTAGTGCTGGATTGTTTTTTTCCACATTTAATCAGTATGCATTGTATACACTTAAAGGCAATTGTGTGCCTTGTTTGTCAGCCGACACGTGTTTCGACCCGTGGGTCTTTATCAAGGCTATTGTCAAAAGTCTCTAGCCCCCTGTGGGGTCCTGGTCTGCGATGTGTGTACTGTCCTGTAGACAATAGTGGCTCCTGTTGGGCTCTGGGCTGCGTCATATATCTATGGTCCGTTGCGGTTCCTAGATATATGCCGCAGCCCATGGCCCAACAGGAGCCACTATTGTCTACAGGACAGTACACACATTAACTACTGTGTTAGAACTATTATTTTTAAACCACTGAAGCAAGATAACCAGGAGAAAAACCTCCTTTTTCTGTATAATGACTTCCCTTTCTTTTACTTTCAGGTGAATTCTTTCGTATTGTATTTAGATACAGAAATTTATCCCGAAGAAGCACGTACAAACAGCACGAAAACGTGTGTTGTCTCACTTAACACTTTTTGGATTGGACCTGTTTATAGAATGATGGCTTATAGAACAAGTTAGGGTTTGGAATGAAGATGACTTTTGAAGTATTAAAATATTGCTCCCGAAAAACATGTACTGGATTTGCTGCCATGATGGTAATATAATAGTTATTGCCTAAATATATTTTCAAAAACATCTCCCTGCTGCTGAGCAGATAGTATCTTATTTCAAACACTTTTGGTATATATTGGCAGCAGCACAGTTATATATCCACTCGCAGAAGCTAGACATGTATACAAAAACCAACCTGTTGGATACACAATGTGCTGAGAGCCATCACTGGTGTGCTTCCTATGCTAGAAACACAACTACTAAGAAAGGCACAGGTTCCACTTTACTTCTGCAGTCTCTCCTCCTGGGATCTCCGAGAACAAGATGTTTTAGAATTTCTCATGAAGGAAAGACAAAGGAATCAGATTGTGGTCAACACAAAAGGCCTTGCTCTTGGTGTGCTGCTTCTCCCGGAAGCCAGAGAAGGGGTGACTAGTGAAGACATGGCTTCCTCTCTAAGTTTTGGAACATTGTGGGGTGATGTGTTAGTTTTAAGAAATGATTTCGGGTAAAACCACTTCAGGTAACTAGGATACCAAGGAATTCATTATTATGAGAACTCATGAGCATAGCCCAGGGGCAATGTGCACGCTTTGGAAGCAAGACTACACGGAGCACCACAGGTTCGATCCCCGGGTCTGCAGCGCGTTATAAATAACCTATCATATCATATCCCCAGTTAAGCTAAACATTGACTAAGGAAACAAACTGCTTCAATAAAAGCCCCATTGAAGCATTTACTAAGCCAGGCCTAGGTGCAAGAAATGTAAGTTAGCTAAATGAATAGCCTTTGCACATTTTCTAATCGCCTTACTCAAGGCTTAGAGAATAGATGAACTGCTGGGAGATATAAGCCATTCCCTGCTTTGGTAGCGTTATTTGGACATTTAGCAAGTATTTCTTGAGGCAATACTCATCCATTAAAATGTGCATTAGAAAAGAACAGCTTTTTTTTAAATAGAAAAATCAGAAGATCACACATACATGACGCTTATATTGGGGGACTCATATTTTGGCTCATAGCTTTCAGGATCACTTAGTCCCCTTCACACATTCCCACCATCACTGCCTCCTTAGCCTCTGCATTTCCTTAGAAAAACGTATTTCACCCAATAATTAAGGCACAAGCAGAAGCCATGGGACAGCGCGTGTTCACTGTGAAACGCCGACTTGTCTGTTTCAGATTTCTTGAAGCTATAAATGTGGGCTTTGATCAAGGAAAACACCCTTTCCAAGAACTCCTGCTGGCGCCTTGGCCATGGGGGCTGAAATCTATGACACAGGGTCACAGGAGCTGAAACTAATCATGAGATTGTTTCTATAGCATAGTTTGCTGGGTTAAGGGACCACTTCCGGGGTTAGTTTTCCACATACAGTGACATTTTGAAATCCCAGAAAGGATATCAGTCTTTCAACCTTCTAAAGTCCTTTTTTTAGGTCCATTACTTAAGCACCAATAGATCGGCCAATAAAACCTTATATTAAACCAGGAAGGAAGTGGCATGAATAGCTAGATAAAAGGTGATGGATCTAAATGATTCGATTAACAGGGAATTGGTACAGGCCAGAAGCATTTGTCACATGGCCAGATAACTGCTTCAGAGAGTAATGCCAAATGTGTTTTTTTTACATTCCTTGTACCGTGGTAGGATACTGGGCCTGTAAATCTTTTCAAAGCTGAGTTCTCCCTGGCCAATGGGTGGGTTTCTGTGATCCCGCTGAGCAACCTCAGCAGTTGGATGACAGTGGCAGGAGAACTGTGTCAACATCATGGTTGCTCAGCAGCAAGACAGACACAAAGCTTCCCCATTGGATCTGGGTTTCGCCGTGTCAGTAAGGAAACTAATTAAGAAGATCAAATTCAGCAGGATGACATATAATGGGCCTCCGTCAACAACAAAACCGGTGATAATGAAAACACCATGAGGTATTCAATCAAATATAAGGGGACCTTTGAGAACTGTGAGGCCTGAAACTCAACAGCTTCGACCATTGGCTTATGAGAAAGTAAATATTAGTGTTGCATGGTCCTGAAGAAAGTGGTGAACGATTATAATTATAATTCTACTGACACCAGTAGAATTCTCCTTGGTTAGGGATGCTCGAATAGTAAGGCCCGCTCTTTCATGTTTTATACATATTCAGTTTATTAGCAGATGAGAATAGAGCATTAAAAATTACACAATTGCTCGGTTCTGTGCTCATGTTAAGGATACCAATCGGGCATCAGACACTGGACCAGGACACTTGGTTTTAGCCTGGTATGTGGTGCTAAATAGGAATGCTTTTTCTTTAATTTCAATTAATTCAAATTGAGCCGATACCCGACCAGTCTCACACCCCCTTTTATAAATACCCCGGGACACAATGGACCATGAACCAGGCCGGTTGGTGAAAATACAATATTTATTTATTTTGAAAATTCATAAAAAAACATAGACAAATCACAATTGAATAGGAGCACTTTTTGAATTAGGATAGATAGCACCCAAGTTAAGGTTTCCCACTGCAACATTCCCTCATCCCACAAATAACCAAATTCTGAGTGGATAGAAAGAAGCAGCAGGTAGTCGGGGATAAGAGGCAGTGAACAGAATCAGAATGTGACCTCCCCTCACAAAATAAGAACCCTTTTTAATAGCATAAATTGACACTCGGAAATTGACAATTGACAAATAAATAATTAATGTGTGGTTAAATCTTTGAGACAAATATGACTTCTCACAGCAACAGTAATGCATAAACCCTAACAATCACAAGGCAAGGGATCAACAAGAAGCATACAATTAAAAAACACGTGGAAAATTAGAACATGCTGCAGCCGAATGACACGTTGGAAAGTTGCAATTTCCCGTTTTAAAATGACACAAACGAATTTGAGGAAAAACAGGTCAAATACTTGAATTCTCAATGCGGTTTCTGGGCTGGGGGATAAATATATATCACAGGTACAATATAGAGGTGAAAATAGGTCTCTAGCTGGTGAATTGAGAGAGATCTGGAAGGTAGAGTGAGGTTCGTCTTTAGGAAAATGGAGCAGTGAAAAAGAGAAAATCGTTTTTTAAAAGTGAAAGGCACATTTTACCTAAACTAGATTTACAGGCTAAGAAAAGAGGAACGCCACCTGTGAATATCTAAGTTATGCTGCAGTTGTAACCCTTCACACAGTGTACCCCTTTTCTTTTAGGGAAATTTAATTTATTTAATCAAAATATTGCTAATGACTTATGATCTATGCAGAACAAAAGGAAAATAATAAAGTGGCGCTAACGCTGGGAAATTCAGTGACAGGGTGCACTTAGAATTCTAACAGTTTTAACAAGTTACCAGGGTAGGGATAGGATTGCTTAGAGAGTGGAACAAAGACAAACGGGTCAAGATAGGGTAGATTATGTGTTAGGGGATGTGGGATACTACCAGGCCATGCTTAGCTTTGGGAATTTTGGAACAGTCAACACGGTTCTGGTCACAGCACCGCTCGGGACACCAGGTAGCAGACTCTCCTGGCAAAAGACAGCTGGGAAAAGGTCTAGTCACCGGATGGCAAGTGTAGCTGGGCAATTCGGTCACTGGATGGCACAGGTAGTGGACAAGCCGGTCTGGTCTCACGATGCTAAGGTACCACATCCTTTCCCGTTTTTAATGGGATTTTTGTGGGATTTTCTTAATCTAGGCCTTTGCTGGAGTAGAGTCAGCTATGCTTTGACCTGGCAGTGGAATCTGGTCAGCTTTGCTTTGGCCTTATAGTGGAATCTGGAGTCTGGCAAAATGAATGTGGAAGATCAGGAACGCAGGTGCCGGAAATTCAGGAGAGAGTGCCCGTAGCTCTGTCAACCACTGTTATATAGAGCATGGTGAGATCACAGAATTTTTGGTGGAGAGATCTGAGCTAGACCTACCTCCAAGAAGTGGATAGGACAATCAATATTGGTTCCCTCCTCGAGGAGGAGTCCCCGTTTATGAGGTTGCATTTGATGAGCGAAAAAGCCATCCCACCGTTCTTTTTGCCAAAAATCAGTCATTACCTAATTTACACATTGATACATTTGTTGCAATTTAACAAATCACTTGGGCAGATTGCATAGGGCCTCATTACACGGTAGGCGGTAAACCGTGGCGCTATTAGCAATAGTGATAGTAATTTACCGGTACCGCCTTGGAGGAAAGGGGAATTACCGCCCTATTCCAAGGTTGGGAAGGCGGTAATTCCTCCTTCCTCCATTGCCCTTCCCCATTCCCATTTTTGCCCCATAGGGCATAATGGGAATGGGGAAGGCACTAATTACGGTACCGCAAATTGCGGTACCGTAATTAGCGCCCCGGTCCCTTTGCGGGTTCATTTTTTAATGCCTGCTAAAAGCAGGCGTTAATGTACCAACCCTCAAAGGGACCTCGTAGTAAGGCGGTAAGGGTTTACCGTTACCGGTAAACCCTTACCGCCTACCGTGTAATGAGGCCCATAGTGTATGTAGAGCATAGCAGTCCAATCCTCACGGTTGAGGGACCTTGTTTTCGCCCTTCTACCAGTTTGTCACGCTTTTCAGTGAGAATTATATTACTTAAAAATCTATCACTTTACACATGTGTATAGATTATTATTAGGCATATAAGTATTAAAATTTGCAATGGCATCAGGGATACTTTCATTATAATACCCAATTATCTGCCATTTCTATTCCCCATGTGTCAGTGAAGTCTATGACATCTTAAATTAAAGCCCATAAAATCACATTTAAACGGTTAACTTTTCACATTTTTGTAAAGTCATGTGGCAAAGATAAAAGTCTTACAAGTTTTATTCATAACATAGTCTTTGGAAACAAATGTTCAGTATTGTTTCCAATATACCAGCATAGCTTCCAAGCTACCCCCTCAATCCAGGGTTGTCACAGAGATTTCCTTTGAAGCTTTCTGTAGAAGTCACGAGTAGGTGTGATGTTTCACTTCGCTCATCCTGTGGGATGTTTTAACCCACTAGTCCATGCCCTGCAACATTACTGTGCACTGCTTGCATCAGAAACCTCAGAATGGCAGCTGGGAAGCATTATTCGCGCTAAAATCACCCAGAAGTACGCAGGAAAACCTGAAAAATAGGCTGCCAATCCACTTTTGTCTATGTCAGTGGCAACACAGGAGACCACTGCCAAAACCCATCATTTGGCTGCCCACAGAGGAAAATGAAACTATTTGAAAAAGCAGTCCTGCATTGCAAGAGAAACACAGAGCTGTTTAAAAATCTGTTTTTCCTTGACTCTGGAAAGTGCAAAAATCATGGTTCCCAAACATCACAAGAGAACCAACCTCCTTGTTGGGTGTTAAACATCACTGTATATAAAGAATTCACCTAAGCACAAAGTCAGCAGAAATATATTTGATCAGAAGTAAATCCAGTTTTAAAGATGCTTGCTTGGAAGAATATGTCAAAAATGGGCACAGTTCCGCTACTCGCCTGTGTCAGAAGCTGGCGATTATTTAACCTGTCAAGTTAAACTGATATATTGAAATCAAAGTATGAAAAGGAAATACTTGCTATCAGAAGCAATAGAGGTGACAATTCAAAACTATATTTTAAAAAGGCTGGAATTAAGAGATTGGTGGATATATTTGTTAAAAATGTAATTTGTATTTTAGGACAAGACTATTTTAAACACTGTGTTAAAAGTTAAAGCCAGCTACACTGAGCTACAAAGACATTCCACACCTTCTCCCAAACAAAGAAATATTTTCCCCTGCTCTCTGCTAAGGAACTGGCAGGGAGGTGTGAAAGGAAAAGGGAGGAGCACTTTGGCCTGTTGCTCTGCTAGGAGACAAAAGACTCCCTTTGACTCAAAGGAAATGCTTATTCGGTTGTAGGCTGAAACCAGATGCCAAAGTCAGAGAGGCCTGGGACTGCTCTCTAGCCCAGCCAAGATCTTGGAGCGTAGACAAACAATTTTGTGTATTCAAAGAGCACAGAAAATATATGTTTGAGAAAAAGTCTTATAGAAAATTGTGCCGAACTGATAAAAATATGGAATTTAGAAGTTATTAAAATGAAAATGTTGCTCACAAGTAGAAACTGCTCTGGAACTTGAGCGATAGTCAGAGACAGAATTATAAAAATGTGGACTTTGTAACAGTTGTGATAATGTTAAAAATATGAAACTTTACAGGAATATGCCCATATGGTATGTGCATGTATGTGAAAAAATTGGTACAGAACTGACACTGAGTAACCGACCAAAAGCGCGAAAAACTGTCGTTTGTGAACCGAAGCTCTCCAGAAATGGGACTTTGACGGATGCGTGCCTTATTTAATTTGGGATGTAAATATATATTATTAGTAAATTACTGATATTATAAATATACTTTTTGTGAAAAATAAGATATGCTGTACAGAAACAAAGGGGAGGGTTTTCTCCCTGGACCATAAACATGACACATCATGACACATCATGAAACACTGGTGCTTCTCAAATCAGGGGAGAGGAAATTCTCTGACCTATCGGCTTCTTAGAGGGTTGGGTATAGTATAATCAGCCTACCCAACCGCTTGAGAAATACATAAATAGGGACTGTTGAGGGCACAGAAAGACACACACATTCACCCATCATTGATCTACTGGTGAAGTGCTCTGAAGGAGAATCCAGACTCCAGAACTATCCAGACTCCAGAACCCTGAAGCCGAAGGCCCAATACAAAAAGCTGAACCCTTCTCAGCTGGCCTTAAAATCTTGCAACCTGATTTTAACCCCAAACTTCCAAGCGGCATCACAAATCCAACAGACTGGCTGTGCTGTTTTGGCTGCTTCTTGCCAAGAACCCTTGCTAGAACCCAGAGACCAAACTAGTAGAGCAGAGCTGTACCCAGAACCAACCCATCAGATCCAGTCCAGGAGGCCGTGCAGACCAGAGTGCCTTGCTGAGAGCAGAACCAAGCGCCTGAATCCTGTCCGGTGGCTAGCAGATTCCAGTCCAAAACCCTTGACCAGATCCTGATGGGCCTATTCCATTCCAAAGCCATAGTTGTGAGTATTTAGCATAGAACCATCCATAGCCATCTCTTAGTTTTAAGTAATCCTATCCAACCCAGTCCAACATACCCAGACTGCATTGTAGAATCTCTTTTGTCTGTCCTGAATCCTTCTCTAATCCATATAATCCTGTGATAATTGTAGTGATAATCATCTTTGCGCTAATATATATTTGCTGGAGAAAGGCAAGTGCCTCGGCAGATAGAAACCATACGGGGGCGCCTCTGGATCGGTGGCTGTGCTGTCGTGTAGATTGTGGCTTTATAGACTCCCTAGTATTAAGAAATCTTTGTTCCTAATCTTCAAAAGCGCATCTTTCATTTGAAATCTTGACTCTTTTCTGAGAAACATCGACCTTTACTAAAACCTCTGTAACTTTTGAACCGTACATGCTAGGAAAGAAATTTAAATGTCACATTGAAGCTACCATCCCCAGCTTTCACGTGAACTAAAAACCGCACCCCTTATAGTTTTTCTGTAATCGCATTTCTCGTGCGCTTAAAAGTTTGCCGCGATTCTGCATTTGGCTCAATTTCATCACATTTAAAATTGCTATTTCTTGCATTCAACCTCTGAATTTCGTTTCCAATCTACCAATCACCCAAACATCACTGCTAGTGTCTACTTGAACCTATCCAAAGTGAATCCCACCAGTTTTGAATCCCTTTTAGCGAATTAAAATCCATTTTTAGCATTTTTCCCTTTCATTTCAAATCACATCCCATTCAAAAGCATTTGACCTGTTTTAAAATCATTCCTGTTCTCTCTAAGCTTGCTGGTGAATTGGGATTGAACTGCATTGTTGATTGTATATTCCTAAAACCCGTGTGCCCTCATTCCATCTCTTCATACTGCATATTAGGGGGGATTGAGTAGTAACAGGGAGAAAGAGTGATTACATTGTCTTTGGTTGAATTTATATCAGGTTTTATTTCTGTGCTGCATTAATTTCATATCATTGCATTTCATTGAACCCACACAAAGTTATTCTCAGCTACATTATTCTTCTCACCTATACTCCTATTGATTAAAGAGATTGTTGATTGTTGTGATATCACCCATTGCTGATCAGTGTATAATATTAATAAGTGTGATATCTAGATATTGTTCATATTCATAAAAGTGTGATATATATATTGTTCAATTCATCAAATGAATATTTTAACTTTGCAAAACAAACCTACTTCTTGGTTCAGTGAGACTGGGGGGGTTTCAAAGAGAGGGGCGTTATATAAGGGTACATCATCCAGAAATAAAAGAACTTTTGAAATAAAAATATATAAATTAAGGGTTCGAGCTGGGCATCTCACGCTAGGCATTGACTTAGTTGGAGTGCTGGGTAGAAACCACTTACAATCCGTGTCCTAGAAGTTCCATTGTAAGATGACTCAGCCCAGACCCAAGTCTGATTAGTATGTGAGGTTTCTTTGTCTTGGTCAGTCAAAGTTTTCCAACCTAGCAATTATCACTTTCGTGTCCTGGAAGTTTATGGTGGTTCCCATTTGGAGGAAGCCTTAGCTCTGCCAACAGGAATAACCTGTTTTGGGAGCTTGCAAAATCCAGCCCATGCAGTTTAACAGTTGTCTTTTTCTTTTATTTTGTCCTGAATTAAAACAAGCCTGTTGAACAAACAGCCCATATATGTTTCCTCAGCAACAACCCCTTTACATTGCTAGGCACAGACAAGCTTTCATTCAACATTGTACTTTTTAAAATAGGCAATTTTTTTCTTTGTTTCTTTGGTTTGTAAAAGCCAATTTTGACACGTGGTCAATGCTGCTAGGATTTATCATTAATCTACTTCCCAATATTGTTCTGTAGCTGTAGTCAGCTTGTTTTACACAGCAGTCTGTACAAGGCAAAAGTCTTCATGAAATTGACATGCTATGATTTCTTTTCAAGCTGTGATTTTTGACATTTTGTTGCAAAGTTTTAAGCGTTTTTCCGTGCAGCTGAGTAGAGCTTTTATTTTTTTTTTTATTTTTTTTATTACTTGTATATAATCAGAAAACAGATTTTTACAAGAACTGGTTCCATTCAAAGCGAATCCGCTTTGCGTTGCGGACGATTTGACAGTAGAGTGAACCACAGTCTCAAGTTTCTGTGGGCGAGGAATCAACGGCCGTGCTGGTTTTTATCTTTTCAATTGCAAATTCCAAAAGTTTGGCGGCTGCCGTGTGCCAACGGGTCTTTTCGCCGTTGATAATGCGGTTCCACCAGATGTCTTCATTGCCCGCAAAGGAGGTGGCTGTCAGAGAACTGAAGTAGGCGATTCTGGGTTGGTGCAGGGCAGGGCAGCACATCAATAAGCTTTTATTGATTTTCTCAGATTTGGCTGGCACAGAGCCTGTCATTCTTTTCTTAAGGAGCACAATATGAATATGGCTGGTCATGACAGGGTCTTTTTGATAAAAGTAGTTTGATGAAACACAGATGAAAATAGCGTTCAGAGCAGCCTCCTTTTCAATGTGTATTATTCCCTTTTTCAAATGCAGTGCAGCTTTTTGACTCCCCTTCTTTTGTACATGTAAGAACACATTAGCAAGATTTTTCAGTGTGCACCCTTGTTCCATCCTGCCCTATATGTGCTTGAGAAGGTGGTGCAGGCATCTTTTTGTCATTGCAAAACGCACTTCTGATGTGACACAATGGTGCTCACAGGAGCCAGCGCAGCCATTTTGCTGGTTCTGGTTCTGTTGAAGTGCATCTTGGTGATGTGGGGAAATACTGCTGAGTGGGTAAATATATCCCACACTCACCAATTCATCCTCTTTTTCCTGTCTTGTTTTTCTGAATTGTTAAACTAATTTGAAGCACTTATGTAAGGTAAGTGTTCTTCCGTATCAACCTAGATAGGCGCCCCACCTGCACTCCCTAGGGAAACAGTGTCCCAAGGCTATTTAGCATCGGTTGGAGGGATAGACTAGTGGTATGATATGATTGGTTATTTATAATGCGCTTAATACCCAGAGGTTTCTAAGCGCAGACCCGGGGATCGAAACTTTGTTGCTCCGTGTCATCTTGTTCCAAGGCGAGCACGTTGTCCCTGAGCTATCCTCCCGAGACAACAAAAAACATTTTAGAAAATAAATACAAAAGAAAGCAATTTTCAATAGTATATACCGATATACGACCTGTTGTGTGTGTTTATATAGGTAATGTATACGGCTTAGCTGCCTTTCGTGTGTTCCCTGTGTGTGGATATTACAGCAGGGAGAAGGTCCTGTCCTTTCTACACTGTGGCTTTGCCTAGATGCGGGCATTGAGCGATCTGCCCTCAATCTGGATTCACTATTTTCGGACCATGCTCTGGAGGGATCGCTGATGAGCTACAGCTCCACACTCGAAGACAGCAATGGTGTTGAGACCCCCTGGAGTATGCAGAGCTTGGAATGCAGGAGGAGGTGTTGGGCCTCAGAGTGGCAGCTTGAGGGCCCTCATGACTGGGGTCCAACATTGCACTGTTACACTAGAGGCATCTAACAAATCAGGTGTCATTTCCCTGGCATACATTACTCTCGGTAAGAGAAGAGACAGCAATCTGGATCCCAGGACCACTCTAGACAACGTGTGAGCCTGTTGTTTGCGTGCACTGAGTCAGAGCACACAGTGTGGGCTCAATAAGAGTGAGCTGCCACTGGGGGGGTCATGCTGTTAGGACTTGAGAAGCACACACCTGGTGGCTCTATCACCACAAAACTCTTTGAAGCATCAATACCAACCATCAAAGATGACTTGAGGGACCAAGGACTAAATCCAATGGAAGCACATAAGTATGCACAGACCTCAACTCACAGTGCTGTGCTACGGTCAAAAGATGCCAGTGCAAACGCTGGCCATCCACACCTTGTACAGCCCTCTGCTGCTCTTGTGCTAGCTCTGTGCTTTAAACAATCAAATTAATTAATAAATAGAGGGATGACCTTGAGTCTAAGAACCAGCAAGAGTGAAACCAATATTTCTGGTATCAATGCCCAGTTTAATTTTAACTGTGAAAAATGTCAAGATACTCTCATTCTGCTGGGTGGCAAGTGTGAGGACTTGGAAGACTACACCACAATGGAAAATATGAGGCCAACATCTCACAAGGAAGGTCCAGAAGATGATAACATGGTGGCATGTTTGTAAGGCTTCTTCACTCCAATCTGCCAGTGTCCCCCGTGATATATAGTCAAGATGAATAGATCACAGAAAGTGTGGCAAATCTAGAACAGAGCCGGGGAGCCAACCAAGCGATATACTTGTACATTTCTATGACTTTGACAAAAGGGGAATTAACTGTGCTGCATGAGCAAAATGCCTACAGAATATCTAGATTACTCTGCGAAGACCTTGATCAATCAAAACTCACCAAGAAGAGGGGCCATCAAGGAACTCCTGAGGCCTTTCATTTGCCAAAACATTATCTGCAGATGGTGCTTTCCAACAAGCTAACACTGACGAGATGGCTCTCAATAACTAATCTACAAGACCTCTAATAAGAAGAGATGCTCTTGGTTGCAAACTTGCCGTCTACACCAGGAGGATGCCGAGTGCAATGGCTCCACACCTTATGCTATTCAGGTTTAAAAGGAAAAGTTTAGTGAGTTGGCACACTCAAAGCTACCAGCTGGAATTTTCTTGCGTAGGGAGAGTTTCCAGGGTATGAGGATCAGTTTTGACATCATGCGGGTAACCAAGGGCCCTGGATCTAGGCATTGGGGGGATCGGGATAAGTTGGAAAGAGGGTTGCGTGAAAAAGATCTCAGATGTTAACTTATTTTTGGGACAGGGTTTGTTAGTTCTAGGAAGAAATGGGGCGACAGTCTCAAATAGGCAACTACGGCTATTGTGCACAAGCTGAAGAAGAAGGACGCACACCATTACACGGACACGGATGCTCACTAGTGTTGGATTGTGGAAGTTAGGGGTCTCAAATCCCCAAACAAAAAAGTACTTACATCATTCTGTACAATTACTAGGATTTTTCACAATAAAAAAGTTGCAACATCCACAGTTTCTGTCAGATTCTCTAATTAAATGTGCTGAACACAATTCTATTGCTTATACACAATACCACTGATTGTATGAGATCTGAATGAAGCTTATTGTATTGAGGTGGAGGGTTATAAGAGAATATATATGTATATATATAAAACAACATTAACCTGGTCACTGACATGCACCGCTCCTGACGTCACGCATTGTGATCACTGACATAGAAAATACCCTCTTGACTATAATCCTTAGAGGACATATTGGGCTTTTATTTTGCCGGACTGTAAATCTTAAGTAAAAGTCAACATAGGCAGCCTGTCTTACTACTGTTTTTTTCATTTGATGTGTTTGTTGCTAATCCCCTGTAGGGTCTGTCGCCATGTGCATTTCATGTTTGATTTCATATGTGACATCATTAGCAGTGCATGGTGGTGGCCATGTTATGGTTGATTTTGCTTTGGTTATGGTTGCTTTTGGAACAAAAATGTGCGGGCTTCTGTGGGTTTCATATTTTGCACTGCAACCCTAATGTAGCCTCAACTAAATGTTATGTTGTGAACTCCTAAGGTTCTTGCCAATGTAGGATAACAATAACGGCACTTAAAGTTTGTAATGATACACACTACTCACAGTCCCATGGCTGTGGACACGGTGCCCGGGTATGAACTTTAGCAATGATCTGGGCATAGCGCTCATACAATGTGCCCAAGGTGCACTAGCTTGTGCGTGGCCTTTCGGTCATGCGGAGGGAACGCCATGAACATGATCTGAGCCCACTGAGCATGGGAGCCTGTGGCTATGCCCAGAGAACACTGTGCCCTGACGTAGCCAAAGGCTGTGCCCGGGCACACCAGAGAATGATTATGCCTACTGGGCACGGTCAAAGGCAATACCGCACTGCCTGAGGCATGTCCCTGGTGCTACCATGGGAATCCAGCGTGCCCACGGGCAAAGGCCAGAACCATGCCCAGTGACCACCAGCACATTGCAAGTACTAGATTCACTGGTCCTCTGGGTTCAGAAGACCACACCGGAAACATACCAAAATGTCGAAACAATTGTGGCAACATTACAAATACTGCGCCCTTGCACCGAACATAAATCCCGACCCTCATTGCTCCGACTAAGGGGAGCAGGGATTGCGTTGGTGTCCCCTTCTCCCTTTAGGGAAATGTACCAAACTGTTCCACTATTATGGCAACATTACAAATACTGCGCGCTTGTGTAGAAAACAAATCCTGACCCTCATTACGCAGACTAAGGGGAGCAGGAATTGCGGGGGTGTCCACTGCTCCTCTTAGTCTAATGGGGGTCAGGGTGGTCCCCTGCTTCCAATAGATGGTAGCAGGGGACAATAAAGAAAAAAACAACCTTTAAAATTAAAAAGTAAAAACGTCCCTGTGCTGCCAGTTCTGACCACGTTAGTGGGAGAGAACTGATGCCGAAGGGATAGAGGAGACGTGGCGGAACCCACAGAAGTGTGCCGCCGAAAAGGTAAGAGGGTGGGGGAGAGGCGGGTAGGGGGATTTGGGGCACAATGATCTATGTGATCACTGGGCTGCCCTGTAATGGAAGTCCGCATTTTGAATGTCAACATTATGAGCCGGGCAGTGATCACATAGATCCGGCCAGCCCTAGGCCTGCAGAACTGGCTCAGACACAGGTTGGGAGACCCAGGTCAGACCTGTCTTTGTGTCTGCAGACCTGGATCCAGACTCAGACCTGATCCAGAACCACAAACCTAGCTCTGGATCTGCAGACCCACCTTGGACTCAGCTCGGGGCCCACAGATCAGGCTTAGGGTCTGCAGAACCAGTTCAGTGGATGCCCAGGGTCCACACACCTGCTCTTGGTCAGCATATCCAGCTCAGGATCCAAAGACAATCCTCAGGCCAGGCTCCAGGTCTACAGCCACAGCTCTAGGTCTGCAGACCAGTCTCAGAACAAACTCTAGGTCTGCAGAGCAGTACCTGGGCCCACAGAGATGTTTGAGATATCAGACCTTTTTCGATTTTTCATGGGAATATTCCAGCCCTCGAAGGCACAACTGAGACTGCCGAGCATCATTTTGGTGTGCCAACAGAAGTCTTGTATATGCTCCCTGGTGTTATTTGTGTAACAGTTTCCGCAGGCATATTGCATCGTCAGGGGACCAAGAAGGTGGGCCTTGCAAATAATACCCACATTCCCCCAACCAATCAAAATGCATTTTTTTCAAAAAGCCATTCAGATTGTGTACTCCTGAAGCCTGCTGACACACAAAGCTCTACGGACTGGGATGTACCGAAAGATTCCACAATAGTGACATGTCGATCTGTGAGTCAGCCTGTAAACCCAAAATATCATGAAATAATTTACTGTGGTTTTTGCAAATTTTTTCAGGTATTTTTGAAAATCGGGTAATTCTGCTCACGTGGACACCCCCTAGATGTGACTTGTGTGCGTTCCCTCTGCAGTCCAGTTGCATAGCCAAATATCATCAGTGGCCTTATCATCATCATCATCATCATCATTAAATTTATTCGGAAAATAAGTCTCCATCAAAGTGCACTTTTGACAATACAAAACACTAAAAACACAATTTACATTAATATCTGCATTATTCACGGTAAAAAACCATTTTGTTTAAAATATGCATCCAATAATAAAACCAATATCAGCTTATATAAACCCCAACCTCGGTATACGCGTCCCACCCAGCCTACTGCTTTACCAGTCTAGTGCTCATTCTGGTGCCTAGCATTCTCTTCTTGAATGCAGATCTTAGAAATGCTGGGACTGTTAGCACATATTCAGGATGGGTGTAACATTTCAAGGCTCGAATGGCTGATGGAGTTGAGAGCTGGACTAAGGGGCTCTGAACCGAGGCAAGCCAACGCCCCCTTGCCCGGGAATGGGGCTTGCATTTATCGTCTCACCCCTTCCCACAAAGAGGGCATTCGGACAAGGGACAAGACCCACTCTTCCACTTAACAGACTCATGGGCCAATGGGAGTATGTCTAATCAGAATTTAGCAAACCAGGTTTTTAGTTTTGCTACCATCGGGAGGTCCAGATGTACCTCCGACCCCCAGACATCCTTAAGCAGCAAATAAGCACTAGTGGCCTTATTTCCGAATCTTTGAAAAATCACACATCAGTACTCATAAAGCCCCCATTAATCACACATCAGTACTCATAAAGCCCCCATTGGCAAACTCTGCTGAATGAGATATTCTAGGACCTGTTGCCGTGATCTGCTTCCAGAATGACACCTGGGCGCATACATAAAAGAGCCTGGGAGCTGGTGTTTTGCATGGTTCAAAGATTAAAGCGGCTCCATGTCCCCGTGCCTGTTCTGTAGGTGCCATGAGGCCTTCAACCCCGGAGGTGTTGGTGTGCTCCCCCTCACCACCTGTGGTCCCTTGTGCAGATGGTGCTTGACCTCATATTGGCGACTGCCATGGGGGTGATAATGGAACTTTGGAGGATACCGGATGTGGATGCTTGCTCAGCCCCGGACAGTGAAAATCGCCAACTCAGGCCTCTTAACTGGCACACACCAATGTACAATCCACAAACCCTGATTCATGGAACTGTCCAAAGTGCATTTTTGCAGTGCAAAGTCCAGGTAAAAGCAAAGGCAGCGCATAGTCAGTTTTGCAGTACAAAATGACTTTGCCTGGACTTTGCACAGAAAAAATTCACTTTGCACAGTTCCATGAATCGGGGTTTGTGTCGGCAGTGCAAAGTCTCTTTTCAGCAGTGAAAAGTTCCTTTGAACTGGGCAAATATTCCATGAATCGGGCCCTCAGAATATTGCACTGAGACAGACCACCCACCTACCCACCGCCCTGTGCCATCTGGGTGCCTTTCAAGGAGGGTGAGAAGGGAAAGTTGACTTGGTTTACTTCTATGGGCAACTATTGCAGGATGATTTTGGACTCTCTGAATATTGCACTGAGATAGACCACCCACCTACCCACCGTCCTATGCAATCTGGGTGCCTTTCAAGGAGTGTGAGAAGGGAAAGTTGACTTGGTTTACTTCTATGGGCAACTATTTCAAGATGATTCTGGACTCCCAGAATATTGCACTGGGACAGCCCTTCCAACTTTCCACCTAATCTGGGTGCCTTTTAAGGATTGTGGGAACGGAGAGTTGACTTGGTTGACTTCTATGGGCAGCTATCGCAGGATGATTTTGCACTCACCGAATATTGCACTGAGACAGACCACTCAACTTCCCACTGCTCTATCCGATCTGGGTGCCTTTCAAGGTGTGGGAAGGGAGAGTTGACTTGGCTGACTTCTATGGGCAGCTATTGCAGGATGATTTTGGACAATGTGAATATTGCACCCAAACAGCCCACCCACTCTGCCACCTAAATATCAAATCTGGGCGCCTTTCAAACAGTGTGAAAAGGAAGGGTTGCCTTGGTATGGGCCACTTTTTCAGGACGATTCTTGTCATTCAGAATATTGCATTGAAAAAGCCCGCCCACTTTCTCACCACCTACCTATTGCCGCCATCTCCATGTACCTTATTATTTGCGTTTTCTCCCTACAATCCTGTGTTCATCGTGCATGCTCTTCTGGTCAGTGTGATTCGAGTTCCCCAGGGTTTCATTAATATTGATATTTGCTTTTGAGAAGGGGTTAACTATTCACTGTTAATATTATGCTAATGTTCAGAATATATTAACGCTGTTTTGATGATATTTGGACATTTTTGATTATAGGAATTAGAATAGGATTTAGTATATTGATTTTATGTAGTTAGAATAGGATTTAGACTAATTGTGTTTTATTTGATTATTGTATGAAGTTGTGCTCAAAGTATGTTGATCTGTTTCAAAAAATGTGTTCAAAGTACAAATTAACTGTGGCACAATAAAAAAAATTGAAATGTCTAATTTCAATTTAGATGCATATTATTACAAAACAAAATAAAATAATACATTTTTACAATACCAAGTTAAGATTGTGAGTGGGACCATATGCCAGCCACATTTGGTTTGCATCCCCCCAGTCAGTTTTGTCATAGGTGACAGCAAAAATTACCTATGGGGGGTTTGCAAAAGAGATGTACATTTTGGGATTCCTTGCTATAATTTCCCCTCCTCCCTGAATGGACTTGCAAAGCTTTGCAAAACAATTCAGAGTGGTATGTATCGTTTGGTTGAACCGTGGCAAAGTAATACTTATCTGAAAAAGTGCTCTTATGGGGTGTCTAAGGAAACCATAGCTACAAAGTCATCCTCGCTAATTATTCAATATATAATTAGATGTCTTCTAATGACCTTAACTACTAAGAACAGACCTTAGACAGAAGGCCGAGCTTACAACACGTCTGTTTTGCCTGTTTCTGAGTTGAAAATGGTGCATTTGAAGGCAGGAGGATAACTGAATTTGTTGCATTTTGTTGTATTGATGTCCGCTCATTTTGATAAACATGCAATTAGATATGTGTATGTGATCACGTGAAGCATAAGACCTACTGTAGGTAATCAATAATCACATGAGGGAGTTGCATCTCTACAACATTGCAGTCCATCAACCATCCTTTCACACCCATGAAACCTAGACCCACAAAAAGACCATCACTCCATCACCAAGCCAGTCTCTGCACGCTCTGGGTCTTATGAGCAACTACTCACATCTTATCCACCTTAGCATTCGTGCCGGACACAACAACTGTCTACATGTCCCTAGATGTAAAAGCTGCCCAGAGGCACCTTTGTCTGACAGCTCCCGTCCCCCCCTCCGTGGCTTCCGAAGGACACATCTAAGCGCGACCCATCACCAAGCACCCCACAAGACCTCTCACCCATCCACAGAAAAAAGCAAGGCATTATTCCAATTGATATGATATGATGGGTTATTTAGAATGCGTTTAATGCCCAGAGGTTTCTAAGTGCGGACCCGGGTATCAAACTTGTGCTGCTCCGTGTTTTCCTGCTTCCACGATGAGCACGTTGCCCCTGAGCTATCCTCCCGAGACAATTGCAATCTTTTTCTGTGCCGTGCCTATTCTCTGCAAACTAACTTCCTCCATATCAACCCCTACAGCACAACACTCCGGGCACCATGCACTAACTAAACCTGTGATCCACATCACACACCAAAGCTTAATCACAAGAAATGCCTACTGGGCATTCTTCTACTGTAGACACTAGCAAAAGAAGCCGGCGAAACAGGCAAAATAAATGTGAGAACTTCATTTACCAACAAACAGTTCTATTATCTTACTTCAATTGGACATCTCACACAATCTTCTTTGCCTCTTTGCCATTTTAGCTTGCCTTTCGCCCACTGTCACGCACACTCTCATAACCCTTTTCCTCACCTTTCTTACATGCACCCCCAATCCATTAAACAGTAAAACACACACAGCTGGCCAGGGCACTCCAAGTCAACATTTCGGCCTTTCAATCATAACCAAGTCACTTGCTGACAGGCAGTAAGCAAGCAAGTGCACATCACCCCACACACCTCACACACCCGAACAAGAACCAGCAGACTCCCACACACCAGCGAATGACCCCAACATAAGCCTCACCACCACAAGTGATGCCTAAAATGCCACTCTCCTCAACGCCTTAGACCAGCACGCCCCCCTCAAAACCACTTCATGTTAAAAAGACAATCACCATAACTGGTTCATCGAAGAACATAAACTAACATGGGCCAAAGAACATCTCTGGAGGGAAATTCCTACCCCCCACAACAAGGAGGCATTCTCCAATTCAACCACCGCCTACAAATAAAGCTATTATCTCTACTAAAGCCAGCATCTACAATGCTCGAATCAGTGAAGCCAGCTCCAACACCAGAGAATTATTTAAGATCCTCAAGGAGCTCTAAACCCCTGCCCAACCTCCTACTAGCTTCCCTAAAGATAAAGCTTGGTGTTGCCTTGGGCAATCAGCCCTAGTAAACAAAAACACCAAACTCTGGGACAAAACCATTATAAAGAAATCCCTGCTCCTCACTACCAATGAGATCATCACCGCAGCCACTACCTCACCCGCTCCCATGACCAACCCTTCAACTTCTCCCCCGTCTTCCCACCCAATGTCATCTCCACCATCCAACACCTTAAAGCCTCCAATTACATAGCTGATATCTGTCCAGCCAATATAATAAAGCTATGCACAGACCCCTTTACCCCCACCATCGCCAATTTTATTAACGACTCCTTCAACACCCACACTGTTTCCAAATCCATCAAAGAAGCATGGGTCACAGCTCTCCTGAAAAAATCTACCCTAGACCCCACCTTTCCTACAAACTACCATCCCATCACAACGGTACCCTATCTCTTGAAAGTCCTCGACCACACTGCCTACTCTCAACTCCAAACACACCTAGAAACTAACAACCTACTTGGCACCCGTCAATCTGGATTCAGGTCCAGGCACAGCACGGAATCCGCCTTCTTGACTTAAAGATCCAACTTGACCACATCTGTGACGACGGAGACCTTGCCATCCTCCTCCTACTTGACCTCTCAGCAGCTTTCAACCTCATCGATTATGATATCCTGTGCCACCACCTCACTGGCCTATTTAACCTCTCCTCTGAAGCAGCCGACTGGATCAAATCCTTCCTGAGCGATCTAACCTCCAGGGTCTTTGCTGGGTCGGAATCAGCTGACCCCAACTCTGTCTCCTTCGGTGTCCCACAATGATCCTGCTTATCACCCACACTATACAATATGTATACTCACCCACTCTTGACCACTTCAGCAACCTAAATATCCCTTACAGTAATTCCGCTGATGACACAAAAGTCCTCCTCAAGCTCACCAGCAATTACAAACTCGACTCTGATAATAACAATCGAGTTTACAGCATCAGCCAAACCTGGATGGCTAATCACCACCTCTGCCATAATGATGACAAGACGGACCTGCTCATTGTTGGCTCTCTGTACCGCCTCTAACACCTTGACCCTGCCTTCACCTCCTTTTGCATTGATGGGAACACTACCCTTGTCTCAGCCCATGTCAAAGCACTGGGCGTCCACCTTGATTCTGAAATTAACATACACAAACACGTAAAGGCTTTCACTTAATCCGTGGCATATTCCACTAAACTCCTCAACCTATCCAGAAAGTTCCTCACGTCCAACAATTACCTCATACTAGCCAGAGCCATCATAGGCAGTACACTTGACTACTGCAATGCAATCCTTGCAGGAACCTCCTTAAAAAACCTCAATAAACTTCAGATGATCCAGAATAATGTCATGAGAGCAGTCTGGGGCTTGAAACGATCTGCTCACATCTGCAAAGTGAGACAGGAAGCTTACTGGCTACCAATCAAGGCATGTATTGATTTCAAAGTCCTCTCCATCACCCATTGCTGCCTACACAACACTGCCCCTTACCTCACATACCGTATCTCCAAAAACCTAACTTACGCAGCCTGCGCTCCTCCTCCTCCACTTCACTTAGCACCCTCAGATTCACAAGAAAAAGAGCAAAACCTGCTTAACCACCACTGCGCCTACCCTTTGGAATGCACTCCCACCCAGCATCAGAGATGATCCATCCTACATGACCTTTCGCACAAAAATCAAAATATTACTATTTAACAAATATGTCTAACCTCGCTCGCTGGCTTCTGCATTGGCTGTAACAAAAACCTGTGACTTGAAACCACCAAGACACCACGTATTTCATATGTACTGCCTATAATGTAACCAGTGCACTGTGATACCTTCGGGTCCTGGGTGCTATCAACAAATGAAATAAATAAATAAATACATTTGGACTTCCAGGGCACCTCACTCAATGGACCCATTCATGCACTCCGCCTTCTCCCTAGCCCACAAGTTATTTGGCTGCCAATATATATTGAAAAGCCCCACTCCCTCACTCCCTAATTACCCCACACTCCTACGTCCAGACTGGGGGAGTCTCGCACCAACCAAAGCACTCTCTGATTGAAGAAACCCTGATCAGCCCACACACAATGCCCAGACACTCATAACCTTCTCTTTCTGGGGGCAGGTGAATCACTCATGTTGGCCATTTCCGACGGTTACACCATATCCAGGCAGGACCGAGAAGGCTCCCGTGGAGGTGGAATCGCCATTATATCCAAAATAAACCTATCATTACGATTAGCCCCTGCCACAACCATGCAATCTTGTGAAACTCTCACTGTGAAAATCCCCATAAACAATACCCAAACTCTATCTATTCACCTAATTTACAGACCACCGGGCCCACTTGGAACCTTCGAGGAGGATTTGCATAGCCTTCTGTCCAATACCAAAATGACCTCACAATTGCTGGTACTAGGGGACTTTAACCTTGGCTTCAATGACCAAGCAGATGCTCATGCATCAACTGTTGCCAATACCATTAACACCTTAGGACTAACCCAAAAAGTCAACACCCCTACCCATGTGAAGGCCAGAATACTTGACTGGATCACTGATTCCAACTGCTCAGCCATAGTCTCCTCTATTACGCCCCTATCATGGACCAACCACTCCCTGGTGACCTTTAACCTACTAACCACTAAACCACCCATTCCTGTCCTACAGGTGGCTCCACCCTGCCCCCACAAGAAACAAAAATAATATTACAGTGGATAAGATTATTCCTCTGATCCTTCCAACCTTAAATGCACTGCCAGACAACCTCGACCCTAATGCATTGGTCAACGAATGCAATAATATCATGCATACTACTATGGACAAAGTTGCCCCACTCAAAATGCGAACAAGCAAACCCAAGGCACATTTAAACAAGTGGTTCACACCAGCATGTAAAGCTCTGCGCTTAACCAAAAGAAAATGCGAATCAGACTGGAAACTCTGTCCAACTGAGAACAAAGTTAACTTAACTAACATCTCTCGCCACTACAAAAATAAAATCTGCCCAGCAAAGCGTAACTCTTACAATGCTCGCATTGCAAACTCTAACTCAAGCATGGAGGAACTCTTCTCCATCCTGAAAGAACTTGAGTCTCCCATTGCCACACCAGATACCTGTATTAAGGACCAGACCTGGTGTACAGATATCCAAACTGCCCTAGCAAATAAAATTACCACGCTGCAAAACAAAATCCAACTAATAAAAGAATCCTTAAACCTCCCAAATAAGCCGCCACTCAATGACACCACCAACGACCATACCAACAAATTCTCCTTCACTAAAACTACCACCTTAGAGGTAGAGAAAACTATCCTTTCCCTCAAACCCTCGAATTGCAAAGGTGACATCTGCCCAGCGCAACTAATAAAAGACGCTGCCAGACACCTCTCACCGTTCATTTCCAACCTGATAAACGCCTCTTTCACCACAGGTAACATCCTGGCTAATCTAAAACAATCATGGGCTCTACCGCTTCTCAAGAAGCAGACTCTAGACCCCCTCATCCCCACCAACTATCGGCCCATTACTACGGTACCTTTCTTACTGAAAATACTAGACAAGGTTGCCTATACACAAATTCAAAGACACCTTGAATTACATAATCTATTGGGATCTAGAGAATCTGGTTTCCGTCTACTACATGGAACCGAAACTGCCCTCATTGATTTAAAGGCCCAAATAGATGAACTGAGAGACCAAGGTAAAACAGTACTCCTCCTTCTACTTGATCTCTCAGCTGCTTTCGATCTAGTGGACCACAAGGTACTTTTCAAAAACTTGGACATTGCTGCACACTTCTCACCCATGCCACTAAATGGATTGAATCCTTTTTGAGCGAGAGAACAATGAGAGTCTTCTCCCCTTCGGCAGCAGCCGACCCAATCACGTGCATAGTCCCTCAAGGCTCTTGTGTCTCACCGACCCTATACAACATATTCACTAAACCCCTCTTCGATGATCTGGACCTTCTAGGTATCAACTACACCAATTATGCAGATGATACACAGATTCTCCACCTGCTTTCTGGGGATCACAGTAAGGACAGGGAGTTGGTGAATAGGGTGTACCTTATTATTCAGGGATGGATGGCATCCCATGGCCTCTGCCTGAATGATGATAAGACCGAGCTGATTATCCTGGGCACGCAGGCCAATATCAACAAGTTAGGCAAGGACTACTCCATGTTTAACATAGATGGCAATAGCATTACGGTTTCGAGAGAAGTAAAAACACTAGGTTTCTATATTGATTCCACTATGTCTTTCACTAAACAAGTTAACTCCTTAGCTTCCACTTCAGCTTATACCTGTAAACTAATAAGAGCAGGTAAACCCTTCTTATCTGACGATAGTTGCATGATCCTAGCGAGAGCCTTAATATTATCCCGACTTGATTATTGTAATGCCCTTTACAGTGGTGCTAACAAAACTATCACCAAAAGGCTACCAATCTTACAAAATAATGCCCTCAGAGCTGCTCTAGGCATAAATAAAGGGAACATATCTCCTCTATCAGACACCAATACAGATGGCTCTCCACGAAAATAAAATCCATCTAAAAATGATCTCCTTGACGCACAAAGCCCTCAATAACGCTGCTCCCAGTTACCTGATGGACAAAATAAAAAGAAAAATCTCCAGTAGGCCTACAAGAACTCCCAACTCCAACTGCTTGGTAATTCCTAGATTTAAACTTGCTAAAATTGGCGGCACCAGTTTCCCCGTGCTAGCCGCTAAATGGTGAAATGCCCTGCCACACAACTTGAGAACAGACCAACCTTTCTCACACTTTAGAATTAATCTTATCAAACACCTCAATGACAAAAATATGTAATGCACTGCTAGACACTTGTGTGATGCTACTTTATCTGAATGTATATATGTATTATTAGAGATATATCGCAAATGTAAATAATTATAGTAACATTGTATATAACTGACCGCCTCGCTTTATAGCAATGCCTCTATCTCTTGATCAGATCTACTTCCTGCTAAGTCTGTACATACCTATCTCTCTATTACTGTAAATTATGTAACATTGTAATTCTTTGTAACACTGTAATTCTATGTAACACTGTAAGCTTTGCATATTCTCTTCACTGCACCGGGTTACCCTTGGGTCTGGCGCGCATTACAAATAAATAAACTAAACTAAACTAAACAAAACTAATATCAGAACCTAGTGAATACACATTCCATTCTTCAGACAACCCCCCTCTAAAAAATAATCCATAAATGACCAACTCAGCCAAACTGATGGCGGAGCACCACTCATCCACAAGAACCAAATAATCAAAAGAAACTTCCCTGACTTCTCCATATACAAGTGAATATTTTCTGCTGATAGGATTCACCTCCAACCACACTTTCCACTGTCCATTCTACTCATATGCAGGCCCCCTTACAATAACTCCACATTTTCAAACTCCATAGGTGTCTTCGTGACTACCAGCATCTTGGACCACCAACACACCATCATTCTCGGGTGCATAATCAGTGAGCAACTAGCCATCACTGAAGGCTATTTACCATAGCAACAACATTCACTGGTTCGGGAACCCAAAGCTTTCTGCAAACCTCACTCCGATGAATCTAGAAAAGTGCATCATTGAAGGAGCTAGAGACCCAAATGCACCTCAACCCACCCTACTCCACCACCCCTCATGCTCTATCCAGAAACCTCTTAACTGTCTACAAATGTATCAGCAGCACCTTTGACATGATCATTCACTCAGGAAGCACTTGAGATTGGAATGGTTTACACTGGACATAGTTGCACCACTGAGAAGCAATTGCAGAACTAAGAGGAGATGGCAAACACATACTCAACGGTTTATAGTAATAAAACCGAAAACAAAAATCCCGAATACAATAATCTCGAATCCAAAATCTCGAAAAAAAAAAAGTCGAATTTTTTTTTAATGACGTTTTTTGTTCGAAATGGGGGGGTTCCCCCCCCAACCCCCCTTTTTTCTATTTTTTTTTTATTTTAACCCATTTTTTTTACTTACCTGACCCCAAAAAAGCATATAATTAAATAAATAAAAAATTCGACTTTTTTTTTTTCGGGATTTTGGATTCGAGATTATTGTATTTCGAGATTTTTTTTTCGGTCTTTTGACCGACCACCATACTCAACATCAGACAAGTAAGCTTTCCAGCACCAACTCAGACACTGAGCTATGCTACATGCTAAGAAAATCAAACCAACTGACAGGATCTTTAAAGTGATAAACAAGTTCTTAAACTATATGCACACCACAACTCTGACCAACCTTCCCAGTCCCTATGCAACAACGGGCTACACATTTCATCTTCAAACTTGATAACAACTGCAGACAGCTGGTACTAATCTTGCAGCGAACGCATACCACACCAGACCACACACCCGTCAACACATGCACTGCCTCTGGGCCTGCCATGCCTGAGCCACCAACTTCAAAACACTCTCTCATTCAAAACTGCAAGACCTAGTTAATACGACTAGGAAGAACAGATACTGATCAATATCATCTTCAAAGAAGTTCTCACACGACCAACCGCATCACTGCACTTCTCAACACTCTACAACTGCTTGCTCAAAGCAGAGATTGTGCTACAGAAATGCAAAGCCACACAAGTAAAACCATTGCTCAAAGCCCCACCCCTCCCTTCTCAACTCAGAGGACCCAGTGAACTACAGGCCCATCTCCAAACTTACATTTCCCAACTATCTAAAAAAACATTTTCACTTGAGACACAGTGTTTAGTCTATCCGACTCAAGTAGGATCCCAACAGTAAGGTGGTGCAGATGCCTCTATATTTGCCATTTAGGAATGATCTGGCATTTTATAATAAAGATGAGGCCTAAAATAAAAATGAGAAATAAAATGAGAAACGCCTTCCTGGCAAGAGCGAGAGAAATAAAAATACCAACTTTGGTGCTTGTTACAGATATATGCCTCTTGCTTTGCTGTCATGTTAAAAAGGATACTTGTCAGATTGCGGTGCACCCATGAAAGTTTGGAAATAAACTGTTGAAATAATGTATTTTCAAAGTCAGATTTCATAGCACAAATATTTACGGACATATTTTCTTTCAGTAATTGTGCAAACCACTGCAGATGTATCAGAACTATGTTTCCATCAATTTCTATATTGAAAATGTTTTGTTGGTTACTGCAAGCCATTTAATTAAAGCTTGTAAATGGATTTCGCAATGTGAACCGAATATGATGTTATTACAGCAAAAGTTGTATTCCAGTTAATGTGAGAATATATAATGTCTTCCTTTAATGTGCCATGTTAGTATTTCATTCAAACTATATTGTTTGAAACTCAAGGATAGGAATAGAAATACTATTCATTCCATTGTATCAAGTGTGATGTACATTAAAAATATAGGTCTACATTTATAAATGAAGAAATAAAACCCACATGAGCTGGAATGAAAATAACATAATTGGATTGCATTTTAAGTTTATATTCTCACATATAGGCATACAGAAGATAACAAAGGCCTTCATTCCATTTGGAACTGGAGAGAAAATAATTACAGATTATGGTCAGGCCAGATGCTTTTAAGATCAACCTGAGATTCTGCTCCATTGTATTCAACAGAGGGTTTCAGGATATGTAAACACTGTAAATTGTTTCCAGGCATGCACTAATGGCCCCAGGCCTTGCTTCAAAGAGATGCTACACCCTTTATTTCACAATAACTCATAAACTGAATCCCCTACTGGTGGGAGGTTCAACCTAAGGGGTTGCTGACATTTAAATGCATGGCTCCAGCCATTTGTCTGGATTACTTAGGGTTAACAGTCATTTGGAATATACAAAAGTATTTTACTCTGATTAGTGGGGACATAGAGGGGGAACATTTAGGCCATGCTTCATCTCTGTCCTCTTGTGGAGAACTGCTTTAATAACATACCAAATGAATCCCAATGCAACCAAAATAATGCGTAAAATGAGTAAAAACAAAATATAGGGATGCATTGCAAGGAAAAATCTGATTGCCTCAATTTTTACTCAGTTTGTACATAAAAGTAAGCTCTAGCAGAACATTAAAACAGAATGATGTCACCATGTTAGGAATTACATTAATTTGCTAAATATGTGTAAGATTGTCAGGAATTATTTTGAATTCCATAATGCAACATATCAAAAATGTTTGCCCTGATGTGCACAAACTATGAATGTAAGTTCTATCAAGGTAGCACCAATGAGTCAGAAGTTAGAGCATAAAAAGAAAATTAGCTTCTTTTCAGAAAGGGCAGCAGCCCCCTCCTTTTTGGTCAGGTTACTGGGAAATCACACCTATGCTATGAGTAGGGGTGGGATATGATATGAAATGATAATTTATTTATATAGATCAAGGCCTATAATCACAGTGTATCATCCTCTGCATTCTTCTGCCTCTCAATACCAAGACAGAGTCAGCTGTAGTGTGGGAGGGAAGAGAATGCCCAACTAAATATCTATAACTGAAGAATAGGACATCTCCAGCTCTGAATTACAAAGAGACTTACATGCAGGACCTTTTAAAATTGCGCTTGTTTCTGGATAAATAGGAATCAATTCATGGGAAAAAGACACACACACACACAAACACACACACACACACTTAGATTGTAGATCATACATTCTTGTTCATTTAAAGTCATGCAGGTATGAAGATAAAGCTGCACAACATATGCAGGCGACACAGTGTATATGTGGGCTCAGAACAGAACATATAGATCCATGAGAACATTAGCTGTGTATTCAAACTTACAAGAGTCAATACAAAAATATTGCTTTCTACATGTATATGGCTTATGTGATGAATAAGAAGTGATTCACCCAGGAAATCTGGCCTAGAACCCCTCTCATGTGGCTCGGGTAAGGCAGACAGTTTCTGGTCCTGACTCTGGGATCAGTGTTAGCAGGGAGGCTCACATGGGAGGGGCAACAGGTCAGGGGGAATGTGATACCTGTAAGACAATTTTCCACAAGACCCTACACTCCAAAAAGCAAATTATAAAATCTGAGAATTCACAGAGTACTGGGATCAAGAAGAGGGCTGCAGAGGCACAAGGTTGCAGAGTGCAGCCCATTAAGGTTAATGACCCACACCTGAGGATGGCAGAGAGGCTTAAAAGGCACCCTCAGGTGTAGGCCATGAGACCAAGTTGGAAGAAGGCAAGGCAGCCGAAACAGCAGCACCAGCAGCAGGGGGCAGTACTAGTAGCAGCGCATGGAGGAGTTTTGGAATCTCTATGAAGCAGCAGAGGAGGAAATTGTGGAAGATCCAGGATGCCGGGAGCAGATTGGGGAGGGAGACTGATGCTGGTGCTGAGAGGGGCATGCAGGCTCGAGATTTCAGCTGCAGAGGTCACATAGTGGAAAGCACACCTCTCAATGACTTTTTTCATGGTGAAGCATTAAGCGATGGCAGGTGAGCACTGGATTGCTGGGGGAGCTACGAGGGCTCTCAAACTAGCAGACGTGAGACACGGGAAGTCATGCAGGAGAGGTTACCAGGCCTCATAGACAAACTGAAGCAGATGAGCAGGGAGCAGCAAGGTACACAGATGTACAAGCCAAAACGGGTGAGTTCACTATTATATTGTGAACCTGGAGTGCTCTGTGATTACCCGTTGCTTGAATCCAGACCCCCTTTTGAATACCCAACTGATGTAAAACAAATTATTATGGCGCATACCAAGATGATATAAACCAAGGCAGATGGTATAAAGAGACTTTAAAGATCCCGCCTGAAGGAGTCGATTGTGATATAGTGGTGAATATTAACAACCAACCACAAAGGTGCAGTATCTCGAGAAGGGAACACAAACCACTATTGCCAAAGCCAAAAGGGATAAACATTCAGGCAACTGATAAACAACCAGGGTTGCCTAGGCCAAAAGTAGATAACTGAGCCTAACAGTGTTTGTGAAGATATTGCTCAGAAGTATAGAATGACGTAAATCCACATTGCCGAATCCAAAGAAGTGTCAACAAGAGAACGAGTTATTATCAGAATTTGGTTAATAATACAAAGGTGGAACAAGATTGACAGGAGGGCTGCCCTTATGATAAAAGAGGTTCAGGAGGAAAGAAACATTGTCTGTCTTGCGTGTGGCAACACTCAGGTGTAATAAATAGCACCAGGGTGATTCTTGTATCACTTGAAGAAAATCCTGAACCAGGTTCTGTTTGGGCAGGCGAGTATATCTGCACAGAGAACTGCAGTAGTTTATCTTGGCTGGCAGGAGAGTATATCAGACGAAGAGCATTTGTAACTATTGGTGCTGTTCTGGCCTGAATACACCCTAGCAGAATGTTGTAGAAGTGGTAAATCTGGCATGAGAGTAAACCAGGTGGAAACTCATAAAGTAATATGGTGGGGTAAAGTTTATGACAGAGTGGTGCCAACATATCCTGACAAAGACATTTCTTTTGAAGCTAATGAAGTTTGGAAACATTCTTAGTTGCTGTCTGTTTGATGAAGTAGAACTGAAGCTGAAATGGTACCAAAATATCCTGACAAAGAAATTTGTTTTGAAGTTAATAAAGTTCTGAAATATTCATTGTTGATGACAAGAAGCTCTCTCAAAACTTGACTACGAGTGGAAAGAGGAAAGCTTTGTTAAACAACTGTGAACCATCCCTGGAATCCAAGTTGTATCATGTGGCTTTGTCAAGTTGGATTAGAAAGAGAACTGAAGTGGAACATGTTGTTATGACACAAGATTTCCTTATCATTTTTGAACATTTAAAGAAAAGCCTGCTTGAATCTGGGAAAGGGGAGCTTGCCCAGGTTATTAGAAGAAGCGGCTGTTGTATATTTGTTGTTGTTAAACTGCCATATATTTCCTTTTTGATTTATTTTGTATATACGTGTGAGGGACAAAAACCTTTTTGTTAGAGTGTTTTATTTTATTTTATTCAGGGATATCCTCATCAGGGTAGGGGTAGTGAGGCGTTCATCCAAACTTTTCAGTTAATAAACATTGCATCTTTTGAAAAACCTTCACAAAGTTGTCCGCCTCACATTTCTGACCCCTCACACTTAACACTTAGTTCTATGTTAGCCGGTCATTGCCTATATGTCAAGTGGCCTCTACATAGCTAGTGTATTCACCACCTTCCTTATATACAGGGGACTTGGTGCATAGACATATTTAATGTCAGTGATGTACATTTCTCCAAGACCATATTTGTCTTGATGTCTGGGGGGGTGGGGGGATAATCAAATGCTTTGACCATATTTGGATTATGTGAATGTTCCGTTGAAATGTTAGTAATGTTCATAGAGAAACCCATTCCAATCAGAATTGCCAGCATGTCTAGTGTTTATGAGAATACAACAGAATTATATGGAGATTTTGTGATTGAAAGAGCACGCCTTTGTGGACTTGCAATAGTGAGATTCATCTCTGCAGCTGACATTTCCTTTGATCTTGTTTTGGTATATATATCATATTGTAGTGGGCTCCAGGGTAAACTTGCAGACCTAGTTTTCTGAAAGTGATCTAATTCTTTGAAATACACTTTTTTTTAATACCTCACTGTCTGTTCATTGTCTGGAAATGTGTGCTGGGATTGTAAAAAAGGGTTTTAAAATGGCATGTCACATCTATGTGAACCTACCAAAAATTATAAATAATCCACTACAGAATGAAATCAGCAAACTGGCAAGAACATGTCAAGACTGTGGTACTCAAGACCACGGGGCACCCTTTGTGAACTAATAGTGACTAGCAAATTATTGTCGTAATCCACCCTGAATCATACCCATACATATGTCTAACTTTAAATTTAATTTGCAAGATTTTGAACCTCACTATTACATTACACAAACTACATGTACCATAATGCACCTTTTGGCAGCTCATGAATCCTAGTGATTCCTATGCAGTAGCCCGAGAATTACAAGTCCCAGCAAGCCTACAGTTCAGTACTTTTTCACTTTCCCAGGTCGATTTGCAGAATGACAATTGTTTTATATGAACATTACCAGCACAGCCCATTGCAACATCCTGCAAACATTTAGTACTGCAATATCACAAACATTCATTCAGAAAGTCCATCCAAAGCTGTATTTGTTGATTGGGGCCCACAAGGATTCCTTGGGGCGCCCCTAATGTCTATGACCGAGATAAACGAGAGACAGAAACTTTAAGACTGATATATAGTACAGGAAAACAGACATTACAGGAACAGTTAGCTCTTGTGCAGATAAACACAAGATCTCTATGACAATTACTTCTATCTGCATTGTCAAAATCTATCAAAGTTTTACATTTCACCAGGCCATAAACCAGTGTGTCAGAAAACTGTCATAATGTTCAAAAACATTAGCCTGGTAAAACAAGTAATAGAAACTGAGGAACACATAAAGGCTCCTAAATTGGCATGTGCTTCCCAGCAAAAGCTTGGAAGGGAACTTTCGATTTGTTCAGCTACTTTCACCAGACAATTAATGGGAGACTGTTACAAAGCTTTTGAAGAATGAACACCTCCTCTTGACAATTGGCAATGCTGTTCAAACTGTTGTTATAACGCAAGCCATGTCTGATCCTGTGTCTAGCCCAGATGCTGTTTTTTGAAGAGTTTCCAAGTCCCTCCCTGGATACCAGGCTTTCACTCGATCACATAGCTGATGTGGCCAAACCTGAACCTTTCCCTACTTCTGCAGATGCTCCTGCGTCAGAGTGCGAGCCCAGTAACAAATCCCCGTGCCAGCATGTAATCCAAATTTGAGCCAATTTCCCAGATCCCCCATGGGGCAGATGACCAGCCACCCACAAACCTTCTCTTGCCTGACCGATAGGTGACAGCAACATTTACGACTCAAATCATAATGTCAAGATCTACTAATAAGTAGAGTAATTAGCGTCATGCTGAAGGAAGCCTCCCCTACTGGTCAGAGATCTTGCAGCTTTTCAAAGGATTATTGGTTTGCATCCTTCACAGCACACAGTACCAGAGGAAGTTGCTGTTACATCTACCCACGCAAGTGACAGAATGGTATGATATGATATGGCATTTATAACGCGTGCTTATACAAGTGTTTCAAGGCACAACGAGGCAAGGGAGGGGGAACAGAGGGAAGACAGACAATGATCTTACTAGGCCAGGTGTCATTCAGATCGCGCAAGTGCATGGGGAGGGTGGTGGGGAATGGTGCGCGTGGGAAGGGGGAGGGGAAAGTGCACTACATCGGATAATATAATAAATAAGATAAATAAAAGAAAACGGCCAGCTGGTGGCAAGTGTAAGGTAAGTGCAGACATAAGTGCTTGTAGGGGGCTTTAGGGATACAGAAAACAGTCCCCAGGTGCGGGGGTTGCCAGGGAGACAGTGCAGGGGCAATTGGCGGGGCCTGGGCCCGAGATCACAAAGGTGGCCAGGTAACCAGTGCAGTTTCAGTTTCAGCTAGAAATTCAGCAGGGGAGAGGGGGAGAGAAAGCATAAGCAAAGAGAAAGGTTTTAAGGTGCTTTTGGAAGCAGAGATGGTTCTCCTCAAGTTTCAGGGAGGCTGTTGCAGAGGGATGCCCCAGCGAAGAGAGAGATCTACCACCAACTCGTTGCTTGGAGAAGCGACTGACCCTAAGGGAGTTGGAGGGGGATGAGCGAAAAGCTCGAGAAGGAAGATATTTAGGAAGAGAGAGTTGAAGGTATTGAATAGAGGATTACTCAACTTTAATCAACATGCCAAGTTGTGCAAGTTTCAGTGAAACCTTCTCTGTGAGCATTGGGATAGCAGGGGCCCCGGCAGCCCCTGAAGTGTGAGGTGCCATGCCAGGTTTAGGTGAAGGCTGGGTCAGGACTCGCAGTGCAGCACAAGGAGGCGATCCAGCTCATAAGTGGTAGGAGCCGAACGTGACTTGTGGCATGTGTCACATGCCACGTTCAGCTCCAACCCGTTCTCCAACAGCTTTCACGCACCATCATATACAGGAACCAGGAAGCTCTCCCAGCTTCCTTGTTCCTGTCTGTGAGCAGCAGGGAGGAGACGGGAGGCCTGGATTCCCAGACCAAAGGCAGCTCAAGCAGAAAAACAGGTAAGAAGCCTTTTTTTCAAACAAAAAATGTAGGTCTGTATTTTGCATGTATGAGGTGCATGTCAGATGCATGTATGGGGTATAGGTCAGTGATTGATGGCTGAGTGAGTTATGAGTTTGCATGTAATAGTGTGTTTGATTGTTCTGGCTGGGTGAATGGGTGCATGCCTTTGTGGAGAGTGCAGTGTGAATAGATGTGAGTGAAGCTGTATGAGTGAGTGTGACTAGTGTTTTAATAGATATGAATGTGATTATGTGGGTGTTTAAATGTTCTGGGCAGGTGGTCGCCTGTGTGGATAATGCAATGTCAGTGGATGTGCGAGAGGGTGTATGAGTGAGTTACTGGTGTGTGAATGGTTATGAATGTGATGATGTGTGTGAGTTAATGTTCTGGGTGAGTGGGTGCATGCCTGTGTGGTGAGTGCAGTGTGAGTGGATTTGATAGAAGGTTTCTGATTTAGTGTTTGGTCAGTAAATGTTTATGAATGTGATAGTGTGTGTTCGAATTTTCTGGGTGGGTGGGTAATTGCATGCCTGTGTGATCAGTGCAGTGTGAGTGGATGTGAGATAAGGTGTATGAATGAGCGACTGGTGGGTGAATGGATATGAACGTGATTTTGTGGGTGGTTTTCGAATATTCTGGGGGTGGGTTCAATCCCTGTTTGGAGGATGCAGTATAAGGGGATATGAGAGACAGTTCATGAGTTAGTGACTGCTCAGTAAATGGCTATGAATTTGGTAGTGTGTGCTTGAATGTTCTGAGTGGGTGGGTTGCATGCCTGTGTGGAGAGTGAAGTGTGAGTAGATGTGACATACGGTGTATGAGTGAGTGAATGGTGGGTGAATGGATATGAATGGGATTTTGTGGGTGTTTGACTGTTCTGGGTAGATACTTGTGTGGAGAATGCAGTGCGAGTGGATGTGAGAGAAGGTTTATTTGTTAGTGACTGGTGGCTAAATGGTTACAAATGTGAGAGTGTGTGTTTGAACGTTCTGGGAGGGTGGGTGCATGCGTGTGTGAAAAATGTGATGTGAATGGATGTGGGAGAAGGTTTATGAGTGAGTGTCTCGTATGTGAATGTTTATGATGTGATAGTGTGTGTGTGTGAATGTTCTAAATGGGTGGGTGCCTGTCTGTGTTGAGAATCCAGTGTTAGTGGATGTGGTAGAAGGTATATGCGTGAGTGAATGGTGGTTGAATGAGTAGGAATATGATTGTGTGTGTGAACATTGTGGATGGGTGGGTGCCAGTGTGGAGAAGGCAGAGTGGATAAATGTGAGAGAAGATGTATGGGTGATTGACTGGTGGGTGAAAGAGGATGAATATGATTGTGTAGAAGGTCCTGGGAGGTCGGGGATGACACATCCTTAAGAGATTTGACATGTTTTACTGGTATTTTCGGGAAAAGCCAACTTCATTTGTGTTATTACGTGGCTAGACTGCCATTTTGGTGCAGTAGTTTAGCCATTGCCTACTGTGGCATGCCATTTATTACTGGGCATATTTGACAAAGCATGCATGATAAGATAGGCTGCCATTTTGGTGTAGCTGCTTAGCAATTTATTACTGTACCATGATTTTCTATTAGCTGAGCATCTATGATAAAGCAAGAATTTTAAATGTTTTTACGTGTCTAGGCTGGCCTACATTGGAACCACGCTTAACATGTTTTCTTATTGTGGCATGACATTTTAATGGCCATTCCATAGTATTATTACTGCCATTATACACAAAGCGAACATGAGACTGTTCTTAAATGGCAATAGTGGCATATCCACAAAATCTATCCTCTTCGGAGATCTTAACCTAGGCCTTAACAACCCTAAAGACTCCCAAGCAACCTCCCTTAACAAAGCCATCGCCACTCTAGGGTTCATACAGGCCTTCATGGGACCTACTCACATTAAAGGATGCACCCTTGACTGGGTTGCCTACAATAACTGCCCTCTCAGTCACTAACATTTCCCATATTCCCTGGTTGGATCACCATTCCATTTGATTCGATCTCAACACCACTAAGGGGTCCCCTAGACAAGAGACTCCCCCCCCGGCACTCACCAGAAGCTCTCGTCAGCTCACCAAGGAAAAGCTCACACCTTGACTCTTGATGCCTGCCCTTCAGCCCCCTTTCTCCAGCTTCTCAGATACTCTTGCTAGTGCTTTCAATACCATCATCACCCAAGTGGTTGATGCCATCGCCCCACTCACCCTAAGGAAAGCTAAGCGCACCAAGCATTCAAATGCCTGGTTCTCTCAAGAGCTTCTTGAGCTACTCTCCAGGAAAAAGGCAGCACTCACCTCCTGGAAGGTTAACCGTAATGACTCCTCCAAGCTAGCTTTTAATATTATCTCCAAAGAGTACAAAGCCGCCATAAATAAATCTAAAGCCACCACTTTTAACACTAGAACCGCAAATGCGAAATCAGGGACCAAAGAGATTTTTGCCATCTTCAGAGAGTCGGAAACTCCCACTTCACCCTCGTCGACCCTCCACAAAGACGAAGACTGGTGTAATAACATCCAATCTGCTATGCTTGATAAGCTTAACACTCTTCAAAACAAAACCCTTGTGTTAGGGAGAATTCTCTGTTTAGGCTGAATTTCCTAACCTAGTGAGTCCCCCAGCATCTTTGCTGGATTTCTGGAGTTTGTTTTTTTCCATCCTGCCAAGAGTGAGACTCTTTTTCTCCCACTCTTGGACATGAATGTGTGTAATTCCTTTGAATGTCAATGTGTTCTATGGGCTATGGGGTCCTTTACTCCATAGGGTCTCATATGTTTTTCTATGTGTGTTACACCGCACCCTCCGTGCCGTAACACTGGGGCGTCCTAGCGGACCTCCATCATAGACTCCATACCCGGGGACTGACTACTGTCTCCCCGGGCATGTAAAGTCACCATTGGCTTTACTAGACCTAAATTTACTAAAAGAACTAGTACAAACCATCCTATTGTGGACGTACTAGTAGGGGTAATTCGATTACTCCTCGGTCTGTTATTCGAGGGGGCACTGTCCCGTCCCCCCTCGTCGAGTTTTGGCTGGTGGCAGTGGAAACTACTTGTTATGTTCGACCCCGAATATAACCCTATGGGATTCTTCCCATTGTTAGAGATTGATACTTTTTCTCGTTAGTCTCTAACATACCACCGGTCTACTTATCTTAAATAAGTCTATCGGATGGTATTTTCTGCCAGAACTCGGTTTTTAAAATGGCGTCTGTGTTTGTCTCTGTGACTCCTAAACCAAAGGTCGAGCCCTTTGTTCCACTTTTGGCGGGCTTCTGTACAGAGACCCTCCAAAGTGATGCCATTCTGTCTGGGTTACCACAGGGGTATTGGAGGGGGTTTAGGCACCCTGGACCGAGTTGCCTTGCCAACTCCGGTCGCACTCTGGTGTGATTGGCCCAAGTGGTGAGCCTCCCCGCTCACCACTTAGCGTGTGTTGATTTACAGCTAGGCTGAATGAATGGGGGTTTTCTGCATAAAAGCAGGGCTTTTGGGACTGGATCTTCAGAAGTCGCCACAGGACCTAAGAATCCGACGAGGGTAAAGCTGAGCCGACCTGCAACGACGACACCTCCGGTGGAGCCCTGCTGAACCGACTCACCACTTCCCGACCACAGAGGAGATCTCCCTGCCGGAGCGTCTCTTCCCCTGACTGGTGGGAACAACCAGTCCCTTTTGCTTTTTCTTCGCCTCAGGACGCAGTGGTCGAATTGCCCATGCAGAGCATCTCGGCAACCAGATAGCCACTACCCCTGTAACCGCGACCAAAAGGTGGTGCCTTGTGACGGAGCACTCTGCGGCTGGTCTCTTCCCTGGTGGTGCAACGATCTTCAACTTTCCTTCGACAACGAGATCCTCTCTTCTCTTGGCAAAGACCGGACGTGCGCCCACCACCAGGAACAACTGCCCCCGCCGGAGCTGTCTCTCCACAATCAAGGTACTGTGTCTGCCTGGCTTCCCTTGTTGCCGGATAGAGTGAGGTGTCTTAATCCTCGCCTCTCCATAGGGTCGCCTCCAAGCTTTCTCTAGCGTGTTGTTCTGAACTGGTCCAATCTGCCGATAACAATTTGCTACAAAGACTCAAACGCATTTCCACTAAGATACTTTTTGGGACATATCGCCTCGCCTCTCTCCGAGTGGGCCTGGCCTCTGAACTTTATGATCTACCGTGGTTCTTGTCTTCTTGCCTTGCATTTGTCCGTTAAGTATTGGAACCGTGTTGATTTCGTAACCTGCTTATTTTTCTCTCCCGTCCTAACGAATACTAGAGTGCCATCTAGGTTGAAGCATACACCTCTGTCTGCAAATAAGTGATGCTGGTAAAACCTAGACTTGTCGAACTATTGTTAGGGGGATTGATCTTTTCCTTCGTAGAGTAATTGTAATTGAAGTGTTTGCCGTAATAGTGCCAGAGTGTTTTCTATAGATGTGTCTTTATAAATAAATACCTTTATATCTTTACACTGAAGCCTTGTTGCGTGTTTGCTTGTCTTACTGTGAAGAATTGCCCTATGTTGTATACTCCACATACTGTCTAACTCTTCTTGAGGGAAGTCTGACTGCTCAGCCACAGCTACCAAGTGAATCTGTGTGGTACAGACTGCTACCAAGTGGGTTTACTGCCAAACACCTGTAGTCCTAAATCTTTTGCAGTGGTCCCAGAGGGAACTGCACAGGTTTCCGCCTAACACTGGTGTACAGCGGTGGGATTTGTATCGAGTATACAGTTTAGAGTGCTTTTCGACACTTTAGGATAACTAACCACAAAGCTTAGCACTAAAAAGCAACTTTCAAAAACATGTCTACTATGGAAGCTTACAGTCAAGAGTCCTTGTCAGGTGAAAATACTGAGAGTTTGCGAGCTCTCTGTAGGCAAGAGAATCTTTCTGTAAAAGGCAAGAAGTTAGAACTAATAGAGAGATTGCTGGCGAACCAAAGTCTGGGTACTGGTTCAGAGGAACCAATTTCTCCAGCAAATGTAGATAACAGTGATGGTGTTGATCTAAATCGTGATTGTGATTATAGTGATGAAGAGGCTGAAGAGGAAGGAGAGGCTAACAAAACTGTCTCCCCTGCTCCTCTACCTGCCTTACCAGCTGTACCTATGGGGCCCATACCAGGTCCCACATGTAACCCCGCTTATTTTGAACTCGAAAAAATGAAGCTCGAATTAGAATACAAACGGTTCTTGGCTCAATCTGAACGAAACCAAGAGCTCGAGCTCAGACGGATGAATGCCCAGTCTGAGCAGAAGCAAGCTGAGTTAAGACTCAGGGAAATAGAACTTAATCACGAGTTAGAGATGAAAAAGTTGTCTATGGAAAATGCTTCTCTCTCCTCTGGTTCCTCTAGGAGCTCCAGTCCCAAAAGACCCCGGATGCCGAAGGAATTAGTAGGTATGTATGAACCGAGATTGGATGTGTTGGATTGGTTAAAACTGTTTGAATACAATCATGGGCTCCAGGACATCACCGGGAACGATTTACTTCCCTGGTTGTTCTCTAGGCTCCCTCCTGTTGCGACTGATGTGGTAATGGAATTGGGGGAGGCGGATAAGACGGATTACGAAAGTGTGAAACTAGCTTTGATAGCTAGATTTGGGAAGACCCCTTCCCAGTATCTTAAGAGGTTTAGAACCCTCAAAAAGCATGATGGTACCCCTTGGGCTACCTGGGTGAGTGAAGGGTTGAAAAACTTAGAGGGATGGATTAAGGGTTACAAAGTGAACACTTATGAGGGTATGAAGAATCTTTTTATGTTGGAGTCTATTTATGATGCCTGTTCGCCTGAGCTCAGACAGCACTTGGCTGATTCGAAGGAATTGGATTCCCGGAAGCTAGCTAAGGCTGCTGACTTATGGGTTGCCAACAGGGCTACCCATAAGGATTCTGGGGCAACTCAGAAGAAGGATGAGGTAAAACAGCCTAAAAAAGACTCAAAAGAGAATTCTAATAACTCAAATTCCAAAGAGGGCCCCAACCAAAACCAGAAGGGTAAGCCACAAGAAAAACCACAGCAGAATAGTGTGTCTTCTGGTGCCAAGCCGGAAGGAGGCCAGAACAAGCCACCATTCCAGAAAGCATTCGGTAACTGCTTTGTTTGTGGCTCGACTGACAACGTGAAAGGAGATCCCAGATGCAAGGGTAAACCTTCAGGGGTCCAGCTTGTCTCCTTAGCCTTCGCTCCAGAGGAGGAAGTCCAAATGGCAAGTGGAAACTTTCTACTGCTAGCTGACGAACCCATTAGAGTCTCAGCTAGCGTTTCTTTAGTATCTCTGGGGTTGTGGGAACAGCAGAATTTAGATGTCTATATTTCTATCCCCGATAACACTAAAGAGTATTATAAGGACAGTGTCCAAGTGAATGGTCAGGATACTCCTGCCATTAGGGACACTGGGGCCAGCATAACTGTGGTGGATAAATCGTTTTTTCAGGCTGAGGATGTTGCTAAGGCACCCAAACGCCTCACCAAGTTAGCTGGAGGGCCTGTGCAGATGCTTCCCCAATTACCAGTTCTCATCCAGTGTAACGACATGACTGTGAAGATACCTTTCAGCATACAGAGTGAGGTACCAGGACGCATACTGTTGGGTAACAATTTGAAAACTCTCGGAGTTGTATCGCATACTCCCAGACCTTCTAGTAAACAGTTACAGGAGCTAACCAGACCCGCAAGAAAGAGGACCATGCGCGGCACTCTCCAGGAGATGATGAAGAAAGAAATCACTCCTGCTCCACTGGAATTATCGGCCGCTGTCTCGAAGAAAACAGAAGCAAAAGGGAAACCTAAGACTTCTGCCCCGAAACCAGCAGCCGGCATTACAGTACAGCCAACACGGACTTCCCCGCGGTTGTCCAAAGTTACACCCGTAACTCGACCTCCGGCTGAGGCTGAGAGGGAGGTACAACCCTGTGTGGTAGAATTAGACTCTGAGGAAGAGCTAATGGAAGGCCAGGAACTCATTGGAGATCTGGATCCTGTTGACCATCCTGAGCTGCAGTCTTTACTGGCAGAAGGTGGACCCAGCAGGGCAGACTTCAGTAAGGGACAGAGAGAATGTCCAACTCTGGAAGGTCTTCGCCACCAGGCAGAAGCTCAGGCTGAAGGGCAAGAGCCTGGGAAATACAGGTTGCACTGGGAAGATGGCCTCTTCTACAGTGAACCGACCGAGTCTGCACCTGGAGACTACAAACGACTTGTAGTACCCCAAGAGAACAGACCACAGTTCTTGCAGTTAGCCCACGAGATTCCTTTGGCTGGTCACTTGAGTTTCAAGAAGACTAAGGAAAGGCTCTCTCTCTACTTCTATTGGCCGAAGATGGGGGCCGAAGTGGAAAAACACTGCAGGAGCTGCCACACCTGCCAGACCTCTGGTAAGGTTGGCTCCAAGAATGTGGCACCTTTAGTGCCTCTCCCAGTTGTGGGAGTCCCATTTGAGAGAGTAGGGATTGACATTGTTGGTCCCCTTGATCCTCCAACCTCCTCAGGCAACAGGTTTATACTTGTTGTAGTAGACCATGCTACTAGGTATCCTGAGGCAATTCCTATGAGGACTGTTACAGCTCCGGCTGTGGCTAAGGCCCTCCTTGGTATTTTTACTAGGGTCAGGTTTCCTAAGGAAGTAATCTCTGACAGGGGGTCAAACTTTATGTCCCACTACATGAAAGCCATGTGGAAAACCTGTGGAGTTACTTACAAGTTCTCAACAGCTTACCACCCACAAACCAATGGGTTGGTAGAACGGTTCAACCGAACCATGAAGAGCATGATAGGTGCTTTAGAAGAACCCCTTAAGCGTAAGTGGGACCTTCTACTGCCATGCCTTCTCTTTGCTTATAGAAAAGTCCCTCAGGAGGGAGTAGGTTACTCTCCCTTCGAGCTTCTCTATGGTCATCCCGTCAGAGGTCCATTGGCCCTGATTAAGGAGGGGTTGGAGAGTGCTCCTTCCCCCAAGCCAGTCAGAGTGACTGACTACGTGATAGGTCTCCGGAGGAGAATGTCGCACATGATGACGGAAGCAAGCGATAACTTGAAAGCTGGACAAGCATTGGTCAAGCACTGGCACGATCAAAAGGCTAACATGGTTGAGTTCGCTCAAGACCAGCTTGTTCTCGTTATGATCCCAACAAGGCAGAGGGCCTTGCAAGACAAGTGAATGGGACCCTTCAGAATTGTGGGTAAACTCGGAGAGGTCAACTATCTGGTGGACTTGGGCAATCCCCAGGAGGCTCCGACAGTCTTTCACACCAACCGACTCAAAGCGTATGTCTCAAGACCCGATGTAGGAGTGTTGCTTCTAGCATCATCCGAGGAAGAAGAAGAGAGTGAAGCTCTTCCGGATCTCCTCAGAGGCTTACCTTTAGACGAAAAAATTGAAGGAGTAAATCTCTCCTCCAATCTGACACCCGAGCAACAAGAAGAGTGCAAATCTATGTTGAATCAGTTTGCCTCTCTGTTCTCGCTTTCACCAGGCTTGACCCCTTGGGGCCAGCACGACATACTCACTGGTGACTGTCTGCCGGTCAAAAGCAGAGGATACAGAATGTCAGAAAACGTACGAACCCACATCAAAGATGAGGTCAGCAAGATGCTCGATCTCGGGGTAATAGAGCCCTCTACTAGTCCATGGTCAAGCCCAGTTGTGTTAGTACCAAAGGCCGGATCTAAAGAACTTAGATTCTGCGTGGATTATAGAGCTCTTAATGCAGTCACCAAGACTGATGCCCACCCTTTGCCAAGAACAGATGAGTTGGTGGATAAACTTGGCGCCGCCAAGTTCCTCAGCACATTTGACTTGACGTCAGGCTATTGGCAAATAGCCCTGACAGACCATGCCAAGGAGAAAACTGCATTTTCTACCCCCGTTGGCTTATACCAGTTTAAGGTAATGCATTTCGGATTGAAGAATGCACCTGTTACGTTTCAACGGATGGTAAACCAGGTTCTGAATGCGATGGAGGACTTCTGCATGGCATACTTGGGTGACATCGCAGTGTTCAGCAATTCCTGGGAAGAACATGTAACCCATCTGAGAGATGTTTTGCAGGCTCTTGGACGAGCCAATCTGACCATAAAGGCGAGTAAATGCCAAATTGGACAGAGTAAGGTAGTCTATCTTGGACATGAGGTAGGAGGTGGAGAAATAAGGCCTTTGCTCAGTAAGATTGAAGCTGTGCAAAATTGGACAACACCTACTACTCAAACCCAAGTGAGAGCCTTCCTAGGCCTCACTGGGTACTACAGGAATTTCATAGAGAACTATGGGACCATAGCTTCTCCACTGAATGTCATCTCCTCGCCCAAATTCCCTAAAAAGGTTAGATGGAACGAGGAGTGCAATCAGGCTTTTGAAAACCTGAAAAAGGCTCTTTGCCAAGCCCCAGTACTCAGAGCTCCTGATTACCGCCAAAACTTCATTGTGCAGACTGATGCTTCAAATGTAGGAATAGGTGCCGTACTAAGTCAACTGGATGGGAAAGGTAGGGAGCACCCCATTTGCTTCATCAGCCGCAAGCTGAAGGATCCTGAAACAAGGTGGGCAACAATCGAAAGAGAGTGCTTTGCTATCGTGTGGGCTCTGAAGAAGTTTAGGCCATACTTGTATGGTTCTACTTTTGTCATTCAGACTGACCACCAACCCTTGAGATGGTTAATGCAAATGAAAGGGGAAAACCCAAAACTATTGAGATGGTCGATCTGCCTGCAAGGGTTTGATTTCACCATTGAGCACAGGTCAGGGTGTCACCACCAAAATGCTGATGGTCTCTCTAGGATGTATGTCATCGACTAGAGGTATGAGATTCATCCAGAAGTGGATTAAATCCTCCTGTCCCTTAGTCTGGGGGGGGCGAGTGTTAGGGAGAATTCTCTGTTTAGGCTGAATTTCCTAAACTAGTGAGTCCCCCAGCAGCTTTGCTGGATTTCTGGAGTTTGTTTTTTTCCATCCTGCCAAGAGTGAGACTCTTTTTCTCCCACTCTTGGACATGAATGTGTGTAATTCCTTTGAATGTCAATGTGTTCTATGGGCTATGGGGTCCTTTACTCCATAGGGTCTCATATGTTTTTCTATGTGTGTTACACCGCACCCTCCATGCCGTAACACTGGGGCGTCCTCGTCCTAGCGGACCTCCATCATAGACTCCATACCCGGGGACTGACTACTGTCTCCCCGGGCATGTAAAGTCACCATTGGCTTTACTAGACCTAAATTTACTAACAGAACTAGTACAAACCATCCTATTGTGGACGTACTAGTAGGGGTAATTCGATTACTCCTCGGTCTGTTATTCGAGGGGGCACTGTCCCGTCCCCCCTCGTCGAGTTTTGGCTGGTGGCAGTGGAAACTACTTGTTATGTTCGACCCCGAATATAACCCTATGGGATTCTTCCCATTGTTAGAGATTGATACTTTTTCTCGTTAGTCTCTAACATACCACCGGTCTACTTATCTTAAATAAGTCTATCGGATGGTATTTTCTGCCAGAACTCGGTTTTTAAAATGGCCTCTGTGTTCGTCTCTGTGACTCCTAAACGAAAGGTCGAGCCCTTTGTTCCACTTTTGGCGGGCTTCTGTACAGAGACCCTCCAAAGTGGTGCCATTCTGTCTGGGTTACCACAGGGGTGTGTGAGGTGGTTTAGGCACCCTGGACCAAGTTGCCTTGCCAACTCCGGTCGCACTCTGGTGTGATTGGCCCAAGTGGTGAGCCTCCCCGCTCACCACTTAGCGTGTGTTGATTGACAGCTAGGCTGAATGAATGGGGGTTTTCTGCATAAAAGCAGGGCTTTTGGGACTGGATCTTCAGAAGTCGCAACAGGACCTAAGAATCCGACGAGGGTAAAGCTGAGCCGACCTGCAACGACGACACCTCCGGTGGAGCCCTGCTGAACCTACTCACCACTTCCCGACCACAGAGGAGATCTCCCTGCCGGAGAGTCTCTTCCCCTGACTGGTGGGAACAACCAGTCCCTTTTGCTTTTTCTTCGCCTCAGGACGCAGTGGTCGAATTGCCTGTGCAGAGCACCTCGGCAACCGGATAGCCACTACCCCTGTACCGCGACCAAAAGGTTGTGCCTTGTGACGGAGCACTCCGCGGCTGGTCTCTTCCCTGGTGGTGCAACGATCTTCAACTTTCCTTCGACGACGAGATCCTCTCTTCTCTTGGCAAAGACCGGACGTGCGCCCACCACCAGGAACAACTGCCCCCGCCGGAGCTGTCTCTCCACAATCAAGGTACTGTGTCTGCCTGGCTTCCCTTGTTGCCGGATAGAGTGAGGTGTCTTAATCCTCGCCTCTCCATAGGGTCGCCTCCAAGCTTTCTCTAGCGTGTTGTTCTGAACTGGTCCAATCTGCCGATAACAATTTGCTACAAAGACTCAAACGCATTTCCACTAAGATACTTTTTGGGACATATCGCCTCGCCTCTCTCCGAGTGGGCCTGGCCTCTGAGCTTTATGATCTACCGTGGTTCTTGTCTTCTTGCCTTGCATTTGTCCGTTAAGTATTGGAACCGTGTTGATTTCGTAACCTGCTTATTTTTCTCTCCCGTCCTAACGAATACTAGAGTGCCATCTAGGTTGAAGCATACACCTCTGTCTGCAAATAAGTGATGCTGGTAAAACCTAGACTTGTCGAACTATTTTTAGGGGGATTGATCTTTTCCTTCGTAGAGTAATTGCAATTGAAGTGTTTGCCGTAATAGTGCCAGAGTGTTTTCTATAGATGTGTCTTTATAAATAAATACCTTTATATCTTTACACTGAAGCCTTGTTGCGTGTTTGCTTGTCTTACTGTGAAGAATTGCCCTATGTTGTATACTCCACATACTGTCTAACTCTTCTTGAGGGAAGTCTGACTGCTCAGCCACAGCTACCAAGTGAATCTGTGTGGTACAGACTGCTACCAAGTGGGTTTACTGCCAAACACCTGTAGTCCTAAATCTTTTGCAGTGGTCGCAGAGGGAACTGCACAGGTTTCCGCCTAACACCTTGCCCATCAACAGAAACTTAGCCATCAAATATCCAATTGACTCGGGAGGATAGCTCAGGGGCAACGTGCTTGCCTTGGAAGCAAGACGACAGAGAACACCACATGTTCGATCCCCGGATTTGTGCTTGGAAAAGTCTGCGTATTAAGCACGTTATAAATATCATATAATATCTCACATCTCATATCATAACTTACAGAGCAGCACTGCAGGTGACTCCCCCCCTTTCGCCTTCAAGTAAATGAAAGAACAAGAAGTCATTGTCCTCCTTAAATCTATTAAACCTTCCTATTGCAAAGGGGACACCTGCCCAGCTCAACTCCTTAAAGATTGTGCCCCGTCCCTTGCCCCTTTCCTCACAGCCTTTATCAATGCATCCTTCACAACAGGCCATGTCCCAACTGGCCTCAAGGAAGCATAGGTACACCCTCTCATTAAGAAACCCTCGCTAGACCCGACTGGCCCAGGGAACTACAGGCCTATTACCACGGCCCACTTTCTATTAAAAATCCTCGACAAGGCAGTCTATCTGCAAGTACAAAAATTTCTCCAGGCTAACAATAACAACCTTCTCGGCCTCCGTCAGTCAGGCTTCCGTCCTGGACACAGGACCGAAACTGCACTGGTAGAACGCAAATTCCATATGGATGTTTTCAGAGATGCTGGCAAACCTGCCCTCCTCCTGCTCCTTGATCTGTCTGCAGCTTTTGATTTGGTGGACCATAATACTCTTTGCCACTATCTCTCTTCAGCTGCCAATGTTTCCCCTGATGCCCATAGCTTGGATCACCTTGTTTCTCCTTGGAAGGGTTATGAAAGTCTTCTCTGACTCAGCCTGTGCCCACCCTTGTAACATTAAATGCAAAGTCCCTCAGGGCTCTTGCATCTCACCTACCCTCTACAACAGCCGTATTCAAACTGTGATATATATATATTTTTTTTTTAGATTGGAAGAAATGGGCAGGGGTGGCTCACATGGTCGGGCTGGGCTGAAGCATGACACTGACTCAGGCACCAATGAAAAAGTGGCCCGCAGTTGTAAATGGATATTCATTAACAGACTGTTTGACATTTAACACAAAGCACCCAAGGGGGTGCTTTGTGTTAAAATGTAAGTACATTGTGATATTTATAGAATATTTATTCAGCAACAATGGTCAAAATTACTAACTGTGTAGGGAAGTAACTCATCAAACTGGCCCACATTGGCAAAAAGGTGGCCCATTTTGCCTGGCCCACACTAGCATTTAGTATTTTTGGTACAGGCATTGCCATATGATATGATATATGATATTTTATTTGTATTGTGCTCGTACACAGGTGTTTCAGAGCGCGACCAGGCAAAGGGAAGGGGGACAGGTCAATGGCGAGGGGGTGCCCACCCAGTGGCTCCCTCACCCATTATGGAGGAGCTAAGGAGCCAGCCCAGTGAAACAATGAGCACTCCCACAGATTCTTTTTCCAGCTGAGGGAGTGCTCCTGGGCTGGCTGAACTGTCAAAGGGAAACCCTATTTCCCTTTGGCAGTTCAGTTCATTCCCCAGCTACACATGCATGCACACTGAGCCATGCAAGGCTGGGGCTTTTTGTTCGCCAGCCTTGCATAGCTCATTGGAAATGCTGGCTGGGGCACTGCATGTCTGTATGTGCGAGGGGGAGCTCCTGCGCCTCCTCGCACATACGGACAGAGCAGCCAGGAACAGGGCGTTTTCAGCACCCACATCCAAGCCAATGCAGAAGGTATGTTTATGTTCATTTATTTTATTGAATCATGTGTTGGATGGGTGAATGCTTGTGTTATGTGTGAGTGTATGGTGATGGATGCTCGTGTGAATGATAGAGTGATTGCTGTATGAATGTGTGTGTTAGTTTGTTTTGGTCCGTTGAGCTGATTTTGGCAAGTGGTGGATAGAGGGGGAAAGGAGGGTTGTACATCAAAAGCATTTTAAAAATGCCTAAATGCCTTTGTTGCACAATCCCCCTACCCAACTGCCAAAATCAGCTCCCCTTCTGAGGCGCTGTGGAGCCCAGGGGACAGGGATGGCATTTTTTACTGGATTTGTATCATAGATGTCCAGTCAAAATACCATGCTTTTGCCCTTGGCACCCCAGCGTCTTGCATACACACATAACCATGTTGATTGTGTTAGGCCTAGTGGGGCCCAGGGGACAATGATGAAACATTTTTGCTGGACATCTATCATAGATGTCCAGTAAAACATGTCATGCCTGTCCTCTGGGCCCCCACAGCAGCAATTGCAAACTGTTTGGATATTTACCCATTTTTTTTAAAGAATGCTCTACAATGCCACATTTTAACCCATTATTTTATTTAAAAAATTCACGGGGGAACCCCCCCAAACCCCCCTTCATTGGTTTGGACTCCCTCACTGCGCTCGGTCGCTATGGCAATTTTGGGGGAAATAGTTATGCCCCTCCACTTAAAAAATTCACCAGCTGCCACTGGCTTTCGGGCTGTGTTGGGAACGGCATGGGGGAGCCCAGGGACTGTGGTGGGAGCAGGATGGGCGGGAGCCATGGGATAGGGGTGGGAGCAGGGTGGGGAGAGCCCAGGGTGTGTGATGGTGTGGGGAGAGCACAGGGACTGGGTAGGAGTTGGATAAGGGAGCCCAGCCACTGTGATGGGAGCAGGTGGGGGAGCCCAGGGACTATACTGGGAGTAGGGTGCAGTGACGGTGCGCAATACATACTGTCCATTTGGCATTTTTTGGGGGACTCGGCCTGCCCAAATTTTGCTCAGGGGGGCCCAGGCTAAACATGTCTGAAGACCACTGGCCTAGTGGATTTACAATGTGAGGCAACTTCTTTGATTGGCATGCTCGTCAGAGTCTCATATACAAAACAATCCAGTGTGCTCGTGAATTGACATCACACATTTCGCAGCTATCTCTATAAAAAAAATAACACCAACACAGAGGGGCAGGGCAGGGGGGTCCCGAACAATTTATTGTTTGCTCAGGGGGGCCTTGGCATAAAAAGTTTGAAGACCACTGCTCTACAACTTGTTCACAAGGTCACTGTTCAACATAGTGGATGTGTTGGGCATCACATATACCAATTATGCTGATGACACGCAGGTCCTCATCCCCCTCACTGGTGACTATGAGTCCAATGTGGAAACCCTCAACTCCATTTACTCCACCATCCAAAATTGGATGGCAGAAAACGAACTCCTGCTAATTGGTTCACCTACAACCCTAAATAAAACTGGATAAACAATACAACTCCTTCACAACTGACAACATACCAATCCGGTATCTGAAGCTGTGAAGACCTTGGGTGTCTACTTGGACTTCAGCCTCTCTATGAACAGGCAGGTCAGTGCCATCGCATCTACATCAGCCTACCACTCTAAACTACTCAACGCAGCTAGACTTTTTCTGTCAGAACAGAATTGCCTCACCATAGCGAGAGCAATAATTGGGTCTCAGTTGGATTATTGCAACGCCCTCCTTTCAGGGACGGCTGCTAAAAACTTCAGTAAACTCCAAACTGTCCAAAATAATGCCCTCAGGGTCGCCATAGGCATCTCCAAAAGGGACCATATTTCAGAGATCAGGAAGCAGGTCCACTGGCTCCCCATCAAAGAGTGAATCATCTTTAAAACTCTTGCCCTTACGCACAAATGCATCCATAACATGCCCCCCTCTACCTATCACAAAGAATCACCAAAGCTACCGCAGACAGACCCACAAGAACTACCTAGACCAACCAAATCTCTACTCCTAAGACCCGGAGGATTCGCGCAGGAGGCGCCAGTTTCCCTGTTATGGATGCTACCCACTGGAACACACTACCACCCCACATTAGAGGTATTGAGTCACACATAGCCTTTCCGGAAAGCGATAAAAACTATGCTTTTTGTATAATTGCTTCTACTCAGGCTGCATGGCTCTACTCTCTATGTGATGTAACCTTCATTGTTACTGTATGATACACCAAACCTGTAACCACATATTTATGTATCCTACTAAACTTGCGCTGCTACGCTACACGCTCACTGTAACCATCAGCTAAGTAATATTCCAGTAACTAAGACACTTTCCTGCACCAGCGCCTCGATGCCCATGGGCTGTTAGTGCGCTTTACAAATCTAAAAAATAACTAAATAAAATATGTTGATGGAGCCAGCAAGAAATATATTGGCAGCGCCAGATTGGAAATCTGTTTTATATGTGCATATATTGTGGGGAAAGGCATGAAAATGCATTGGGAAATGTTCCTATGCACTATTGTCTTTTTTCATGAGTTAAGCAACAAAGCTGATTGCAAACTGTCCGGTCTTTCAAACAATTTTTCACAGAAAGTGTGCTGTATAATGCTCCATTTTTACCCATTATACAAAACATTTTCTCTGGGGAGGGGCAAGAATCCCACTCGAACCCCCAACCCCATTTTCATTGTCTTGGACTCCTCACTTTGCTCGGTCACAATCGTATACTTGTGGCAAATATTTACACCCTCCAATAAAACAGCTCACCAGCCACCATTGGGACCAGGCACCACCCCCTTTATTCTATGCTAGTTGAAACATTTAAGTTGGATTAAAAAGCATACTGGTATCTTTAACCTGTAGTAGTGCGTGCCCCTATAGCTGCACAATCATCATGGACATTGCGCACACGTTGTGGTCCAGGCCGAGTGTGGCATACCCTGTGCTTTGGTATGGAGTTTAGGGGGTCGGGCAGCCCTCAGCATTGCTCGCAAGGGGGGGGCCACAAATTACGCAACTGTCTTTAAGTAAAAAGAACAGTCGACAAGGCAGACTTTTCTCAACTATCTTGACCTTCTGCCTCGACCAATGTAAATTTGCCACCCATAGAAAGACCCAAAGATACAATTGAGATGATAGCTGAAAGACAGCGTCTCTAAGTAGGAATACCTTCAATCAGGCCCGCAAAGCCATTGAGCTGGCCGGGCTTCAGCGCTCCCTACCCCGAAATTTGAGCTGAGTGGCGGGGTCTTTTGTTACTCAGAGAGGGGAGAGTAGCCTTTCCTAAAACCCGCGGCTTTAAAGTGTTACTGTGTTCGTGCTAAACATGTATTTGCACTAACGCAGCAAAGCTTTAACGCTGCTAGTTTCGGGAAAGGCTTCCATTACCGCACTGCCTTACAACAATGAAATGCACACATCAGCCCCTTCCCCACGGAGGCAAACGAACATATGACAATGGAATTTTATTGTTGGATGTTTTAAGAAGATGTGATAAATTGTTGAAAAGTTATTTTGTGAACAAAAGTACAAAAATGTTGTACTTTTGTTTTTTTTTTATTTTGCTTTGGTTGCCTTTTTGTAAAACAATAATTTGAAAGGATGAATTTTATTTAACCGAATCAATAAAAAAAAAAAAGGTTTGTGGTCTTTAGAATCCAAGAAGGCCAGGGGGCTGATGTAAACACTTGCTTTTTGTTAGGCAGAGAGGCGAGGGCAGCCTTTTCTGAAACTTGCAGTGTGAAAGTGTGTTGCATGTTAGCTCATTATATGCATGTGTGCAAGGAGTGTGTATGTACAGCATGTATGAATGCGTGTGAATGAGTGTATGATGTATGGGGGGCTGTGTGCGCATGTAAATGAGCGAGTGTATGGTCAATGGGATGTTTAAATGATTGAGTGAATGTGTAATTGTGTGTGTATATGTGTGTTCTCTTATGTGTAATTCTGGACCGAGGAGTTGATTCTGGTTGGTAGCGGGTGGAAGGTGGGGAGGTGTGGTGGTTGGTAGGACGGGGATGGGTGGGAAAGGGGATAGGATATTTGGGCTCCCGGCCGGACAACCCTTGGGGTAGAACAGCGGGGGTGGAGCCTCTAAGTTTGCCCCGCCTCATTTCTATAGTGGCCCGGCCATAACCAGTTAGCCTCCCCCGAAATGTAGGTTTTGTTGCACTCATGCCTTCAATGCTATGCAGATTATGCCCCGAAACCTACTCAGCCTCGAATTCTGTTTTCAACGATTTTGTAATTAAAATGTTGTTTGCTTTTCTTTTGTCACTGCAGCACAGTCACCAACTTCAGATGCGCAATGACATATATTAAGACAGTATGATCCTGTGCCTAACCTCCCTCCCTGCCTTTACCCTTTCGTCCCCCTAATGGAACCTTTAAAGCTGATCCCAGTAAGCTTGCACTCAGTGGAGGAACGTTTCCCCAATCTGTGACAGCTAACAATCTGTGAACGCTAAGGTTTTCTTCGCCCACATCATCATCTGTACTGCTGTATTGCCTATCACTTTATGCAATTCTTTCAACCTGCATTTTAAGGTCTGTAACTCTCTGCACCCTTGTAATGGAATGACTCATTCCCCTCACTCTAGATGTACTTATAATGTACTGTAAATTCACACTGTACTGTAACTGCTGATATGAAGAATGCGCCCAGATACCCATGGGTTTGGTGTGCTATATAAATAAATAAATAACTAAACTTGACAAAAGGGATTTCTTCTTTATGATGAGATCACTAACTTCCAACCCCACTACTACTAGTTAATCATGGGTAAAAGTTATGAGGAGTGCAAAGTTTATTTGCTCTCATTTTGTCCTTTTTGTCTTAATTATCCCCTCTGCAGATCCGGGCTCCAGTACAGTGACAGTCACCTCAAAAGCCTTACCGTTGTGATTATCAAGCGATCGCCCCAGCAAGGGTGCACATGATCAGATGAAGGCTGAGCCTCTGTCTCTGTTTTCCTGGGGAGGTTTGGAACTCCTTCCGGGTCAGCGGTATACTGGCTCCAGAGATTCTGAGGGCAATTGGCTCCAGAGGTGAAGTCATGACACAAAGAAAATGTCCGCTTTCAGAAAAGTAGAATCTGTCGAGAGTACAACAGAATTGCATAGGGCTGGAATTGATGAACACACGCCAGTGTTTTGCACAATGAAACCCTCGACTCAGATATTCCATCTGCTGAACAAACCCAAAGTCAATGAAACAGTTCACATTAATCAGGTGGTCACTGTAGCGATCACCCCCATGTTGGGGGGACTACATGGCCAGTAACGGCACACCAGCCTGAGCCTAGCTGAGGGTTCAGGACTGTTACCTGCCTCGCACCCACCCCTGACAAGGGGGTGATAGCTATTCGCCCCTCTGGGTCCTGTGAAGTAGTCAAATAGTTTCATTTTGTTTTTACTAGAGATGGGCTCAGAGGATATTGCTGCACCGGACAAGCATCTAGATAAGTCCAACTTGAGTGAGTTGAACTCCACTCAAAATCACCTGCTTTTTGGGTCAAATATCGAAAGGAACACCCCTGCTGCGAAACGGAACAAACCCAAAGTTCCTTAAACAACAGACAGACAAAAACCACCTCAACGACATCATTAACACCAAACCACCGAATAACAATGAAGCTCCATCCCAGAAAACTCGGCTTAATTCAGCCTATTACAAACAACCCAATAGACAAGTTTTTCAACAAATTGGCGAGAACTCAACCCACAAGCCACTTTGAACTATTAGATTCTGAAAAACTAGAGGGGATTCCATCATAACCCTGCGAGAAACTCTACAAAAAATTGGAAACAGAAGGGACTCCTATAGACGATCTACCAGCTGGCCAAGCCCGTTCGCACTTTGGCCAACCCAAAATTCTTGGCATCAATGGAGAAGGTCTCTCTCCCAAAGTACAGTCAACCAAACCACAAGGTGAAGGGTGACTCCAAGGAACAGAAATAAGCGTTCTCAACGAAAACACGAGAAACAGGACCTCAGAGAAAGAGAAGACTATCACAGGGCGCTCATCCAATCCCAGACATCAAACTTCACAGCCACCGATATAAAGGACAGCGAAGAGGCTGAATCCAAAGAGGTCTCCTTAAATCATAATGATTCTGTAGCTCTAAAACAAAGAGAGAAGAATAATAGGCTGAAACTGACACTTCAACACCACAGAGATGACACCCTGGTGTTCATATCTCGATCATTCCTGTCCACTCCATCCAAAGGAAAGTGTGACAGAGAACCTTCCAAATTCTCAGTAAAAAACTCGTCTGGCAAAAAACCTGACATACTTGCCATAATGTCAGCAGCGACCATAGCGCTCGCGCCTTTCGGAAAGCTATATGAATCACTCAATGAAACTCTAAAAGATCACACATCGCTGCTAGCATCTGTAAGTTCAAAACTGTCCCATCTAGAAGGCTACATAATGGCTGCAGAAGCCTGGAAGGAGAACACAAGAGATCAAGGTACAGTGACAGACATACAACAAATACATAGCAGCCTGCTGGACTATCAAAAAAATCCCTTACCATCGGCACTCAAACCTCCCGACACAGCACTCTGGAAAAAATCACAGAAACTGACTCACCAGTGACGTCTCAGGACAGTAACCTGAGAGACGCCCTAACAAGCAGTCCTCAAAAGATCGCAGAGAAAACCCAAGTGAATAAACCCACTGGTGCAAAAGAAAATTCACCTGAAAAAGAGCCTATTAAGCCAAATCTGAGAAAAAAGGAACTACACAAAAAGGACAGCCTTGACCAGAACAAACAACCTCCTAAATTGAACTGTGAAAGAAAAACCAAGATTCTTAAACCATCATCAGAAGCTGGGATAAACAGAGCCAAGCTCACTGGACAGACGTCTTCCAAAAAACAGACGTCAGGTACAATAATCAAACGTCCAAAAATGCAACAAACTCAGTTGCAAACGGAGACCATCGTAAAGCCAAAAGAAGCCATGGCAAAATGGATAACAGTCCTAGAAAAAAAAGCACTAACAGAGAAAACATACAGGGCCTCATTCCGAGTATGGAGGTAGTCATGGTGCTATTTGCACCATGACTACCTCCCATACTGGGTCCGGGTCCGACCTGGTTCAATGGGGATTTACCGATCCGTTCCGACCCCGCTCAAATGGGAACCTCGGAATAGGGCGCAAAGGGATTACCGGCACCGATGTCCTTAACGGTGCCCGGTATCCCTTTGCACCCACCTCGGAATGAGGCCCACAGTTTCAAATGAGCAAGGAGCTCCATGAAGAACATGAAGACAACTCGATTGACCTATTGGACATTAGCGTTTATTCTATTGAGAATTCAGAATCAGAAATTCCACGCCCTAAAACAATAAAAAGGAAGGTGTCATTCAAGGACGAAGACCTAACAACGGAAATTTCGAGGCAAAAAGGTCTAGAACATAATGCAACGCCTCAAAAGAACCATAAAAAAAAACAACGAAAAAAATAATAAGAGGCAGTGGTCTAATCAAGAAAGGAGCACCCTACACCGGCTTTTTGGCATAAAACCAAATAAAGGCCACCCTATCAAAGAAATGAATCACACCGGCCATAATACACCGAACGCAAGACGTGAGACAACTCATACTTTTCTTGACTCAAGGCCAAATGAAAGAACGCCTAACAGCGAACGGAAACACAGAGAAAATCACGACAACGCTAAGGACTTAAGGCTCAATGAAAGAACGCCTAACAGCGAAAGGAAAAACAGAGAATACCTTGAAAACGCTAAGGAAACCAGAGCAAAACCCGCTTACCACAATGATCGAAGACATCGTCTCCATACAAATAGCAACTACTTGGAAGCTAACCTCTTTGACAAAAACAACAGATATCAACAAAGAACTTCCAGCACGTTCTCATCTCTCAATCAAACAAGAACATCAGCTCTTTTTACTCACAGAAGCAAGTCAACGAGAACACTGAAACTGGAAACACAGTCAGGCTCAAGAGAGAGAACACTACTAAACAAAACAGCAACGTTGAGACTATTTGAAATAACTACGAAAGACGACCATATTCGAACCACTGACATAAAGGTGGTCGAATTTGCCCACAAACGATGCACATCACATCTCACTCAGTAAAGAATCTTTTGTTGTCGGTGGCTGGGGAACTCCAGAAGAGGGGATACTTACTTAGGGGAACAACGGCCGAAGAAAGACGTTTCGACTTTCCTAAAATAAAACACAGGGAGAGCCCGACACAACACGAGTATGGTCCAGCTGGGGAAAGATTTGACCAACATGCCATCAACAGAAAAAGAAAAACAGACACGAGAAAAACTGAAGAGAAACACAATCACAGGAAAAGAAGAGGTGACTAGAGACACAATGGAAAATAGGTCTAGATAACCGGCTGGTCTGACCTACCTGCGAACTAACAACGGAAAGAACAGAGAAACCCCAACTCCGACATAATTAACAGAAGGACAGCAAAAAGTTAACGAGAAAGTAACAAAAAGTTGGGCTTGGTTCCCATCGCGCTCGCTCAATATTCAAGGAAATAGCAACCAACCAAAGTGGCCATGAGCTCTAACATAGAACCATCTGTGGAGAAGACGGTTCCTCAAAAACTCACCATTGGCTCATGCAACACCCGAGGACACATCCACCTCAGTCAGGCCGGCGAGATCAATATAGGCCTATTTGATCTCCTAAGCCTTCAATTACCTCCTAGCATAGACGGCTTCGAGATCCATCTTTCACAAGAACATAAAGGACCCAAGGGATGTCCGCTATTGGACCTCCTAACAGCAGTCCACACAGGAGGGAGCCTGCGAATAAATAGAATCCTGGCATCATCTGCTTTCATACAAGCCACAATCTTAGAATAGGAAAAACACAGCAGGCCGTCAGTGAGTAAAACGTGCAAGCTTATACTTCTTCTCAACATCTACTGGAATCCTGCGGCGATCTCCACCAAAAATGTTATAAACAAGGTTGAAACAATCTTAACTGAAGCAACAACTGACTTCAGCGTGAATCACACACTGATTTCTGGAGACCTAAATGCCAGCTGCCCAGATCCAGAAGGAAGACACCCAGTGAGTACTCTGCATTCTAATCATAGCCTACAAGTGAAGAAAATAGGCCATGCCTGGTCAGAATTAATGGACTCTCGTGACCCGCACAACCTTAATTACCTGGACACAGTTTTTCCGCCTGCGGTGACATGGGAAAGATCAGGACACAAATGTACCATCGATTATATCTTCGCCTTAAAAGAACTGTACTCCCTAATGGAATCATTTGAGGTATTAAAAACTAGCAGAAGTGACCACAACCTACTTACAGCAACGTGGTCCTCATTCAAAGAGACGCCAAAAGAAATGCCATATCAGCAAGAAACAAACGCTCAAGGAAACTGGCTAAAATTGACAAAAGAAGCCATCAGCTTCATCACAATGGCTTATAACCAAAAGAAAGAACATAAAACTGAGAAACAAAGACAAGTATTCTTGGACTACTGTCCACTCCTAGTCCCCTACCTACAACCTAGGCCTCTGAGAACAGGTCAAGACCATCAAAATCTTCATAAATTCAACGAGGAACTTAGGACCAGGAAAGCCCTGCAAAGAAAAGCCTCAAGACGTGCTCAAAAACATCCATCTAAGGAAAACATAGCCCTCGCATTGGTACAAACAAAAGGCTACAAACCGTGTCTGAAAAACCATTGAAGGATGCAATACCAAAACGACGCAGAGATTATGCTAAGAGCAGTTTGCGGAAGATCTTCTAAAGACTTCTGGTCTCTAGTTAAAAACTCAACACCATTAACGGACACGACCATCACAAACAGTGTCCGTGAGGAGAAATGGCTGCAACATTTTAACAATCTATTTGAAAATGACTGGTGAAGACGAAGCGATAAAGAATGCTGAGTCTGACTGGTTAATCACTTTCAACAAAGCAATAATTCTGAAAAAGATAAAAAATCTAAAAAACTCAAGAGCCCCAGGCCCTGATGGAATTTCAAATGTCCAACTAAAACAGGGCCCTGAAACATGGGCAGTTCTGATCACAGAGATATTCAACAGATGTCTCAAAACAAGATCTATCCCAGAAACCTAGAAAACAGCCAACATCGTCCCAATTTTTAAAAAGGGTCTGAAGAGTGAAGCAAAGAATTACAGGCCGATAGCCTTATTGGATGTCATAGAGAAGCTATTCGGATCACTGATTCTGGATGACCTGCAAGAACGGGAAAAAAATCTTCATAAATTCAATGAGGAACTTAGGACCACGAAAGCCCTGCAAAGAACAGCCTCAAGACGTGCTCAAAAACATCCATCTGAGAAGCCAAAACGGCAGACCCATTCCAATCTGGATTCGAAAAGAACCTGGGAACATCTATCAACATTATGATGATCAGTATCCTAAAGGCAAGAGTTTGGGAAGGCAAGTTAACAACATTCATAGCTTCCATAGAATTTGATCGGGTAAATAGAAAAAGACTGTGGAAGAAACTAGAAAGATCAAAATGCCCTCCTCCATTATAGCACCAATCAGAGCTCTATATAGTGACACTTTGGTGAGAGTGTGACTAAACGCGGCCAGCCTGTTGTCAAAAGTAATAAAGACAGCAAGAGGGGTCAAGCAGGGCTGCCCTTTGGCCCCAGCACTGTACAAAGCCTATATGGCCGACATTGTGGTTTCAGAAAACGATACCCGTTCTTTCCCTCCCACAATAGGAGAATCCAAGGTTACAAGGCTCATCTACGCCGACGACATAATCTTGTTGGACCAAACTGCCATCGGTCTACAATGCCAATTAGAGAAGCCTCTCGCACTACCTGAAAAAAAACGATTTGGATATCAACACAAACAAAACGAAGATTATGATCATCGAAAAGTCACAAACATCAACAAAAGAAATCATTGGTTCGTAAATTCTGAAAAATTGGAAACAGTAGAAAGCTTCACATACCTGGGGGTCAAAATCTGCCGCAGCAAAATAGAAATTTCTATGCACATACGGAGCCGAGATGATGCTACAACTTCCTGCCACATTGTGGGACAGACTCGAGGGTCTATTTTGGCGTAAAGTACTGAAGCTGCCAAACTTGACATCAATAGCAGTAATCAGACGTGAGCTAATTCTGTCATCAATGAAATACATAATCAAGAGAAACAGTCTCCTATTCCTGGGGAAAATACTGAGAACGCCTTGTTGCAAATCTTAGACATCATCTACAGAAAATTAGAAGTGAAAAGACCCAGACGTTGACTGTTGGTACAAAAAACAACTTGAACTGGCAGAAAACATTGGGTGTTCGGAATGGGACATCGAAAGAATCCCGGAAAAAATCAAGGACAGGTTGAAAACTCGAGATTGGATGGAAACACTTGATAAAGCAAGTGAATACACAACCTCGTCACACTTGACATTGAACACCCAAAAAATAGACGAGGTGAGAACCTATCTAAAGAAATCTCTGAATAAACATCTGCAAACAATCTTTTCAAGAGCACGTCTGAACGTCCTAAAGACGAATGAAGTCTTACATTTCCGAAAGCAATCTGAAAATATCATCTGTCGCTATTGCCCTGTTACACAAAACATCGAGACAGTGTGACACCTCCTTCTTCTCTGCCCAGGAACAGACAGCAGGGTACCTGCTACCAAATTAAGAACAATCTACCTCCAACCACACCACCAAACACCAGATGGCAACTGATGAAGTCTGGTGGAACCAGATGGTGAGCAGCGATTCTACATCTTTGACACTAGCAACGGCAAAATGTTTGCATTGCCTGGACCTGGACGGTAAGATCACAGACCAAATCCCATATGGAGAGGACAAAGTGGCTTGAAGACAAATTCTTTTTTAGTAAAGAAAGGAAAAGATACTACAAAAACAAAAATCGCACCAAGTTTGTCAAAATTGTTAATCACGATTAAACACAAATAAAAAAAAAAGGAAATATTTGAGATTTATTTTGAGCCAATCAGGATCCAAAGGATCCATGACCCAAACACCACACAGCATGGTGGCAGTCTGCTACCTATCAGTTCCCAGCACATTCTTTATGATGTCATTTTCACAGCAGGAAGAAGGCTGCCTTAATGCTTCATGAAGGAGGCTGGGGAGGTGGCAGTCAGTCCAGCATGAAAGTGCCTTTCATGTATTGTCAAAGTTCTCTCCTGAAACCCTCGAGCTAAAAGACTCAGAGAGTGCAATCACGATACTGGTGGGGCATTGGGAACAAGCCATCTGACAACTGATACCAAGGCCATGCCATCACGTCAGAGCGCCTTTTTTTAAAACTGGGTTCTCTGGACAAATGAAGTCTATTGGTCCCACCATCACATGGCTGCCACTCAACAATGTAATACTTAGCACTGCCACCAACTGGGACAGGGAGGTATTGATGTTGAGGAAGGCAATACCCTGTACCGAGAACTGAGGAGCTTCCAAGCGCTGGAACTCAGAATTCCAGAAGGTACACAGGGACACTTGCACCAAGCGAAAGGCGAAAACCTCTGCGTATAGGTCAGGGTTCACCAGCTAAATCTGAAATGTCCATGGTCAAGTAGGGCCTGAACTGGAAACTCTCCAAGCTATGTTATGACTCAACCAATCAACACTTGGCTTTTTGACTGACCGAATTTTAATATTCAGTCAGGCATTCAGGATACCCATATTGAAACTATATTAAACATGTATCAACTTCAATTTAATTTCAATTCAGTGTCCTTGGACATGTTTTGGTCAATCTGAAAATTGGAATGGATTTGTCGGCGGGTCGGTCAGACAAACCATAAATGTATATATTTATTTCGTCATATGTCGTGAATTGGTCTTTAAAGGTTTGAATAAAGTGTAATAAAATGTTCATAAGCTATTGTTTGGCAAATGATGGATTTCTTCTATTTTACTGTACACATGTTATGAACCCAGGCTCACAACAACTACATGATCAGTGACATCCATTGACCTTGGCATAAATAGAGGGTCAGCAGTCAGGGTCCTCCATTCACTTCTCCCTCTTTGTGCTTCTGAATCAGAACAGGGTGGAGTTATCATTCTGAGCCCAACCTCCACCCTGAGACAATCTCTGCATGCGTCGAGCGCGGGCCTGTATTGAAGGGAGGCTAGCACAGGGGACCACGCAGAGCAACAGAGGTTCAAATCTCAGATCCGCACGTTATAAAAAACAAATAAATAAATGGTTTCGGCCCTGACTCAATTTCATTCTTTTCATTAGCTCCCTCGGTGGGGGAGCCAGCCGATCAGGAGGAATGACACTGCTAGTGTTAGCCCATGTATGTAGCCACCTGATGGCCGGTTCTCCCCCGCCTGCCACCAGCCCTGCTTGTCTCCCTTCCCCAAACCCACTTACCTAATTGCTGCGGTGGCGGAATCCTGTCCCTGCTCCGTTTGTCTGCCATGGAAAAGGAAGCGGGGCTCCATACAAAGCCTTGCCTTCCTATTCCATGTCGGCCATGTTGGTATAGTATTGTCTCTCTGTGAACGGAGAAAACAAACATTAGAACCTGTGCAGCAAATCACCCTTGTTAAGGAACACTCACTACTTTCGGGCCATTGCCCTGGGCGGCTGTCTGTTACCTACAGGGCAGGCCCAAAACCTTGAGGCATATCGCCTCAGAATTGTTGTCAATGCAAAGGAGAAACAAGCACTGTAATGCAAATGGGGTTAAGAGATTGCGGGATGCTGATGATATGGGGTTGCCCGGCTGCCCATAATACTCTTTTAGTCAGAAAAAAAGACAAAGATGAAAAACATAGGGGCTATGAGGTATCTATAGATGGGGAGGGTAGTAAAGAGGAAGTAGATTGGTGTTTTGATGGGAATGCACTTTAAAGGGCAGGAGGTGGTTCAAAATGGGCAAACCATGCCCGGCTGGGATGCCTGTCAACTGTATTTGCGCTACTGTCCAACCATCCGGTGGTATTACCGCCGGATCACAATTTGGGCAGTAATTGTAAATCCCCATTCCCCACAATTTTCAGTGCAATTACTGTGCGCTAATTGCGCCGAAAATTGGCGTTAAGCCAGCGCATTTACCCCCAGCCTGGGGGTAAATGCTGCCAGACTCATGTTTGGGCGGACCCTTAAATGCGGCAGTACCGCCAAACTGGTGATGAGGAGGTAGCATGCGCGCACAACATTTGTACACTTCTCGCCTTCTCTGGCATTTTAAAAAGCAGGATAATTGAGCAGACTCTATGCCTCCGGGTGACTTGAAAGACTGGATCCCGCGGGCAGGCGCATGTGGGGAGCTCCGCTACTCATGAAACAATCAATTTCTTATTTCTTTCTGTAACCTTTGGATGCCTCCAGAATGCGAGCCAAGTTCTTCACTGCTATGCTGGGTGCATTCTATCAATTTAAAATTCAACAATAATGCAATTTCCCATGCCAGTCAGGGGGGCTGCGGGTTGTCTCAAGCAACTCAGGAGAGTGCCAAGTCTTGGAAGGAGCTGGTGATATGCCGTCTTGTGGCATGCAAGGCATAACTGATAACTGATGGAGCAGCAGGTGTCCTGGCAACCAACCCCCGGCGGAATCCCACCGCGATGTACAGGCATGGCGGCGGACTCGTCACAGTCACTTTCACTTATGATCACATAAACTACACTTCTCCTTCTAAGGCAATCTAATAACTTTACTCAAAGACCTTTACAAATGTATTGTATTGATCATTTGTATCGACTCCTTATGTTGCTTCAGATAAACAAAATGGAGTTCACTATCCGATTCCATCTTCGTCATTGGTATTGCAGCTAAGGAAAGGGCGTGTATATGTTTGAGTGTGATGTAGATATGATAGGTTATTTATAGCTTGCTTAATACCCAGAGGTTTTTAAGCCTGGACCCTGGGATCGAACCTGTGTTGTTGCTCCATGTTGTCTTGTTTCCAAGGCAAGCATGTTGCCCCTGAGCTATCTTCCCAAGACAACACAAGCGGAGGGCTGCATAAGAGGAGTCAGGGCTATCCAGTACATGATAAGGAGGGCAAGGGTGTGTCCTCGTCATTGTCCCGGGCTAATGCCTTATGGAGCTAATTATTAGTTAATTGCATTATTTAATTGCTGATAGCAGCTGATGTGATACATTTCCCATGCACTTGCACGTTCTCAATGTCACTGGGCCTAGTAAGATCGCTGATCTTTTCTCCCCTGTACCCCTCCCTTGCCTTGTCGCGCTCTGAAACACTTGTGTACGAGCGCGATAGAAATAAAATATCAATATCAATATCTGCTCCAAGGATTGGGTTGCAGGTTCGGTTCAAATCAGTACAAAGTTGACTAATAGTTTGAAACGTCTGAGGTTTTCAAAATGGCTCCCAGTTGAAGATGGATAATAAGTAGTATCAGATAAGCCTTCACGCAGTTGCATAGTACCCCAGGCTCTTGAAATGATGAAGTATTGGCAAACCTCTCTGCCGCTCTAATTGCTATCGAATATTGCAACAAAGTTCCATCTGCTAAGGTGAAAACTTTCAGGAGCTCATGGAACTGGATTTTGCTTGTCAGCCAGGTCTGCTTATAAGACTAACTTTCACAAAGAGCTCTGTGCCTTTAAATAGTGGTTTCTACCCGGATCAGCGTGTGAACCCATAGGGGGCGTTGTTGAATCACTGAGACACAGGTTTAAGACATCTAGGGCCTCATTACGACTTTGGAGGTAGCCATGGGTTGTAGGTCAAAGGATCGACAGTATAAGGGTCGACAGGTCAAAGGATTGACACCAAAGGGTCGACAGGTCAAAGGATCGATTTTTATTTTTTCACATTTTTTGGGGGGGGGGTTTCCCCCCAGCCCCCCTTTTTTTTTGCTAAAAGCCACTTCTTTCCCCAAAAAAAAAAAAATGTGAAAAAAATAAATCGATCCTTTGACCTGTCGACCCTTTGGTGTTGATCCTTTGATCTGTCGACCCTTTATATTTGATCCTTTGACTAGACACCATAGCCATGGTGCTATTGGCACCATGGCTGCCTCCAAAACCGTGTCCGGGTTCCCTGAATGGGGAAATACCAGGCCATTCCGAGTATGGAGGGCCCGGTATTTCCCCATTCAGGGAACCCGGACCTTCCCCATTCCCATTTGAGCCCCCATAGGGCTCAATGGGAATGGGGAGGGAGCTAACAACGGGCCCATTACAAGAGGGCCCGTTGTTCGGTCCCTGGTTCCCTTGCGGGCCCCGCAATTTATCCAGACGTCCACATCGGGTCCCGCGAAGGAACCTCGTAATAGTACGAAATGCATTTAACGGCGCCGGCACCATTACCGGCACCGTTAAACGCATTCTGCACAACTTGTAATGTGGCCCCTAGAGTACTTGCAGTCCACATTTTGAATATCAGCGGGCATATGATACACGCTTTGGCCCTGATAAGAGTGCTTTGCGAGTGAACCTTGGTGAATTTATCCTTGGTGAATTTTTATTTATTTCTTGTTCCCCCATTACTGAGAGGCAAAGAGAGAAATTAATAACAGTTCTGTACTTTCTCCAGGGTGAGGCGCTAGCTGCTGCACATGCACAACGTTTTGGCTGAGCTAAGTGCATGTTGATGTATGAGGATGTGCTAACGCGTATATATGCATGCTTCTACAGACCCCAATGGTTGTTGTTGTTTAACAATTAGCAAATGGGACAAAGCATGCACACTATGTACAACATGGGTCTGAAGCTTATGAATACTTGTGGTAGCAATTTGTCTGGCATATTGGTAGTCAAGGACGTAACAATGGGTAATCCATTCATGTGGTGCCACCCCTAATTTCCAACAGTGCCTTTTCCGTTTAGTTCCACTACTACAAACCGTTGCAACTTACCTTTTAATTACTACAATAATAAAGAGACATTCTTTTTTTAATTGAAGTTTGCCCTATTGTTTTCAGCTGACTCGTATTAATTTCTTTTAGATTGGGTCACTTGGTTGTGACAACAACACTTTTTAATATATTCTATATTACGATTGTGAAGGATACTTGTATTGTAAATTGTAATGGGTTATGTATAACGGCTTAATACCCAGAGGTTTCTAAGCGCAGATACGGGGCTAGGGGGATCGAACCTGTGTTGCTCAATGTCCAAGCGCGTTTCCTCTGAGCTATCCTCAAGATCCAAATAATGACTTTTTATTTATATAGCGCGTTTTGCGTTTTCCAGAGCATTGTAGACAGAATATTTTACATACAATTATCACCCAACTGAAGCTTTACTTTACTTTACTTTATGCTTGTTACGCGCCGAAAGCCCGCAGGCATCAGGACGCAGTGAAGCACAGTTTTGGTCCTTTGCAATTTATGTCTCTCGAATGGAGCCACTCATTTATCAGCCTCGGAGGAATGACATGCTGAGTTGGCCTGACATGGTTTGAACCTGAGACCTGCAGATCACAGCAGTAAGCGCTGAACCCGCTGAGCTGTCTTACTGATGAAGAGCTCTGCCTATTCTTTCTTCCGCTCTTTGGACCTCGTTACGAGTTTGGAGGCAGCCATGGTGCTATTAGCACCATGGCTGCCTCCAAACCGGGTTCCATTACCGGGTTCCTGCAATGGGGACTTACCGGGTCATTCCCACATAGGAGGACCTAGTAATTCCTCCTTGCAGGAACCATTCCCCATTCCCATTTGAGCCCCCATAGGGCTCCATGGGAATGGGGAGGGAGGTAACAACGGGCACATTACAAGTGTCCCGTTGTTACCTCCCTCTTCCCCTCGCGGGACCCGGAAAAGATGTCTGGTTTTACCAGACGTCTGATCCGGGTCCCGCAAAGGGAACCTCGTAATCGGCGCTCCCATAATGAAGGGGGCGGGTCCCGTACCGGCACCCTTCATTACGGGAGTGCCATGTCGTAATGAGGCCCTTTGTCTCCTAAGGTATCTCTCCCATATTACACTTGTGCATTTTCTGAGAATGCATGCAACGGTTTGAGCTGCCATTTTTTTATGTATTTCATTTGAATTTCGGGTTGGGTTGCTGTGGGGGAGGGTGCCCCCAATGTCACCCCATTGGGATCTGAAGGCAGTCCTCCTCGTTTATCCAGATCATTTTAGAAGAGGAGGGCAATCTCTAAATCATATAGGCCCTCATTACGACCCTGGCGGAGAGGGGTTTACGCCAGCGTAATGCATGGCGTACCTCTCCGCCTTACTACGACTTTCCGTAGCGCCATGGTGATTTTTACGCCCGGAAAAAATCCATGGCGCTACGGAACCTCTTGTTAATTACACCACCGTAACTTACGGTGGCGTAATTAACGCCTTCCCCACTCCCATTATACCCTATGGGGCACAAATGGGAATGGGGAAGGGTAAATGGGGATTGGGGACTAACCGCCCCGCCAAGGTCGGAATGGGGCGGTAAGTCCGCCAACCCCCATGGCGGAATTGGCAGCTCTGCGCCATGGTCCATGGTGCAAATTGCACCATGGATCTCCGCCAGGGTCGTAATGAGGGCCATAGAGTTATATATATTGTGATGTATCAGTCTTTTCACTCTTAATTACAATGCAGATAATAATGGAAAATCAGAGTACATTGGTATTTATTTAATGGGCCTCATTACGACCTGTGCGGAATGCATTTAACAGCGCCGGTAATGGTGCCGGTGCCGTTAAATGCATTTGGCACTATTACGACGTTCCCTCACGGGACCTGATGTGGACGTCTGGTTTTACCAGACGTCCAGAGCGGGTCACGCGAGGGGAACAGGGAGCTAACAACGGGCCGGTCGTAATCGGCCCGTTGTTAGCTCCCGCACCCGTTCCCATTGAGCCCTATGGGGGTTCAAATGGGAATGGGGAAGGTCCAGCCCGGGTTCCCTGAAGGAGGAATTACCGGGCCCTACAAACTCGTTATGGCCCGGTAATTCCTCATTCAGGGAACTCGGACACGGTTTTGGAGGCAGCCATGCCCTTATTAAGGGCATGGCTGCCTCCAAAGTCGTAATGAGGCCCATTAATGTCTTGAGGAGCTTAATGATATATCCATATTCTCTTCGAAAGATTTCTGTGATAAGATATATGTGGAACAGTTCGGTCTGAGACTAAACATAGCATGTTTGCTGTATACGGCACCTTATCATATTTCTTAAAAAACAGAAAGGAAACAGGCAGAAATAGTAGCATTTGCATGTGGGGGCAGAGGTACATTGTGTACATGTGTAGCTGACTTTTTGAATCAAAATGTGATGACGAAATGTTGTAGCATAACACATATCAAGACCTTTTAACAGCGTAATGTAAAGTGAATAAATGTATTGAGTGCAACTGAGGCCAGAGGGCATCTGGGGACTAACAGCCAAAAACAAAAGAACCTAAAAGATCGCAGACCCTCCTCAAAACAAGAAAGTCTGGAGAGGTTTCGGAAGCACAGATGGTCTGAAATCCGGTGGGTATAAGTCAAAACTCCAAGGAAACAAGAACTGGCAAAGCCAACAGTTTGGACTTTTGTGTAGGCATACAATGGGCATTTGCCAGGCACTGCCATAATGATACCACCTGCCAGTAAGATGGTAACAGCTGGAAATGATATGACTACCTGGCCATCTGATATCAGTGGCAGCCAAATGCCTACTGCCGTAGGTAGCCAAATGAACGCACCAACTCAGAGAGATGGTTTAAAGTTCTTTAATCATTTTTCGTGATAGAGTGCTAAGGGTTGTCAATCGATCTCTCGTCTAGATGAAGTAGTTCCATCCCTAACATAGGCGTCTCTATTCACCAAGTTAGTATCTACAGGTTAGTGACCCCGACTATCTATACACTGTCTTTCTGTTGGTGAGGGGCTGAAGGGGATTGCCTTATCTATCTAAGATCCCCCTGGTCCTTCATAGACTGGTCCTACACTATCAATGATGTTAGTAGGGTTGTGTTGTACAGGCCACTCAAGCCCCACTCTGTATTCTTCCACTCACGCCCTGCAGTTCCTTTCAGTCTCTCTCTCTGACCTTCTACTCTCCTCCTTCCAACTCCACCCACATTCGTTCCTCTCTCTTACTGCTTCTGCCTCCTCTGCTATTCCGATTTCTTCTCATTCTCCTTCTACCACCTACCTTCACCCTCTCTTCTACTCTCTTTCCTACCAATCTTATATGAACTTTGTCTCACTCATATTTGTTTTTGATGATGACCTCTTTCAATAAATATTTTTGGTGAAAGGTCTGTATCTTAGAAATTCCTGAACCACTAGTGGGATTTTGTGATTCAAATATTTGGTGTGGAGTAGCTTGCCGACGGAGAACTTGAAGCGTAAGAACAGCTTCAGTTGCAGTATACCAGTATGCCAACAAAAACTTGGCTTAACGACAAGCCTCTCCGCTGACACTACCTACCTCTGACACTATGCTTTTTTGCCCTTCTAGGTTGTCCCTCCTAGGATCGCCTATTTTGCATGTTTTCACTTGTAATGTTTGTCCCCTGACCTAACTGTAACCATTGGTCTCCCCTACTGTCGCTTTCATTTGCAATGTCCGTCGCCAGACCTATCTGTATCCATGGGTCTTCTCAACACTGTCATCACTTATTTATGCCTGTAACATTTAAGTTTTCCAGCACCCAGTTACCTGAGGGTTTGGAGCACGATACAAATAATGAACAAATACAAATACCAAATGCCGGCACTGTGGATTAAAAGCTGTTGGAAACTAGTTTGTGCTGCAAGCAGGGAAGAATTTCATGATTAACTAGGCAACGCAATATAAATGGCAGAGAACAGTAGGGCACCGGAATACCTTACCGTACAGTGGGTGCCTACTGAGGAACAAGATGGTGGTCAGCCCTTTTAGTGGCTGAGGTGAGCCACACCGACTCTTTCCTGGAGGGGATGGTCCAACTATGTAATCAGCCAATCCATGTATATTGGAGGTGGGAGTAAGAGCCAGGATGAATCAATTTACAGGAGGTATGTGGAATGATATGAAAGAAAATAATCCAAACACCTGAAAGATAGCCATCCTGGATAAGGAGTGAGAAAGAGATGTGTCATTGAAGTTAGCATAAAACCATCGAATTAATTAAGCTCTGAGTCCCCTGTTAGTAAGCAAAATAGATTGGGTCGGACTGGAGCAAAAAATTGTCTCGGGCACCAGCGAAAAAGTGGCCCACAGTTGCAAATGGGAATTCCTTTTGTGACACTGTTTGAATAGTACCCAAGGGGGAGTTTTTTGATAAAATGTGATGAAAATTGTGCATTTTAAAGAATATTTATTCAGCAACACTGGTCAAAGCTATTAGCCGCATAATGAAGAAACTCATCAAACTGGCCCACATTTGCCAAAATAAGTGGCCCACTTTGACCCAAAAAACTGTCCCACGCAAGTATTTTGCATTTTTGGTTCGGCCATGGGCCTATTGCCCTACAGGCCAGTCCGAGCCTTCCAGAGAAGAATATACAGTAAATCCTGAAAAGAGTGCTAAGGAGAAAGAGCGCTGATCACTTTTGGGAAGAGAGTTTGAGTGAACACATTCTGAGAACCACATGAAATTGCATTAGAGAAAGTTGTTGAGAAACCTGTGGAAGTGCTGGAGAAGGGTAGCTGATAGCCCTGTAGATGAAGCTGAGACTAGGTGCCAAACTCTCTGGGAGAGAGCCATAGAGAGGAGGTGCAGAGCACTTTGGTGAGAGTGCTAGAGAGAGGGCACTGAGATCCCTTGAAAGCATTCTAGAAGGGAGGAGCACTTCAGAGAACTTGTTGATAGCCCTGCTGAAGCAGTTGAGATCAGCTGCCAATATCCTTGGGTGAGAGATCTAGACAAGAAGTCACTGAGAACACTTATGAGTGTTAGAGAAAGGATGCTGAGGTTTTCTCAAAGGGCACTAGAAGAGAGGGAGTGCCATCCGTGAGAACACTTGCGAGGGGTTGCAGAGAACCCTGTGGGTGCACTTGAGCATAGGGTGTCAAAGTCCTTGTGAGAGAGCACTAGAGAAGAAGCAATGAGAACCAAGAGAGTTGGTGAGGTGGCACTATACCTTTGCAAGAGTTACAGATATATTAGAGTGTGCGTCCTGGAAAAGGCTCTGACAGGAAAGACAGGCAATATTTACATCGGCTTGAAAGAGAGATGCAAGCCTGCAGTAGCAATGATTAAGCTACTGGAGCCCTGCGCCCGATCTAGCAACAGGTGAAATGAAGGATACTGAAGGACACTGGCTAAACCTTAAAACATGATGATAAAAATACACTTGGATCCAAAGTGAATAAATAAAAAGAAGCAGAAAAAGGAAGACACAGGAGAGGAAATGAGGGGACACGCTGTGTTTTTAGTATTTTGAGACCTCGAGAAGACGTGTCAACAATGGAGAGCTAAGGATATAGAATCATATGCCGTCATAATAAAGATAAACAAGAACGGGAAAAACCTGTAAAGCGTGGGGATAAGGAAGAAAATGTGACTACTGAGATGGAAGTGGCACCTTTGTTTTGGCAACTGTGCGGAAAAGAGACCATTGGTCAATTTCTCAAAGAACATGGAAGAAGGGCTCTTGTGGAGATACAAATTCATTCGATACCACACAGGAGATCAGAAAAGATACAGAAATAGACTTGAAAATCAGAAGCATCTGGCAGCTTTTAGGTGAGAAGATAAATAGACAGATGCCCACACCTTGTAGCAAAGTCGACGACGAGTCCACGCGACTCCCTTGCTCAAATCTTTCCAAAACTATCAATCAATGATAAAGAAAGACAATTGAGGTTAAAGAGCGGTTTAGTCATTTTGTTAAAGCTTATTATAGTAATTTAGTGACTACCTTGACACATTACCATACAGCTCAATTTTCCCCATGTGATAACAAGCTACAAAAGGAAACCGAAGCTCTGTGAAGTGCTAAAACTAATAACTATTGAATGGAAAAATAATTATCAACTGGCAAGTCTTGATGTTAAGGCACTCTACATCTACTCAACATCAATGGGCGATCAAAACTATAGATCACACTTTTAAAGATGACTCTTCATCAATATATCAATAAGCACAAATGGTTAAAGAAATGCTTGAACTAACTTTTGAATGTAACATCTTCAATTTTAACAATTGCCATTATAGACAAACAAAAGGTGTAGCAATGGGCACAAAATACGCTTGGGCTTTGGCAAATATCTTCATGGTTTTCTTTTAAAACACCGTCATCTACCAAGACAAGGCATACCAGAAAGAACTACTAAAATGGATGCAATACATTGATGATGTTTTCATTATTTGGAGAGGTACTAAACTTGAATTTATTGAGTTCACAAATCGTATTAATGATAACCAGCTGGGAATACAATTTACTGGAACTTGCGATGATCAATAAATCAATGTCCTAGATTTAACAATCCACGTAGACCAAAATGAACTTAAGACATGTACATTCAGAAAACCTACTGAGGCCAATTCCACACTACACGCCAGAAGTTGTCATCACAGACCTATCATCCTTAACATACCTTCCGGAGAGTTTATTCAGGCAAGAAGGAACTGTCAAACAACTACATCTTTTGAGAAGGAATGTGTATTATTAAAAACAAGATTCATAGCTAGATGATTTTCAGAAAACTGTGTGAAACGAGCCATGAACAAAAGTAGAGCACTCACACATGAACAGACCTTGGTACCAAGTGTTAGACGAACTGAACAGCCAAAAGTGGGGTTTATCACCAAATTTAGCAGGGATCACAAACTTTTGAATAAAATCCTTTCCAAGCATTGGCACCTCCTAAAACTGGACGACAATATCAAAAATCATATTGACCCAAAACCAAGAATCATCTTTAGACAGGCAGAAACATTAAAGAGCAAACTGAGCCCCTCGATGTTACCATATTTGGACACAATGCACCCAACACATTGGCTACAGTCTCCCAACAATGGTTTCAGGAAATGTGGAGATTGCACAATGTGCAAATATGGGCACGTTAAAACAAATACATTGAGAGACACGTATAACAATGAGATTAAAATTCTTCAGCCAATTAATTGCAAGACCAAATATGTTGTGAATAGTATCATCTGTGTATGCAACCAGGAGTACATAGGTAGTACCATAAGAGAACTTAGAATTCATGTACAAGAGCACTTGGCTAAGATTGGGAGCCAAGATCTGAGACTACCTTTGACCTGTCAGTGGCAGAAAGAACACCAAATGGCCAATAAGGCGGACATCAGATTCATAGGTCTCCAAAGAATTATATTAGGCAAAAGAGGAGGCAACAAGGAGAAAAAAGTATGCCAAGGAAAGGCAAGAATTATCTGTAAATTCAACTGTACTGTCCAGGGCCTCAACACAGACAATGACATGGTGTCTTTTTTTATAACAAACTACTCTCTCAGATATGGCTAACCTCCACATTTTGTTTAAATTCTGACCCATAGGAAGGGTTTAATGCTCACTCTTACCTAGATAGACTGTTTTGAATGACAGCTGAGTATATAAATATTGGATTTCTGAAAGAGATTAATTACCCAACTAATTATGACTCTTGTTCACCTTTTTCAAAACAAATTGGCATAATTGCTAGATTTACACACGTTAAATCTAGCTGAGTCACACATTTTACGTGAGTCGAATTGCCAAACCACTCATTTTGTGACTAAGAAGAGGAACTATCAAGTTGAGCCCCAAATGCACTACAATATTGGGTCACTATTTTGAACCAGACATTGACACAAATATTTGGAAGGTTTTAAAACCCATGTGACTCATTTTCGAAGCGAATTGTGTGTTTTTGCATTTTTAGCATTTTTGCAAAACACGTTTTAGAAGATTGCCATGGGAAATTCATTACACTCTGGTTTTGGTCTGAATACACGTAATTCATAGCTAACCTAATTAAAAGATTGAAAGTTTCACGAAGTTTAACTTAGTCTCAATTAGACACGTTTCTTGTAAATCGGGCAAAGTTAGCCACGTATTTACAGGATTGTGGCATCCTGAATCCCAAAAGATGGCCGACGCGATCTAAAGTGTCAACAGTAGTAATAACAACAGAAAAGGGACTGGTGAGTCTATCCCCATGACGACCTCATAACAACAAATAGTCCGGGCAGACGCCATTCGGCGCCCCCTCGAGGAACAGACGCATGCGAGTTAACGCTGAATGAGACAACTGAAGGTAAGAGACTATCAACAAACTATAGTCTCTTGTTAAAAATGTGTCATTTAGACCTAGAATATGCTTGCACTAAGAGCGTTTATGTGCAACATTAAAACAGTTAACATGAAAATAAGTTAGGTGTCATAAGAATCGAATCCCAACATTTCTGTGGCTATTTTTACGACAATATGGCAGGACGTATTTAAAATAGTAATAGTTACATGTTCAAAGAGCGATCTGCAGGAAATAATTGAAATAATGTATGAAATAATTACTGAGTAATTTTAAAGAAAACACGTTTCCATGCGAACATTAAATCTAGAGGGTTAACGAATACATTATCAATCGACCGAACGCCACCTCTATGTACCAAAAAAGGGTTACACCAATGCAACATTCTAGCAAAAATGCTCACAAAACCTGAATTTATTTTTTAAAGGGATCAAACTCTTATATTGATGAGCATCAACAAGATATAATATGGGGGCAGGCAACAATTAAGGTAAAAACTTACCTTTTTGATTTTTTCAAATTTGAAGAAATGTGCAACATGCTCGCAACAAAAAACATGGACTAAAATTACCTTATTCTTTTATTTCTCTATATACTACGAATCCTCCCCATCGCCAACCCTTGTCTTTCTGTATTTTTGTTTTGTTTCATTTAATCTTGAACACTGTTGAATATACCCATTTGTATGAATGTGATCTGATATTTTGTACTCCTCTCCCACCTCCCACCACGTTTTTTATGTTTTTTTATGATTTTGTATATGATTCAACCTGATTATGCTTCCCAATGCACTCTACAATGTTTGTTTTGAACAGTTTTTGAATTGGTCGAATGTTTGTCTAAAACAATAATCTTTTTGACAAAAGATTGCATTAATAATCAATAACAAGAGCCTGATTTGAAAAAGGCTTAAAGTAAAGGCGAGACACGTGTCATCAACAAGGGCAAATCTTTCATAATAAAAGAATCATTTACTTTTGCAACCTATATCTGGCGCTGTTTTCTATCTGAGCTCTTTTTCAAGCAACTAACTTTATTAGTGGTTTCTTTGGCTTTTAAACCACAACTCAGTAAGACGCGACTCACAGTACATTTTTTCCTACATTTCTACAAACTCAACATTTGTGCTCAATCTATACATGACGCCTTGATAGACCAGACGTCCAAAGCCAACACTTTCTAAATGCACCCTCTCCATGCTTATTTTTGAACAGCACTTTGGTGAACGCGGTAAATACACCTAAATAAATAATGTTTCATATGCTATTCGGAATGCATGGCGACTACTGATGGATTAGACCAGAGAAAGTATTGTCGACGGGGTTATACATAGATAATATACTCAAAATTTGGGGTGCAAACAGCACAACACTACACTCCTACAGAAACTGCCTTAACTACAATAATTCACCTATGCAGTAAGAAATGAGAATGCAGAGCTGAAATACGTATCCTTGCAGTATAATTAGGACAATTGAAAACAAGAGAGCAATCACAGCAACATAATATAATACTCAGCTCAGACTGTGAAGATGTTAGAATTATTGAAGGTCAGAGTAATAAGAGCCGAGTGGAAGTGGAGCAGAAGTGGTCTGTCGTGGTCTGCTGGCAGGAGTCTTTCTACAGTGGACATTGGTGAAGGAGGAGCTGCACCTAAACATACAAAACAACATTCGCAGCGCGGAGCGCGCGCAGAGTGGAAGTGGAGCAGAAGTGGTCTGTCGTGGTCTGCTGGCAGGAGTCTTTCTACAGTGGACATTGGTGAAGGGGGAGCTGCACCTAAACATACAAAACAACATTCGCAGCGCGGAGCGCGCGTGTAGTGGAAGTGGAGCAGAAGTGGTCTGTCATGGTCTGCTGGCAGGAGTCTTTCTACAGTGGACATTGGTGAAGGAGGAGCTGCACCTAAACATACAAAACAACATTCGCGGTGCGGAGCGCGCGCGGAGTGGAAGTGGACAGAAGTGGTCTGTCGTGGTCTGGAGGGGACCGAGGAGCGGGGTGCAATTTCGGGACACAGGAACATCAAATTGCAGCAATGCACGGTAAGACTTAGTACCTGTGCATGATACAAACAGCAGCTGTACAATTGAAACAAACTTACTATCGGGGTCCCCCACGCCTCTAATATATCACCCTCTGCCCTCACCCCCAGCCTTCCCTCATCCCCCCACCCAGTTCTGCCATCACATGGATGAAGAAGACGGCCGCTGCCTTCGCAGCTCGAAGAAGGGGTGTGGGGCCGCCATTCTTGGCCTCACGGCGAAAAACAAAAGTTAATGTCCAGCAGACCCAAATACCCACAATGTTCACAATGAGACTAGACAACAGGCATAGTCGCGTTGGTCATAGTGACACATCACGTATTTCAGTCAATGTACTGAACTTACCGGAAAGTGTGGAGTCGGAAGACTTAGAAGCAACAACAGTGAAGGCACTCAGCGGAGAGGCACAACCGCGGAGCGTTTCCCCGCTTGGCACAGTTGCGCCGGTCTCGCTGCTGTCCCCCGGAGGGGAGACGGGGCTAGGCAGCGCCGATGCCTACGAGGGAGACGCAGCGGCCGGTGCTGAGGACGCCGAGGACGTCGAAGAACGCTGCAGAGCGAAACGGAGGGAGATTCCAGCTCTGGCCTGCCCCACGAGAGTGGGATCGACGGCAAGTCAAGAAGAGGCGGGCCGAGTTTACGGTTGTGAGCTGGAGCCATCAGCAGTCACTGTGAGTCCTGAGGCATGAGCACACAGGGCAAACCAGGGTGATGATAAGTCAAAGTGCACAATGATGTTGCCAGCCCCCCTGAGCATCAAGGCACAGGTGCACATGGACACCGAAAAGGCGGCTGCGCAAAACCTAACAAGCTCACCTGAAGCAGAGAACATCCAAACTGAGGAAGAGTGCATGGATAGCAACTTATTAACAAAACAAAACCTTAAGTAGAGAGCTAGAGAGATCAAGGAAAAATTAATGTGGAAATCGACCACCCAAAGCAGAACGAAGCAAAATAAGAAAAAAAATTGACACTTCCGAAGTAAAATTAATGCCCACAACAAGAACGTACAACAAGACAATAAAGGTGGTCCGAATAAATACACAGCAGCTAGAAAAATCAGCTCAATAAGCTGTTGACAGATTTCTTTGAAATTCAGCTGCTAACAAAATCAACAAAATCAAAAAGATTTAGTGAACTTTCGGACGTGGAAATTCTTGCGGCAGTAAATGACACCATGCAACACGCAAACAGCGTAAAATGGATCACATGACAGAGACAGGGAGAGATTCCGAAGCAGTTAGAGAATCACAAATTCCAGAAATAGTTGCAGAACGAGCGTTAAACGAATTCAACTTAGCAAAGGAACTTGTGGATAGCAACAACAAGTCAGTGACAAGTGACAACCTAACAAAGAAAGCCCAAAGTGCCACAAACAGTGACGTAGAAGAACCCAGCACGTCACATAGGGAAATGAGACTACTTGTGCCAAACAATGCAATAACAGTGAAGTCCGGTCAAGGAGAAATACAGGAGCAACTGAAAGAAGAAGAAGCCGCAAATAAGACGCTGCGTGATCAATGGAAAGCACCAACTAGGCCTACATCACAGAGCCAAGATCCTGCCTCGCAGTCACCAAAAACAGGGGGAAGTAAGATCGGAGAGACAGACAGCCCTGTGCAAACAGAAGTGGCAGTCAGTCCTCACCAGGCAAATATAGTAAACTTAAATGATCAGCAGGCCATTGCCGAACAAGGAGAACATCCGAAGCAGCAAAAAAGAAGTTTCAGCGATTATCCCTGGAAGCCAACGAATCGCCATCGAAAACACACAAAACCACTGACTGTCCTCAAACACCAAGAAGGAGGTTCAGTGACCTGCCCCACGTATATGGCAGAAGCACGGTCCCTCAAACACCCAGTATATCTCAAGATCCGATGCCAAAGCAACCTGACATGTTAAGCATCATGTCAGCCATTACAATTGCACTAAACCCCTTCTGCAAATTGTATGAGGCAATGAATGATACAATCAAGGACCAACAAGTTACTCTAGCTATGGTGCTAACAAAAGTCATGCACATAGAAGGGTACATAACAGCAAACAAAAATAATCAACATAATAATGAATTCATGGATCAGTTAACCAACAATATGATGAACAAAATCACAGCTTCAGGCATTAGAACAGTGCAATCCGAAGTGAAAGTTCAGCAAAACAACATGAAAGAATTAGGAACACAGACCAAAACAGTTATCGACCTTACGATGGAACATCAGATCGCCAAAAGTGTGGCAGTACAGACACACACGACAGATAAAATGGAGAAACATAACAGCAACAACAAGCAGACGAAGGGCATGTCAAAACATCCAACAAAGCTGGTCCTGGTATTAAATAATGCACCGTTGAACAATGAGTGCAGTGACGAAGTCAAAGAATCCACATACAAATTACACAGACGGCGGTGGACCAAGGTGCTATTAGCACCTTGGTCCATGCCGGTAAAATACCGGCACCGCCTTGGAGGAAAGGGGAATTACCGCCCTATTCCAAGGTTGGCGGGCGGTAATTCCCCCTTCCCCCATTGCCCTTCCCCATTCCCATTTTTGCCCCATAGGGCATAATGGGAATGGGGAAGGTGCTAATTACGGCACCGCAAATTGCGGTAACGTAATTAGCCCCTGGTCCCTTTGCGGGTTGGTTTGTAACGCCTGCAAAAAGCAGGCGTTAAATTCTCCAACCCGCAAAGGGACCTCATAGTAAGGCGGTAAGGTTTTACTGGTACCGGTAAAATACCGGTACCGGTACACCCTTACCGCCGTCCGTGTAATGAGGCCCAAAATCTTTGATCCAGTAAACATCAAAGAAAAAAGTCGACACTGGTAGTGCTAGTACTCTTCCAGCTAATAACATAGATTCATCAAAATATAAGCATGATAACCGGCCAGTGGAAACAGTGGCGAGGCTGAGCACACTAGAGGCAGCCACCTCACTGCCACAAGACAAGGAACTGCAGAGTACTCCTCAAAATCGGATGACGAAAAAAGAAAACAGGAGAAAGCAAAAAGTTGACAAAGAAAGTCCTGGGGTAACACTAAATCAAACAGAGACTTCAGATCCGGAAGACACACTAATGAACCTTAGTGTGTATCCTAACGATGATGCCAACACTCCGTTGATGCCAGAACAAAATAAACAACTGACAGAGAGGATTCACTGATCAGTCTATGAAGTGTCCCCAAGCATGGAAAGAGATAACAACAAAGCTTGCAAAGATCGGAATTTTGAAACCCTAGAAAAACAAAATCGTTTGATCTATCACTCACAAATTGGTGAAGCGAAATAGTTGTTGCAATATCAAAGTCCAGTGAGAACCGCTAACACAAATTCAAAACTTTTGAATCAACTGAAAAGAGCCATTAGTGTAGTGAATAAACACGCCGATCTGTCTTGAAGAAGGAGTGTAAGTAAAGAAGGGAAGATGAAAACCAATCATCAAAATACAAGAGACATTGCAACGACATCACCATGAAATAAACAGACAACGGGCAAGATGACACATCAGAGAGGCAAGCCTCAACGAACAGAAAAAAACATCATGAGAAAGAACACAACAGCCAACCAGACAAGAGAGCCATTTTAAAACAACAAGTAAGTTCCCGTAATGCTACTCATGGAAGTGGAACAGCCGAGGATGATGCGCTTGTCAAAGTAAACAGCAAGAAAGAGTTTAGGTGGACAATTAAAATGGTACAAAGGACCAACAACAAGGAAGACATCATCCTAAATAGAAGAACAGTTTTGGCCATAGTCCACCAGATGAATAATCTGCAATTACTACAATCAGAAGACATACGAATAGTTGAGACCTGGCATACTCGAAAGGGGGCAGTAGCATTGCTATACTTTGACTCATTCACAGCTTACAAAATGATTCAAAAACATCGAGATGATATCTCTAAACATGGATATCACATAGAAGAAGTGACGGCAAGTAAACATCAAAAATGCCCAGAATTATTCACAAGAAAATCTGACATCCAACCTAAAGATAGGAGAAGCAAATTAGATAATACAACGCACTTCAATAAACAGACAGAGGAAAATTCACAAAAAGAACGGAAGAGAACACAGGCGCACAAAGAGGCATCAAGTCGACACACGACGGATGCAACAACACAGAACAGAGAGTGCTCTATAAACAAAAAAAAAACAACTAAAGGCAGAACAGGCGAGAAAAAGACAATGACAAAGGAACAATGGACTCATAATAATAAGAAAGCAATGACAAGAACAGTCACACAAATAGTAGACAACAGCCTGACTACACAGAAAAAAGACGCACCACAAAGCACCAAAACGGGGCTATGGTCTTGGATACCGAAAGCACTGTCTTTGCAACGTAACAAATAGCCATTCCAGCAGGCTGAGACGGCGACAAGCTACCAGACAGATGTGCGGTTCAGAACAGTAAACTTATGCTTATGGAACACGCGAGGGCACTCACATTTGACGACATCAGGGGAGCCTAACCTTGGAGAATTCGACATCATATGTCTCCAGGAGACATGGCTGCAACAAACGCCAATGATGGAAGGGTATCAGGTTATTCTAGCTCCAGCCGCAAGAGGATGTAAAGGGCAGCCAACCTCAGGACTGATGACGGCATGTCAAAACGGATGTGGAGCATTAATTGAGAAAATAATAACTGCAAATCAATCAATCTTTGCAGCATTAATTACCTGGCGAGATGAAAGTAACCAAAAAGTGAAAATAAGAAAGGCCATTATAGTTAACACCTATTGGAATCCGGCAACCACAAGTGCAAGAAAATGTATTGCACTGTGCGAGGACGCAATTGAAGTAGCCACGGCGGAATACCTAGTAACAACAATACTCGTGTGAGGAGACTTAAATGCAACTTGTAAAACAACAAAAAAAGCAAGAGCCACATTAGCTCAGCAAGCCACAGAACAACGAGGCAATGAATGTCTCAAGTTCACCAGAATGCGTGGGCTGCACAACTTGGATGACGCCTTTCCGGTAACAAATAGAATACCCACATTGGAGCGTGCTCCATCAGCATCCACGATTGATTACATTTTTGTATCACAACCCTTATTACATATCATCAAAGAGTTCAACGTGCGGCGCACGCCAATGAGTGACCATAATTTGTTGGAAACATCATGGTGCCTAGCAACCAACAAAACCATTCAAAACTTGCAAGTCGAGCCCAACGGCCAAGGCACGCGAATAAAAATAAGTGCAAAGGATATCATCGAAGCGAAAACAAAATATGAAACAGCTCGACCTTTGGGCACAAAGAATGTCATTGACTATCAACCTATGTTAATCCCACACATAGTCCGAAAAAGAGAAATGGGCATGTATCAAAAAGGAAGACAAAACATGTATACAACAAAGAGCTAATTGAAAAAAGACGTGCCTACCAAAGAGAGCTACGCGACGCCTATAAACATCGGACAACAGAAGCACATGCAACAATCAATGACATCAAGACAAGGTATAAAGCATGGGTAAGAGCACACAGGCTTAATTTGTATCAGGCTGATGCAGAACAAATCACCTAAGCACTTATCACGAACAACAGCAGAGATTTTTGGACACAGAGCAAACTCTAGACAATCAAATTCTGAACAACATCAGTCAACACACATGGGAAAGGCACTTCGAAGCAGTCTTTAAAGCAGAGACAAAAGGAAACAATAGTGACCAACAACTTGCAGTAACAAACTGGGTCAACTTAGAAAAAAAAGAGGATATTCTGGAAATAATCAAGAACTTAAAAAATTCCAGAGCACCAGGCCCAGATGGCATTACCAACACTGTACTGAAAACATATCCAGAGGAATGGGCCAGCTTCATAAGTGCTGTATTTCGCCATTGCATTGAACTAAAAGACATACCTAAATCATGGACAAAAGCTACAATTATTCCTATCTACAAAAAAGGAAATTTAATGGACCCAATGAATTTTCGTCCCATCGTGCTTTTGAACGTTATAGGTAAGGTATTTGCGACACTTCTAATGAAAAGATTCCAAGTGTGGGCCGCATCAGCAAAATGCAACGATGATTATCAAGCTGGTTTAAAAAAAAACGCTGGAACCACGTGTAACATTCTGGCCTGCAACATACTAAAAAGCAAAGCCTTGCAGAACAAACATCGCCTATTTGTAGTCTTCACTGACTTCACACAGGCCTTCAACCGAATTGAGAGACCACTTTTATGGAAGAAACTAAAAGAGTGGGACTGTCCAGAAGACATTCTAGCCCCAATACAAGCTCTTCACTGTAACACCACAATGAGAGTGCGTCTCAGTCGGGAAGGGGAACTATCAGCTGAAGTCAACAGCACACGTGGAGTGAAGCAAGGGTGTCCGCTGGCCTCTGCGCTGTGTCTCACCTACATTGGGGATATTCAAGAAATTGAGAAAACAATAAGGGTTTTCCCGCCAAAAATTGGAATCACGAAAATTGGTCATCTGTTATATGCGGATGACCTTACCATTTTTGATCAAACACAAATAGGGCTGCAACATAAACTAATTGCCCTACAGCAATATTAAACGGCCAACCACCTAGAAATCAACATAAGTTAAACAAAGATTATGATCTTCCAAAATCGCGACAAAAAAACAGCAACTTCAACTGGCACCTAGGTCAAACCAAAATCGAGACCGTTAACGCATTTAAATACCTCAGAGTATTTCTGGATAGTTCACAGCAAGAAACTACAATGCAAACTGAATTATATGTGAAGATGAATAAACTAGCGGCGCAAGCAAAGCCCATCGATGGGAAATTTGGGAAATTTTCACTCGTGCCAACATTAAACTTTTACAAAATCAAGGTTGTGCCTGCAGTCACCTACGGGATGGAAGCAATGCCCACGATCCTGAAGTGAATATGGGCAAAACTGGAGGCCATGTTCTGGCGTAAGGTGCTGAAATTAGCCCAATCGACATCAGGGGTGGCCATTCGTCGGGAACTTAGCCTCCAATCATTAGAATGCACAGTGGTGTGTAATACTCTCATGCTTTTTAGGAAAATCAGAATATTTAACATGATGATATATGAAATGGATTCCAAAAACTGTGACATGTTAACAGTGTGCAAGATGAAAATCTAGGCGTGTTACATGAAATAGCATCTGACGAACAAGAACTTATTGAAAATCCATGTAGAATCCTACGGAAAATTAAAGATGCAGACTGGGCAAAGACAATAGACATCACAGCAAGCTCTCAGCTCACCGCACACTTACCACCCAATACGTTGAAAAGAAATGAGTAACAGAGTTTCATAAAACAATTTCCACATAAACAGACCCGAAACTTAATTCTGCAAGCCCGACTAAATTTACTGAAAACAAACGAGATCCTACACATCAGAGGACAAGCACCAACAAATGGCTGCCGATTCTGCGACAATACGACACAACCTGTCAAAGAGTCAATAAGGCATCTCCTTATGGAATGCCCAGCCACAGCCCCAAGTAGGCAGCAGTATCTGCCCCTCATGACTGGCTTTGACATCGTAAATGACGAAAACACATGGTGGTGTAGGTTAATCGGAGGGGACAAGACTACTTGGCAAATTGCAAAAGCCAAAATGTTCGAACATATTGAGCAACATTTACTCAATGACAAGTCTTGTCTGAAAATTGAGTCAGGTGCAACGGCCTGTGAATGAAATCAGAACTCTGTAAACTGTAAATAGACAGTGATCAATCAATTTCTATGAATTCAACTTTTGAAATTACAAGAAAGTTTTACATTGTAAAAAATCTTATTTGATTAAACAATAAAAAAAATAAAACAATAAAAGAAATAAGAGCTCAGACATCTACAAGATCCTAACTAGACTTTGGCATATGCCCAGGACAGAGAGTGATATCGGAAAATACATCTGTAGCTAACCATCTGTTATCTTTAAAGAGCTCCAATTAATAAGAATATGATCAGTCCAAGCTTCCATCCACAACAATTGGAGGAACCAGAAACTTGGCTTATGGTGAATTATGCAGCTCATGCCTAGCTGCAGAGAACAAAATACATTGTTTAACAGCAACACAACATATGTTGTTTATTTCATAGCATGCACATGTGAAACATTGTCAATTGGTTCCACACTGGGAACCATCAAAGCGAGAATTTGTAAACATGTATAAGCAAAGCACAACACATGCACATGGACTTTCTAATTTCCCATGCAATGGAATTGTGACTAAATTGATCAAAAGCATTCAGACCTCATATTCTTGGGTATTGATGTAATCCAATCTCTTAAAAGAAGCTGTGACAATCCTCTTCAACATGGGCAAGCAGAGGCCTTCTGGATGTACCGCCGAAGGGCCTCAATTGAAGCTCTTATTAAACGACCCGGGGCATGTAAAACCCATTTCTCGCATACTGTCTCAACATTGTCTCAGCAGTTTCACATGATCTGAAAATCACCACCAGAATCCATGGTATCCTCTAAAGAGGATAGATCAGGGGCAACACATTTGTCTTAAAAGCAAGACACCTCAGAGCAACACCACGCTTACTGGTATTAACCGTGTTATGAAAGATACATTAATTAAATCACCATTGTTTATGGTATTATGTGATTACTATAATATAAATGACACTACGAGCAATATTGCTGGTAATTGTTTAATCCTACTTCTGTTTACTAATCTTCGAAATTATGATTTTGAAAGCTAGATCCATTAAAAGCCACATACTTAAAAAAGTTGGTGTTTCTGTAAGCAAAAAAGTGTTGGCTTCTTCTATGTTTTCTATATTTCGAATGACACAACGCATATGCCTTTCCTCTCTGTCCACTCACTGAGAAGCAAGGAAACATAGGGACACACGAGGACACGTGACACAGGTATGATTCAGGTGTTCTGTAGCATTCAAGCATGCTAGCATTCATTTGATGAGGTTTACATTGTCAATTATATTGTCACATTTGTCTTTCCATTTTTTTAATTACAATGTAAACATGCCGTGAAGAAGCACCATATAAATGCGAAACAGATGTTGTTTTACGCTTAACCTTCTCATCTATATCCTAACCACCAATTGCTTTGGGACAAATTCGAATATGTGATTAAGCAGCACTAACCATTAATAATAACTTGATTTAACTTTGAGATGCACTTGCTGTCATAGGTTGCAGAACAGAAAACGGGATAGGGTAACGCACACCTTAGTTATAAGAAGAAGTCATGGTTTTAATCAAGTGTGAAGCAGATATAGCAAGATTTTAAGGTGTAGTGTTGAAAGAACGACTCTGACACTGAAAGTCGTTAAACTAATTATAAAGACTAAAGTGTCCTCAATTGACGGACACTCCCGTTCCCTGTACACTCTTTTTCTGGCAAATTACCAGTCAGAATTTCAAGAAATGTACAGTGATGCGAACTTCGTTCAAGTTATTTCATGGTTAGTGCTGCTTGATCACATATTCGAATTTGCCAGAAAAGAAAAGTGTACAGGGAACGGGAGTGTCCGTCCATTGAGGACACTTTAGTCTTTGTAATAAGTTGTAGAACAGATCAAAAAGAACAGATTTTAAAAATTTGCATTTATCTTGAAAGAAGAGGCAGTTGGTGATGAAACTGGCACACTACTGAAAAATGATCACTCGTGATTTCTATTGGCTCGTTTCGTATATGTCACAAAACTATTGGCATGGAAAATATTTGTTTACAGGGGAGTATAGATTAAGTTCTATATGTAAGAAAGCAAACACATATAAATCAGACATTGTGAGGGATGGAAAGAGCTACAAATAATACCCAAATAATGTAAGTGGACCTTGAGGCTACACATTTCAGAGTTTTTTCTACAGAAGAAGTAACAAGATTTACTTTACTTTACTTTAATTAATTTAAAATGCGCAACCATAAACCCTTAGGTGTGAGGGCGCGGACAAGCCAATAGTCATGACACAAAAAAACAGATAGATCCAGGCGAGATGGAAAGTCAAGAATTGTCCCGCCAGAGGACCGGACGGGCAGGCACCAGAGTCTGATTATTTAATGAAACAACCACTTTTTCAACACCTTTTTAAACACACCCAGGATCTAAGAGTTCTCAGAGTGATAGGTAATGCATTTCATAAGGTGGGGGCTATACCGAAAAATGCTTCTCCCTGCGCCTTCTCAGTCTTACATCTAGGCAGAAATAATAGATTTTGATTGCTAGGTTTCAATGGTTAGGTTTTTCCTTAACATGGTCTTGTAAATAGGTTGGCATCGTGCCCATTCAGCACTTGAACGTAATTACTAGTATCCTGAATGTTATACGAGCTTCCACAGGCAACCAATGCAAGGCACGGCATGACTCTGTTAAGTGGGCATGTGCTGAGTGGCCCGGCACCACTCTCACAGCCCCATTTTGAACGACTTGAAGCCGATTGATAGAGGCTTTGCTAGCTCCTGCCAGAAGACTGCAACAATAATCAATCTTTGCGCCAATTATGGCTTCTGTGATTGCTTCCGCGTTGTCCTGAGAGATGTAAGGTCTCAGGTGGGCTAGTAATTTAATATAATAAGTTGCCGATGCAACAGTGCAACCTACATAAGGTTTCATATCTAACACCTGATCTAGAACAACTCCTAGGATTTTAACCTTGGGGAGAGTAATGATTTTTTCATCCACCAGCAAAAAATGTTTATATTCAGGGTCCAATTTGGACAGGGTGCTTATTGAATCAACAACCATGAGTCCGTCTTGCCATGGTTGAGAGCCAGATTGTTCTGCATCATCCAGCGCTCAATAATGGCTAATATTCTATTAAGTTCTATTTCGTCCTGGCAGTGAGATCCTGAAAGCGGGATGACACATTGTGTGTCATCCGCGTAGTTGGAAAAAAGGATCCCTTCCTGCTCTAGGTGCGCAAAGAAAGGAACCATGAAAATATTATCTATACATGGTGAAGTGCAAGCACCATGAGGTACTTACAAACAGCACAGGGATGGCCGGCGCAATAGCATCCTCTGCACTAACTCTGCTACTTCTATTTGATAGAAAAGATAACATCCATTGAGTGGCTTCTGCAGAAAAATGTGCTACTTCCTTAAGCCGCTCAGCTAAATTGGTATGATCAACAAGATCATATGGGCCTGAAGGTGATCCAGTTGTTTTCATCTGTGTATTCAGTGGTTCATTCTGTGGGCAATGTCAACTCTGAATTGTTCGATGTGTTGGTTTTTAAGGGCAACGGGATATGAAGCTGTCTGTAACGCTTTGAGGAGAACTGTAGAAAGCACTAAAACATGGCTGTCAGAGGCCTCTTTGTTTCTTGTGTACCAAATAGCCCCAGACCCCAATGCCATTTACAGTGTTTGCTTTCTGCTCTAGACTGTAGACATGCCCCATGAAAGCATGACTCAAATTCACTCTGACGTTGACAAATATGGTCTTCACTGGATATGAGCTGACGTACTCACGCTAAATTTGATCCAGAAGAACCAAACAACTCATCTCACTCTGATCATACACTGTTCCACCTCACCTCCGTCTAAATATATCAGCTAAGGGTTTGCTTTTATCTTCTTTTTTCTGAATTAGCATACTAGCACCAGCAGAGACAAGATGTTGAATCTGATGGTCTACCCCCAGACCAAGTCTTTCGGCTGAGCCTCTTTGGTCCAAGTAGAACTACAATCCCAGGGATGTCATTTCACCAAAATGCCAGGGGTAGCGGAAGTAACATCACATAACCCTTGACCTCTGATGACATCACAGGAGGTGATGTAATTTGACCCCACCCCAAAGTGACATCACGGGAAGCGATGGAACACAACCTTTCACCCCACAACAAAACAGGAAGTGGCATCTGATAGCATTGTTTCTGAATACACTACGATAAATATGGTTACGATATCACTGTAAAATGATACACATTTCATACAAGAATGCATCACCATATGTACCGTTAATATCAGTGCGTATAGGCCCATATTACCAAATCACTGTGAATGCAAGCAGACGTCCAAGGCCAAACGATATGATGTGTTATTATATAGGACTTACGCTTAAGCGCTTCATATAAAACAAATATACATACAATATCACCCAACCTGTGTTGGTACTCATTTATCAACCTCAGCAGGATGAAAGGCTGAGTTGACCTTTCTGAGAGTTGAACCTGCAACCTGCAGATCACACACACTTTGCAGCAGCCAGCGCTAAACCCACAGAGCTATCTTAGCCATCAGAAAACCAGCCACTCCAGAAACAAAGAGCCACATGCTGCCAACCGCAGCCCATGAGCCTCAGTGTAAAAACAAAAAACAAAAAAAAGGTTTCTAAAAAAAGGTTTTTTGAGGGGTAGCAAGGGAGACCACAGCGGTAGCAAGGGAGACCTCAGGGGTCGCAGTTGCAACCCCTGGCAACCCCTAAATGACGACCATGTACAAACCCTGGGGAGGGAATTTCGTAATGATCTTACGGACCCATGGGATACACTTCCTTGCAGCTGGCTCCGGCTCATGGGATTGTGTCGGAAGGGACCCTCCACTTGGGCCAACTTTTGGATCTCATCAAATAGACTTCTAAACTCCATTTTCAGTGTAAGGAATATCAAAACCATAACTATAGTTTGTGTGTGAAATCGCTTGAAGTATTCTTCTGCAAAGATTATTCGGTCAAGTTTTTTGTTTTAAGCTTAGTTGCTTCTGGCACAGTCACACCCTTCTACTACTCTACAGTGGTCTGACTGGAGACGGATAGGATGCTGGGCCTCATAAATCAAGAAGCAGGGACCTACTGAGGAAATACAAAAGTCTTCAGTCGTTACTAGCGGTCGCGTTGGTAGATAGCAATCCTTGAAATTCAGAACAGGTTCCCAAAAGAAGCAGTGGGCTGCATTTTGATGATTCCTGGTTGGACAGCTAAGTGTGGTTACACAGCACAACGTCACCTTCTGGTGCAATGCAATAATGCATGCTGACTTCAGGGCTTCTTCACCTGGCAAAGGAAGGACTTGGGAATGTGTGGAAGCATTGTTGTGGAACTTCCTTTGGGAATTATGTGCAGGGAATACTGTTCTTTCTGGAATGGACACTTATTGTGTACCATTTCTGCGTGTTTCTATTTGTGGGTGATATTTGTATTTGCTGACGAGTTTATGGGAGTGTATGCATGTTTCCTTTTTTGAATGTATGCATATTTCTCTTCTATCTTTCTATTTCCTGGCCCCTTTTCACCCCCTCCTCCCTAAAGTCCACTTTTTTCCTCTTTCTGACTTCAACGTCTCTTCCATGCTCACCAAAGCTCGTCCAACAGCTGCCCCTTCTGATCCTATTACCTCTCCCCTAATTCTTATAGTTCATCCCGCTGCTCCCGTGCCTTACTGCACTTGTCAACTCTTCATTATGCACTTCCAACACTTCTTCCTCTCTCAACCATGCCTCTACCCTCCCTGTTCAAAGGAAACCTTCACTCCTTTCTTTCGAACTCTCCCACTACTGCATTACTGCCATTCCTCTCCCGGCTTCTTGAATGCATTCTTTATGCCCGGGTATCCGTCCATGCAAAATATACTGCACTCCTTCCTCCTAAACAATTGGGATTTCAACCTTATCAAGCTACCGAAACGGCCCTTCTTGCAGTATCTACGTCCCTCCCATATGACCGTTATTCAAAATGAACTCCCCCTACTTGTTCTTTTGGACCTGTCGGGTGCCTTCGACACTGTCGACCACTCTAACTTACTGTCCTCTCTTTATCCTCTTGGTTTAGTTCCTATGCTTCTAGTTGCACCTTCTCGGTATGCAGGGTGGGTCAATCTACCTCTGTGTCTCCTCTGTCCTACGGTATATTATGTTATGTTATGTTACATGAATGTATAGAGCGCAACATACACCTGAAGGCATCTTGGCGCTAAGAGGTACAGGTGAGGCTAAATAACTTAGAAAAGAAGTGTCTTAAGGGCACGCCTGAAGGTCAGTTGATTAGCCATCACACGAAGAGTCATAGGCAGTCGGTTCCATGCTTTAGCAGCTGATACAGAGAAAGCACGCCCGCCAGTTCGGGCTCTTGTAAAGAGAGGAACCAAAAGAAGTAAGGCAGCCTGTGAGCGAAGGGGACAAGCAGGGACGTAGTGAGTGAATTTCTCCTGAAGATACTCCGCTCCCACCTTATAGAAGGCTTGATGTACCAGGCACATGGATTTGAACTAAACCAGTTGTTCAATCGGGAGCCAATGTAGTTGTTTCAAAAGTGGAGCCTATGCCGGAGGACACAGTGCTGCTAGAACTGCTGTGTTTTGGAGCATTTGGATGCGATTAAGCAAGTAACATGGTTGACTTAAGTACAGAGAGTTACAGTAATCTACTGTACTAAGAACCAATGCACCTACCACAGGGGCATGGAGGTGACCAGCAATGAAGGGAAGAATCTTCCTCAAAGTGTGCCTCAAGGTTCAATGGTGGGTCCTCTGCTTTTCTTCCTTCATGCAATTTCCTTAGCCACTATTATCCCTTCCTTTGGTATTTCTCATCACTCATACACAGATGACTCCCAGATCTTTATCCCATTCTTTTTCTGACACTATTCAATCTATTCACTTGGCAGGTGGCTTGCAATTCAGTCTTGGCTGTCTGATAACTACTTGCAACGTAATCCCTCAAAGACCAAGGTTCTTTTCCTTCCTGCCTTGACCATACCCCTTCCACTACACTATAATTCTATTCCCTTTCAGCGGTCTGCTATTGTGATATCTGTTTCTACTTGTAACTTGGGTATGGTCTTCAGCTCTTCTCTTTCCTTCAACTCTCAAATGTCTTCTATTGCATGCTCTTGTCACTTTCAACGCTTTCATATCCGGAAGGCACGCCAGTTTCTGACAATTAATGGCACAAAGACTCTTGTCTGCTCTCTTGTTTTCTCATGACTCTTCTACTACTGTCATCTTCCTTTCGGTCTTCCTGTCTGTCAGCTCGCTCCTCTGTGCTCATTGTACAATACTTCTTTTTGCCTCCTTTTCCGCTTATCTCCTCATGAGTCTATTCCCCGGCTTTGTTCTCTCTGGGCTGGCTAGCCTTTGAATCTCATCGATTGTTTAACTTTTGTGGTATTGTCTTTAAATGTTTGCACGGCCTGACACCCTTGTATCTTTCTCCACTCGTTTTTTTCGGTTCTCCCCCCTGTTCATGCCATTTGCAGTCTCACTTCCTCTGATCGAAACGCCGCCCCTGTGCCCAATCTTGCTTTCATTCTTTTTCTTTTCTTTAACAAAAGCACTAGCATGGCTTTCCCCTCCCTCTTCACTCCTTGGGCCTCATTACGAGGTGGGCGGAATGTGTTTAATGGCACTGGTAATGGTGTCAGTGCCGGTAAACCCATTCGCCCTATTATGAGGTTCCCTTGCTGGACCTGCTCAGAACATCTGGTCAGACCAGACGTCCTATGTGGGTACTGCAAGGGGACCAGGGAGCTAATAACGGGCCCGTTAGTAACGGGCCCGTTATTAGCTCCATCCCCATTCCCATTGAGCCCTATGGGGGCTTGAATGGGAACGGGGATGGGTTTTTTAAATGAGGAATTACCGGGTCCTCCAAGGTTGGAATTACACGGTAATTCCTCATTCAAGGAACCCGGACACGAGTTTGGAGGCAGCCATGGCGCTAATAGCATCATGGCTACCTCCAAACTCGTAATGAGACCCTTTGTCTTCTCTCCCTCTCTCACTTTAGATTTTGCTGAATAATCATCTGCTCCTTATTGGATTGATTCATTATTTATTTACACTTTTTGTACTACTAATCATGTTTGTTAAGTGTTTTGGCACAAAAGACACACACACACACACACACGTGTGTGTGTGTATATATCATGACCTTGGACCAGGAACTTCAACTCGACCTCTAATAAAGACTGAAAGACCTTTGTTGTTTCGTCAGCTGGTCCCTGCTTGTTGATTTACGCAGAGCAACGCGACCTCTAATAACGACTGAAAGACCTTTGTTATTTCGTCAGCTGGTCCCTGCTTCTTGATTTACGCAGGGCTATAATCCTACCTCTCTGTAGTGAAACTGCTGCGGAGTAAGAGCATGGTTTGATACAGAAACTAAAGGCCCCATTCATGGAACTGTGCAAAGTGTATTTTTTCAGTGCAAAGTCAGTAAATGACTTTGCACGGTATATGCACTGCAAAAATGCACTTTGAATCAGGGTTTGTGGCAGAAGTGCAAAGTCACTTTGCACATCCATGCAAAACAGTCCATGAATCGGGCCCAAAGTGTCTGCATGATGCATGAAGCAAGGGGAGCATAGAGAAATTATTAATGACTAGCTGTCCCCGGTCACGCGTTGCTGTGGCTCAGTCTGGTTAAATGGAAAAGAAAGGAAAGAGAAAGCGCACGTTTCTAATATGTTTAATTTCACAATGCTTGTCTGTAGTTTTTAATGTCTCTGGCGGTTCTCCAAGTTGAGGCAGTTTAATTTTCCCGGCGGCGCAACACATTCTTTTAGTTTCTCCATTAAATTTCGGAGCCTTGCAATAACGACACACTTAAGTCATGGTGCCGATGAGAACATGCCGGCTCAAACTATAATCATCAGCTGGGTTGTACCCGAATGCAAGGCAATTGTAATCGCATGATTGCTGAGCACAGAGTCATGTTTGACACTGATCTGCTGTTTCTCGTTGACGTCTTTCAGCCACTCTCAGCCTGTCGCGTTCATTCTCTTGAGAAGGAAGCAGATCTGAAGCTGCAGAAGGCGATCGCTGTGCTCGCAACCGTGCATCCTGAAGTCTGGCTGCACGTCACTCTGCTGCTTCCTCAGCACGTATTTGAGCCATTCTAAATTGGAAACATTGAAATGGAATCGTAAAATATTTAGTATAGCGTGTGTTGCTTTTACGTCCAACAGATGGCACTGTTTTTCCGTAAAATATTTGGTATTGCGTGTGTTGCTTTTACGTCCAACAGATGGCACTGTTTTTCAGAAAAAACATGTTTTTACCCCGTCACAGGTGTGACATCTATGTATAGTAGGTATTTAAAAACACGCGCCTATTTGAATGCAGCGTTGTTTCAAAATTTCAAAGCAATCAGTGAAGAACTTTCGGAGATTTAAGATTTTGAACAAATGAACATTTACATTTTTATTTATACAGATAGATTCAGTAGTGTGTTAATCTTCATGATGGGAACTCTACCAGCTTTGCAACCTGTTAAGAATTCAGAACTGTTCCCATTGCATGTTCAGTATTCCCAATATTCTGAATAGGAATCTTGCCCTTTAGAGGTGAGACTGCATGTAATGAGGAACAGATTGGTCAATGTTCTTTTATCTAAAATTAAGCATCTAGGACCTTAAGTTCAAAGTCAGTGATTACTGTAATTTCCAGAAGTATTTGCAAAATGCCACCAGTTTGCCATCTGGAAAAATAGGAGGTAAAATCCTCCTGTGGATTTTTAGCATAGTCCACCTCCTTTCCCCTAAGCCTATAAGGTGGAAGTACAAATGGCAGCAAAACAAATGCATTTCCTTTGCTCAAAACAGCATGATAAAAAAATATCATTTTGAGCATAGCAAGGTAGTGAATGCCCCCTCACAAACTGACCTATGCAATGCATAAAAGGGTCTGGATTGAGAATACTGCATAAAACAAATATACAGTTGGGGCATGAGCTGCCACTGTACATTCTCCCTTCTCACTTTCCCTTTGAAGATGGAGGTGGTATTTCCACCTAAAGGATTTCTGCTAAAAAGTCCACCAAACTCGTCTTGAGACCATTGTTAGTTTCGGCCATTGGTTGACGCTTGCGACACCTATAAGCCGAAAGTATTGCATTGGAGAACAGGTAGGGAGAAATGACATATGAGGAGAGACACAGACTCTGCAGGTGTTGTTTGGTTATGTGCCCTCCCATTGCCTGCCTATGCTCATCCTTATGGCCATTCCCACCCATTCCTGCCTCTGCCCGCCCAAACCAGCTCCTCATGGGAAGTCTTTGAGCTCGCTTTAATCAAGCCTTGCCATCAGGCTTTACAGTCGAAGTGCCTGCCAGTGTTTGTTCAAAGCAGTCTTCTGAGGGTGAATGACTTAATTGGAGTTGTAAACATGCTACTGGCATTGCAAACATGGCTTCCCAGGCCTGCATTCAGCCACTCATGAGCACTCTGCATGTCCTTCACTGAAGTCCTGTTAAAAACAAGCATTGGCAAAGCAAACACTTTTTGGATTGTTCATAAGTTTTAAGCTTTTGCCAGGCACTGCTATTAGATGCCCACTACAGCTGTGCCTGGCAAGTGTGTTTTCCATGCCTACACAAAAGCCCAAACTGTTGGTATAGCCAATGCTTGTTTTCGTGTTTTATGATTGTCTATGGTGTATGCGCTGACACTGTTGCCAATGATTCAAATTGTTTTGTAAAAAGCAGGATTGACGTAAATGAAATATTAAACATTTAAATTGATTATTTAAATTGCATAATAGGATCAGGGGCGCAATTACAATTAGCAGAGCCAGTTAGGTGGCACTGCCGTGCCTTCAACAAACATCTGAACACATTACTGGGTCCGGCTTGGGAGGCACTTCTGCTTCGAAACTTTGAGCAAGACGAAATCTGCGGATGTGCAGAGACAGCAGAACCCGGGAGCAGGGACAGTGCGGCGAAGGCCTGGCAGCCTGCGGAGGCATTCGGCCTCGTGCTGCTAGAGTTTGCCACAGTCAATTAGGATTCTGCTCCCGCTGCGTGAATACTGCAGGTGTGCGGGCACAGAACGGAACTCCTTGTACATCGTCTGCATGTTTGCTTAAGAAGAGCCCTGTCAGGATCACTCTGCCAGCTCAGGAGAGGAGCAGAATGCAGAAACTGCAAGAAAGATTAACCCTTCCTAGGCACGAGTTTATGCATGCAGTCACGGATGACGTGTGTGTTGACTCAATATATTAGCTACAAGGAGTTATTGCAAGCCCTAGGTGTTATGTTGATGAATAACAAATGCCAAATCCATTATTCTGTTTCATTCTTAAGAAGGTTTCTTAAGTAGAAGAGACAGCTTTTGGTATAGCCTGAGCAGGCACCAGCATTCTAAAGGATTCAAGGTCAGCACTGGTGGGTGACTTTCTTCATTGGGGTAGTGTTCAAATTTTCCCAAAATTAGCGCAAGCAATTGAACGTAGCAGGCGAGCCATAACTAATGTTGAGTGCTTTTAGGAGGTAGTCTCCTGAGAACATTTTGAAAATAGAGCATTTAGCAGCACAATTTCTGAAAAAAACTGATTGAAAAACCATACAATCTGCAATTGATTCTGTAAGGTAATACATGATATCATAAGTCATTCATAACACGCCTGTGCACAAGTGTTTCTAGACACGAAACATAAAAAATCCAATAGAAGTCAAGTCAACAAAAGATACACAAGAACATTTACAGTGCATTTATCATGCCTGCACCCACAGTTTTGCCATGCATTGCAACTGTAAAAACACTTTAATTTGGTTGTGCACACAACATAGTGCAGCATTGCCACTGAAAAACAACGTCAAGATGCTGAGAACCAAAATATATTCCAGCCTTGCCATTTTAAAAGACATTCATGGTACCAGGCCCACAATATATGCCATTATTGCTTCTGGAAAACACTTTCATGATGAAGTGCCTGCAACATGTGCGAGCAAACTGTAAAACACGTGCTTGCTGTTAGTACAGGCCAAATCCCCACAAAACAAACTTATGCAGTTGTCAGATTTGCACACACACACACACTCACCCACTAACACATACACCTACAAACACATACATACACACATGCAGACAGACTCAAATGCATACACACTCATTCAAACACTCGTTCTCTCTCTCTCACACACACGAACACGAACACACGCACAGACACGCACACACACAAACAGACACACATGTTCATGTATGCTGCTGCTCAGCTGGCCTCCTCTAGTACTCAATTAGGTTGCCCAGCCCGCTGCTTATCCAGGTGGGTGGAAGTGGGAGACCAGGATGCAGAGAACGAGGCAAGGGGGGGGGGGGCAGCTGCCCTCCAGCCCCTCCCCTCCACTGCCGCTCGGTGGGTTGCCGTGTGTATGTGCATGATGGGATATTCCTCTTGTATCACTGATTTACAGATTTACCTAACCAGAAATTGGCGAAGCTCAGAGGATAGAAGTGCTTCACAAGACCTATGTCTTTCTTAGTAGAGACTATCCCGAGAATTAGCGTCTCCAGTTTGGGTTCATTTGTACAAACAAGCAATGGAAGGAATTTGATGCCATACCCTTAAATGGACCTTACAGAATGGGGTCAGTGCACTGGTCGATCAACACAACTTCCAGCCTCTTCAGAAGACAAGAAGTGGACAAAGATGAGGACCTGATGAATCAGTTTGGAGAAAAAGACATTGGCCTCGTTATGAGTCCGGCGGTAAGTACAGCAATAATTCCGCTAGCCATGGTGTCTAAGAGAATTACTGCCACGTTGCAAGTGGATAAGAGTGTGCACAAACCATTGGCAGTAACGGTAAATCCATCTGGCTTTAGTTCTTACATAATCAAGAAATAATTAGTATCCCGTGGCTAGTTTGTGGTCCCAGTAGGATATGAGCGTAGCAGAACGCAAGCTTTCAATAATGGTATCGTCTACGTCTCGATTCCGTGCTTCTGTTAACATAGATGATCTCACTTTACTGTCAGTTGTTTCCAGGCTGGTCCAATATTTGTTATAATCTCGGTTAGCCAGTAGCGTGTTAACGTGAATACGCCATGGTAAGCAGCACCCCATCCCTACATCAGCACATCTTGGAGAGATTCTCTATATTTAAGCAAAGAGGGGTTGCTCCATAATTGGACCCGGTATAGAATGGGTTTGATTGCGATCTCACGGCCGATATTGATCAAACGCAGATCTTCGTGTAGTGAGATAGTAGGTGTACTCTTTGGTAAGTTCAACATATTTGTCAAAAAAGAGTTTTCAGTGACCTCTAAAGATTTAACTGTGCATTGTCCCCACATCTCTGTCCCCCAACGTGCAGCTTGGATTGCTTGTAGTTTATACATGTTCAGGGCTGGCTTGACTGAACCTACCGCATGATATCTCATAAATTTAGCAGTAGCTAATCGAAGTAAGGTTCTCCTGATCCACCTGCTTGGGCCATTTACCAGTGTCAGTAAATATAATCCCCAGGTAATCAAATGCACATACTCGATCGATTGGGCTATTTGCAATGTGTACACGCAAATTGGTACACCATCTGCTAGGTGGCTTGAATACAATAGTTTTCATTATGGATTTATTAACTGTCAAGTCCATAGTGTCACAAAAACTGCCGAAGACTTCAATTTGTTTTTTAGCCCACCCGGGGTCAGCGAGATCAGCACTGCATCATCACCGAAGAATAAACAGGATATGAATCCCTGCCTAATAAGAGGGCATCAGTCACGACGGTCAGCAAAGGCTCAATAGCGCCATTAATATAAAGGCCAAACAGGGTCGGCCCCAAGATGCAACGCTGTCTAACACCTTTTTCAACCTTAAACGTGTCTGTTGTGGCCCCACCCAAACCCCATCTTTTGACAGCTTCATTGTCGGAATATAACAAATTAATTGGCAAGAACAAAGGATGCGGGATACCAAGACTGACAGTCTCATTGTTTTTGCTGGTGTGCTTCATTAAATGCTTTCTTTCGGTCCATAAGACCTGTATAATGGTTACTTTTCTTTAGAACAACACATTTCTGGACCAACAGGTATAGCCTAAATACCTGATCAGGCGTGCTGACCCCTGACTAAAACCCCCCCTGAAGATGACTCATTTGGTTGGTTCTTTTTATCCAATTTCTTAAATGATCTTCCCTAGATCATCGATCAAAGAAAAAGGGTGAAAATTGGCTGGATCGTTACGCCCCCTTTCTTGCATATAGGAATAACCTCCATGAAGGAAGTATAGTGTCTGCTGTAGTAACTTCATTGAATAAACACAAGAGAATGGGACCCCAGATCAATAGTTCAACCAGTAATCCATCTGGGCCATAGGCCTTATCACTAGTCTGGGCAATCAAGGCGGCATTGACTCCCGCCAATGTAATTAGGAGGGGCTCTTACAAGTTAAGGTTCCAGAGGTAGATAGATGGCTGTCTATCCCAAATGCCCTTGATTCCCATTTTAGTTCACTTTAGTATTCATTCCATAGCTGTTCAGGAATATTGCTATGCTCTACCCTACTATCCTCAACAGAACCAGTAGCCACCAGTTTCCAGACCTTAACCGCGTCCTTTCCATACATGGCATTGGTGAGTTCCCCCCACTTTTCTATGCAGTGGTTGTTCTTCTTTTATGCAATAACAGGTTTGCAATTGATCCTTGCGGTGCCCCGGTCAACTAGGGTAGATCTGGAGGGGTTAGGGCACATCAAGCAAATGTAGCAAGCTGCATCAGGTTCAGTGCTGGGTGCTGTCACTATTAAATAGTAGGAATATTGATGATATCTTAATCAGATTATGATGGTCTTTCCGCAGCACAGTAAATTACATTTGACAGCAGACTGTGGGTGGATAGCCCATAGTATAATTCAGAGTAACCCAGTACATACCTGGTCACAAAATCAATAGGTAACACACAGTATAGCACTCACCATGAGAGACAATCATATGCAAATGACTGTCCTGACTACACATTGGGCCTCATTACACGCTAGGCGGTAAGGGATTACCGGCACCAGTAAGGGCACCGGTGCCGGTAATTACTTACCGCCCTACTACGAGGTCCCTTAGCGGGTTCCTTCCTTAATGCCTGGTTTTACCAGGTGTTATGGAAGGGACCCGCTAAGGGACTTCAGAGCTAATAACGGTACAGCAAATTGCGGTACCGTTATTAGCTCCTTCCCCATTCCCATTGAGCCCTATGGGGGCTCAATGGGAATGGGGAATGGTTCCCGGAATGGGGACTTACCGGGTCCTCCAGGGTCGGAATGACCCGGTAAGTCCCTATTCCAGGAACACGGACCCGGAATGCGGTAAGGAGGTAGCCATGGCGCTAATAGCGCCAGGGCTACCACCTACCGTGTAATGAGGCCCATTGTCTCATTAACTTAGAAACTTAGAAAGAAAAACCGCAGCGTTTTCAAACACAACCGCGTTGTGTTTTTGCCTAAATCTGCTTTCCCATTTGGGGCTCTCGGACTCCCCCACGGGGAGCCCGAGAGCCCCAAATGGGAAAGCAGATTTAGGCAGAAAGACTGCAGCATTTAGCATTGCAGAAAACAACCGCGTAGTGTTTCTGCCTAAATCTGCCCGAGAGCCCCAAATGGGAAATCAGCTGTAGGCAGAAATACCGCGGCATGTAAACACAACCGCGTTGTGTTTCTGCCTGCCTTGCCTTTCACTTTGGGTCTCCGGTGCTGGAGCACCGGAGACCCAAAGTGAAAGGCAAGGCAGGCAGAAACACAACGCGGTTGTGTTTGAAAACGCTGCGGTTTTTCTTTCTAAGTTTCTCAGGCTCCTACGGCTCGGAGGAGCCTGAGAAACTTAGAAATAAAAACTGCAGCGTTTTCAAACACATTAACGTTGTATTTATGTTTGCGGTCGCTTCAAAAACATAAATACAACGTTTTTAAAGCTGCGGTTTTATTTCTAAGTTTTCCGGGCTCCTCCAGCCCGGAAAACTTAGAAAAAAAAACGCAGCTAGTGCTTATTTAAAAAAATAAATAAATAGCACTTACCTAGATGCAGCTGCAGCTTTTCTGCCTGTAGTCTCCGGTCCGCATCCTCCGAGTCCCGGCACCAATGAAGGGAAAGCCAAACAGTGGTAGCTTTTGTTTACTACAGCTGGCTGGCTTTTCCTTCATTAGTGCCGCAAAAGCAAGCACAGGCGGGCATCCATTTCACAAAATGGATGCGCCCATGTGCTTGCTTTTTCAATTTTTGAGCTTGAATTGCTCAAAATTGTACATAGGAACTTAAAAAAAAAAGGGCGAGTATATTTGTTTTATTATTGCCCATCTTTTTGGGCAATAACATTTTTTGGGTGAACCATTCCTTTAAGAAGGAAGGGGCAGACTGTATCCAGGTGTCCTACGGGATCGTGAGTCATAGTGTTCATGCTGGCTGAAGAACATTTAATTGCATAATTTGGACCATGCAAGATGCGTGACAATGTAAAGTGCTCTAGAAGGTACGGAGCATATGTCAGTTTTGAATGATGCAATTGCACGATCTGTCAAGCAGTGCTGACAGTTGGACACAGAGAGACCCGTGCTGTCTGGCTGCAAGTAGCTTAATGGTGGTGTAGCCGGACCTGCAAAGGGAATTGGTGATTCTATGGAACGTTTGTGTTGTTCATAAAGTATGGCGTCCGCCTGTCGCTTATCGCACTTGCAGTATCTGGGTGTGTTGGTGTATGGATCGTGGCCCTTCGGTTTATGAGGAAAGGACCTCATTACGTGCCACAGCAGGCCTGGCAGGGCTGTGTTTCATGTGTAGGAGATGAGGGGAATTGCAGCTATTGAGTGTAAAAAAAGAAATAAGGAAAATTGGGCGTTGTCGTGTGAATAGTGGCTGTGAATAGTGGCTCATGTTGATCCAGCGAGGAGGAGCAGCGCATTTATGTAGGAGATATTGGTGCTGCATAACCCATCAAGGAGCGACGTTAAAGTGGATGGGCGTTGCCGTCATGCAAGTGAAGAGGAAGTGATGTCTGTAACACGGTGGTCTGCACATCGTGGGAAACGCAAGGTGCATTGATCCAAAGGATTAAAAGGTTAAGGCACTGTGTTGTATAATTCCTGAAATGATAGACAAGAATTTGCGTAGCTGCAGATGATGTTTCTTTATTAAGCTGGGACATCAACTTGAAATCTGCATCATAAATCATATAACAACAAAAGGGCAACAGGCCCTTGAACTCTGGTGCAGCTAATGTGAGTATATTGTCTCTATTGAGGCTCAAAGGCCAGTCCAGTGGAGGAGCACACAGGAGCTGATGTTGATCCGTGCCTCTACTCCCAGCGTCTGCCGCGCGCCGAGCGCGGGAGCCGCACCTCCGCTTTGCGGCCGAGATCTCGCGAGACCCGGGAAGTCTTGCGATATCTCTACACACTGCCTGTTGAGCGACTTTGCTACGTGGCTGTTTCAGCCTATTATTGTGGAACGCTGAGGGGGAAAACTGAAACTGTTGTTCAATGGTGAACTAAACCAGTTGTAAACCAGAGAAGTGAATTTAGCTGTTACCAGTGACTGCATAGCTGGTGTGTCCAGCATACGAGTAGAAGATGTATCCTTTTTTTTAATGCAGCTATAAAGTGGGAAAGCACATTAAAGTCCTTCTGAAAAAGAAAAAGGGTAAAGTTGCAGGATACAGCATGCATGAAAGTGCACAATGGTGTATATTTATAAATGTTCATGAGCATGGATGGTGCAGATTGTGTTTGTGGGGTATGGACGTCTCAGGTTTAAGGCTTTTGTATACAGTCTTTTGAGGATTTTTAGGTTGGAGTGCCATGCCCCGTGGCACATGGACTTCCGTTAGCAGTGGATGCCATTGTTCAGTGCACAGATGAATTGAGTGTGCATGTGTGCGATAGCATAACATTTTCGAGGATTTGCAGCAGTTAGGGTTGCTGGAAAGCAACATGGACTAGTAGGGTTGGAAGCTACTTTTCCATTAGAGCCTAGCAAAGGCTATGGACTTTTAAGTTTTCTGGAGAGCCTGCAAATGTCTGAGGACCTTTAAATTCCTAAAAATGTTAGTCTTGCTGTGTTTATTTTTATTTACTGCAAGACATATGGTTATGGCATTTAGTGGTTCAAATGCATATGTTTTCAATCCGACTCTGTTGATTATAGATTATGTGCAATTGTTTGGGTGGGGATAGTGAGAGTCAGTGAGGACTTAATGATAGATAGCATTCACTGTGAGCATAGTGTATGTGTGAATGTCTCTTGTGATATGCGAGATAGTATTTCTGTATGTTGAAGAATATTTTGGGTGGAGTGTTGCTATGGGCAATGTGCGGGTGCATCTTGCCTTGGCGCTGTGGTTCCTAGGAGGTAGTGTCTTAACCTTGTTATTTGGTCTGGTAATACCTATGGAGGTTAGGTGGCTTTTGGTGAAGGTCTAACAGCCATGTGGTATTTTAGAGTGAGGTATTGCCTCTATTCTATTGGTATGGGGTGGTTATGTTTTCCTGAGGTGTAGGAGGTTTTTAGGGGAGGTAGTGCCTCCACTTGTGGTATGTTATGTTCATCTCGTCACTGGGGACAAGATGGTTATGGTGATAGAAGTGGGGTGTATGGCTGGGGACGCCCGGTATAGACCCATTTGGGTTGGAGGACGATGGAGTTCTAAGGTGACGAGACATCGTTTTTCGTAATATTTGTGGTTTGATATTGGACCGGTCTTTGTGTACAATGAGTTCAATGTCACGACTTGTGTGAGGTTGTCATCCGAGCATTGGGGTGTTTTATTAACCAGTTTTCGTAGATGGTAATAAGACTGACTGGCCAGTGTTCTTAATTTGTTTGGTGGGTTTTTACAGCTTGTTCTGGTGGTATGTGCTCTGTCTGCCGAGTCGATTTCATGTTTTGTGTGAGTGGTGGTGAGAATGTGTTTCCACTGTGGGTCGTACTTTTGGTGTGATGACGTGTTTGTTTTTTTTACAGGGATTTGAGGCCTGTTGGTGCTCTAGAGTGACAGTCTAGGGGCCCGCTGGAGTTCCAGGGTGGTAGCCTGGTGGCCCGCAGGATTAGAGACGGGGCGGGTGGAAGGTGGCGATGAACCTTTGGGGTGGTGTCAGAATGTATGTTGTTTTGGTTGTTGTCCTGATGGTGGGGAACTTGCTGTGGAAGTGTTGGTCAGTGTGTTTGGTGTGTCATGTGTAGACGTGTTTGGTAAAGGAGGGAGGTGTGTTGTGTAGTGCCTGTCTGTGACGTGCCTTGTGTATGTGTGGTTGGGTAAAGGAGGGAGGTGTGTTGTGTAGTGCATGTCTATGATGGGATGTTGTAAGCGATATTCAATCAACACTACAGCTAAGTCAATGCCTAGTCTGGGATGCTGAGGAAAACCCTTATTGATGTATTTTTATATTTGGTTCAGTACTCTGGATGACAACCCTTGTATAACACCCCCCTCTTAGAATCCCTCTGACCCCACTGAGCCAAGAAGTAGGTTTGTTTTGCAAATTAAAAGGTTTATTTGAAAAATTAACAAGATATATATCACACTTTTATAATAAATTAATAATTGATATCACACTTGTGGATATAATGTTGATCAACAATGGGTAATCTGGCCCTAGCACACTTCTTTACAATCAATGAGGAGTTAGTATAGGATGGATAAGTTAGCAAAAATACTTTTATGGTTTCAAGGGAAAAGCAATGAGGAATGAAATGCAATACAGAAATACTTGATATGATTTTAGCAAAAGATAAGATAATCACTTTTTCTCTGGCAATTCACCCCCACCCCCCTATGCAATGTAAGAAATGGAAGGAGATGGAAAAAGGAGCACACAGTTCTCAGGAATGCAATCAAATACAATACGAAATTCAGTTCCCCCCAGCAAGCTTAGAGGAAACAGGTAGACGTTTGAAACACAGGTCCAAAATGCTTTGAATGTGATCACAATGAAGTGAGAAATGTGCTAAAAATGCGTTTAATTCCCTCTAGAGGTTCAGGGTGGGTGATATCTAGTTTATATTAGTTCAGGCTCACTTTAGCAATGCCCTATGAATGATTGTCAGGTTGCACACGAATTTCAGCAAGCAAAGCAAGGACAAATATTTTTACACGTGGCTGAAATTGAGCAAAATGTCAAATTGCGGCAAATTTAGTCGAGCGCGATTACGGAGGCACTATAAGGAATAGGCAGTCGGTTCCGGAGATACGGCCGATTTCGTGAAGGTAGTTTTTCGGATTTGAAATTTAAAAGTTCAAATGACAGATGACAGTTTTCAGTTTTAAAGATGACAGAATAACACGATTCTAGGAGGCAGTTCTACTTAGGTTAAAATAGTTTGGATTAGATTATTTTAACTAAGAGATTGGTTCTGCACAGTTCTGCTAAGTACTCACAATATAAATTTGAAATAGGCCTCGTCACGGATCTGGTCAACACGTCCAGCGGCGGTTCTGCTCACAGCGTCTGGGTCAGCTCTGCTCTGCTGGTCTAGCCTCTCTGGATACAGCGGCCTCTGGTTCTAGATACTGCTCTGCTTTCCGGACCGGATCAAGTGGATTCTGGATGTAACACTGCTTTCTGGGTACTGGCAAAAGTTCTTGGCAAAGAATTCAAACAGCTCGCCCGGCTGTTGAACAGTTTGGTTAGGTTTGCTCTCCCATGATTGGGGGAAGGAAATGGATTGTCATCATGATGAGGTCTGTTTATGGGTCAGAGGATCCTCCCCTGGTCAATTTGCCCACAAATCTATATTTGATTCAAATACATATTTCCCAGATACACAATTTGTTGAAATTACATGTACACATTATATATTCCTTATGGTCCATGCTTGTCCGCCTCTGATCTTCCTGGGGGCTTGCATTCAAAAATGACATTTTGCGCTTTTTGACTGGTTTACCAATATCGGACATTTACCAAAAATTACACACATGTGCGCAAGGAGTATGGACATTAATTGATGAAGTGTCAGATTTTTAATGTGCAGACATTTGGAGTAAGACCCTATTTTCTGCTAGCAACCCCCAAGAATACACCACAGGGTCCTAACACCTCTTAAAATGTGCACAGAAAAATCCCAAGAATAATGATATTACTTATATAATTCTGACAAGTCCGTACTATGAATTATCCATCTTTTTAACTTATGCCCTGGTCAAAAAGGGGTGTGGCTTCCCACATCACATGGTGGAATAACTGGTTTATCCACTTTCCCCAAGCTCAGCTGGCTCTCACAGGCACTTCTCCTCCCACTTCTCCCAAGAGGAAGCCACTTTACGGCCCCCCCAATATAACATTTGCCTGAGTCCAGGACAAGGCTTTGTTCAACCTCCTGCAGGTGCCCCTCCCCTAATCTAATCAGAGAGGTGTCATCTCCTTTTGGTGGGGAAGCAGGAGGCAGCCAGGCCTGGGAATGCAGTTTGATCAAGTTTTAACTCCTGTCGGGGGTTGTTGTCAGGCAGAATTCAGCTAAATGTCACTTTAGTTCCCAGTTTAAATCAAAACTTACAATTTTTACATGTACATTAAATAATTACTTCCTTCAAGTCATTTCAGAATATAGTTTTACATTGTATCCACCTCTTAGCAAGTCTTTCCTTGGCCTGGTTTGGGTTCCTCTGTTCAGTTTTACACAAAAGTCTGGTGGTTTTAAAACGCTGGCTTTCTGATAGTGGTGAGTACCAGTATTGCATCCATTTTTGGGATCTGTTTTGAATTACTGCATTTCAATAGAGTGGTCTTTTGCTTGATAGTATAGGACCCTTGCTTAACATTGTTTTGATGGCATCCTTACAGTAGAGTGGTGAACCCCCCACAAGAAGGTTGTATCTTTGGAGTGGTCTTGTGCCAACTGCGCAGTTCTCCTGGATTCTGGCGTGAATGTGGGCAGCGACAGCTCATCCCCACATCCACCCCGTCTATTGATTTAGTTTGTTCTGGGATAGAATAATGGGCGGTGACAGCTCATCCCCACATCTACCCAGTCTAAGGATTCAACATGGGTCACAACCCTTGACAAACCCCCCGCCCGACTGCGCTTTGATTGGAGTCGAGGGGAAGTCGGATGCCAATGATGTTTTGAGACCTGTGCTGGTATGTCCGCATTATATTCTTCCAATTCTGTAGATGGCACAGTTCAGCATCTTTTCCTCCACCCAGTTGGATCGATCGGTTCTCCTTGCCGGTCCTGATGGGAATATTGGGCGGTACCCCGGGCCCCTCGGGTCTCTGCTCCCGGTCCCCGGTCGTCCTCCTTGGTCAGTCTCCAGGTTTTCTTTCTCCTACGACGACAAAGGAAAGCGGCAATACCTATTCATAGACATTTCTCCCCCACTATTGATATAGTGGGGCAACATATACATTTTATACTTTAATAGACATAGCATTCCAATTTTGAAAAACAAGATATAATTCAGAGACAGTGGCTTACAAGCGTCATAATATTTTAGAGACTATATGTGGGATATTTTAGGGTTGGAACTGAATTAATCTGGAGCGGTCCCCTCTGGTATTGCAGAGGACTCCTCCAGTTGCTGCAGAGTGTACCTGGGATGGCAACACTTTAGCTGATTTATATGTACCCACTTGTCTTCCCCTTCTGCCGAACTACCTTTTGGGATGCGGATCTTGTATGCAACAGGGGAGATTTTGTCTATAATTTCAAATGGTCCCTTCCATGTAGGCGAAAATATTCGCTGTTTGGCCTGGTTCCTTTGGAAATTGTATAGATAGACCCGGTCCCCCACCTCGTATACTTTCCTGGTGGTTTTCAGGTCGTAGTGGGTCTTCATGCTATCAGCTGATCTTTCTATATTCCGCTAAGCATAGGCAAAAGCATGTTGGAGGTGTTTCCTTAAACTCTCCACATACTCATGAGTTGTGGAGGCATTTATCAACGTTTGTTCTTGGGTTCTGTAGAGCAAATGCTGGGGAAGCACCATCTTGCGTCCAGTCATCAACTCAAATGGTGACATTTTAGTTGCAGATGAATGGGTAGATCTGATGGCCATAAGGACCAAAGGTAGTCGGATATGCCAACTTGGCCCAGAATCTGCCACAAACTTTTTTAAGATGCTCACAATGGTTCGGTTATATCTCTCCACTGCTCCAGAAGAAGCTGGCCTGTAAGCAATATGTAGCTTCCTTTTGACCCCCAGTATCTCCCACATCTTTGTCATTACCTCGCTGGTGAAATGGCTACCTCTGTCTGACTCAATCCTTTGAGGTAGACCAAAACGGGAAAAGATGTGGTTAATCATCAGGGCAGCTGCTGTTTCTGCCTTGCAGTTTGGGGCCTGGAGACATTCCACCCACTTGGTAAACAAGCATGTAACGGTCAACATGTACTTGTTTCCTCTAGACGAGCGAATTACAGGGCCTACAAAGTCGATTTGCAAATCATCCCCCTCTTTTGGAGAGGCGCACGGTGTGTGAGGGATGATGGCTGAAACTGTGCACACACAAGGCACCCCTTCAAGTATTGGTCGAGCTCCTGCCCCATGTGTGGCCAGTATGCAACCCGTCTTAAGATTTCCAGTGTTGTGTGAAACCCCCTATGACCGGCGGTGGCCGCATCATGGGCGTGACTTAACATCAGGCTTTGGAATGAGGTAGGAACCACCCACTGATCGTGGCCAGCTTTGGATTTCCTTACCAGCAAACCGTCTTGGATTCGGAACATTTTTGGACATTTCATCAACACTCTTAGGTCCTCTTTCCCAATGTAATTGGTATCCATCAGGGGAAAGTTCTCAGGGTCCTCAAGGTGTTGGTAAAACTTACCAATAATTGGATCCCCCTTCTGAGCTGTAATTAAATCAGCACCAGGGGTCTCCTTACTCCATTGTGCAGTTGAAAGATCATTGTGAGCATTTGTCTGGGACCTAGTGATAGCAGTGACCTGGATTTCCTCCAATAGGGACTCTATTTCTATTAGCTCCCCTTGGATGGCCCCGGTTTTGGCCAGCTGATCAGCTAAGTCATTTCCAGTTTTGTCTGGTCCCTCTACTTTGGAATGACCCTTGATCTTTTTCCAGTAGATGGTCATCCCATTCGATGTGACCAGATCATCAATATTTTGGATTAGCTTCCCATGTTTCAGGGGTTTGTTATTAGCACATAACATGCCTCTAGTTTTCCAATTTACCAGGTGCTCCACGAACCCGTTCCGTACATAATCCGAATCAGTGATTATGACCAGTTCGTGGAGTTGATGTTGGACAGCAGTGAGGATGGCCTGATGCACAGCCATCAATTCTGCCACCTGACTACTTCGGGGATCAATTTTGTATCCAGCGGAGGGTTCTGGGGACTCATTCACCCATGCATTCCCTACGGCGGCCACCAGTTCTTTCTCCCCGTTGTTGTCAACATGGTACGAGCATCCATCCACATAGACAGTGGGCATTTGTCTTCTTCAAAGACTTTGTGTGGGGAATTAAGGTATGCCTCCATGTTGTCCTTGATTTTTAGACTTTCGTCCTCGAGACAGTTTTCTCTGGCACAATCATGCAAGTCAGCCAGACCTTGCGCGAGGGGACTCTTCTTGTTTTGGCCATATCTGACCTCTACAGGAAAGCCTTGCATTGACAGGATCCAGGAAGTAATTTGGGAATTACTTACATTTCCGGCCTGGATTCTGTCACTTTGGAGGTATTGCAGAGGCTGGTGTGGAGTCTCCACTATGATGTGTTCCCCCTGGATAAACGGGCGGTAATTCTTCAATGCCCACACCGTTGCCAGGAGTGCCTTCTCACAATCATTGAATTTTTCCTCCACAGAGGATAAAGTTTTGCTCGCATAGGAGATTACTTTATTGACCTTGTCATGCTTTTGTATAATACTGCCGTCAAGCACGTATTAGAGAACCCTGTCTCCAGGAAGAACTCCTTGTTTCTGAGAGGGTAAGCTAGGCAAGGTGCTTGTGAGAGGCTTCTCTTGAGTTGTCTTACTGCCTCGGATTGTTCTGGACCCCATTCCCACTTGACAGCCCCCTTCAAGAGATGAATCAGGGGTCTAGTGATCTCTGCGTAGCCTTCAATGAACTTTCTGCTGTAATTAGTCAGTCCAAGGAGGCTCCTTAGTTCCCGCAGAGTTGTGGGGTCTTTCAGCTTCTGAAGTGCTTCCACTTTCTTTTCTTGGGGACAGAGACCCTGAGGAGTAATCTCATGCCCCAAGAAATTAACACGGGTTCTACACCACTGTGCTTTCTGGAAGGAAAGTTTTGCTCCGGCGGCCCTCAACTGTGTCAGAACATAACAGATCTCCGCTATGTGTTCCTCCACAGATGAACTTTTGATGAGGACATCATCTACATAAGCCAGGTTACCCCTCACACCCAGGTCGGGCATGGCCTTGTGTAGAAAAATGTTGAATTCATTGCCGGCGTTGAGGTATCCGAAGGGAGTCTGGGTCCATGTGTACTGCTGGCCCCCAAAGGTAAAAGCCAGTTTGTATTGGTCCTCCCTACTGACAGGCACGGTCCAGTATCCATTGGTCAGGTCTATTGCTGTGAATACCTGTGACCCCTGAATCTGGGCCAGCCCTTGGTCAATGTAGGGCAGAGGCCATCGGGAAGTATGGACCCGTTTGTTGAGCTCCCTAAGATTGGCGCAGAGTCTCCACTGGCAGTTTGGCTTCAATATTCCCAGCACCAGATTATTGAAGGTGCTGTATACTGGACGGATTATTCCCCGGGACTCAAGGTTCTTAATTATTTCAGTAAGGTACTCCATGGATTCGAGAGGCAAGCAATATTGCTTCACAAACACTGGAGTCATTCCAGGGTCTGTGGGAATTGTTGTTGTGTGGATGTCGGTGCGACCACAGTCATATGAGTCTACCGCAAAGAGATCTTGGAAATCCAAGAAAACTTGTTTCAACTTTTGCTTCTGTTCCAGAATCACGCAGGCATCAGATATGTTGACCCTCTCTTCCACCATCTGCCTGAAGCCTGGAAAGACTTCTGGTTTGGCTATCTCAGCGGCCTCCTCCAGCTGGGTGGAGAAGTCCCTGGTCAGAGTGCTGATTTGGACTGGAGGCTTCAGGTGGGTAAGGCAGCCCTCATCGACCTGGAAAATCACCTCATCCCTCCTGACGTCACAAGTCACATCTTCCTTACCATAAGGGCAAGAAGTGTACACCAGGAAGTTCCCCCCATGCCGGGTGAAAATCCTGTCTGGTGTTGTGTTGTCATCACTGTCACTGTCAAAACAGTCCTTGGGTATTGGTCCTAACAGTTCATTTCCTAGATCAATGGAAAAATGTTGGTCATCAACCGCCATTCCAATAATGGTGCCTGCGGCAAGAGTAATACTCTTTAAGTCGCTGTTATCCACCTCTATTGGAATGGTGTCATGTTCTATGTTGACTAATGGAGTTGGGTTTACCCCCAACCCTTGCTGTTGGAGAGAAGCATTTAGATGTATGTAAGCATCAGGGTTTTTCAATTTTTGTCCTCTTTTAACTTTCACTTCCAGGGAAAATTGTCGGTACCTTTCTGGGATGGTGACTTCCTCTTTAATCTGAATTTCAACTGCATAAGGTAGCAATTGAGCTGACCTAAATGCTTTTTCTGAATCATCAAAGCCCATGGGATTATCCGCTAATTGGGACCAAGCTTTGAAGTTTATTAGGTCCAAACTAATGGCAAAGCGATTGAGAATGTCACTGCCTAAGTAAAAGGCGGCAGTGACGTCTCGCATGACCCAACAATTATGGACTATGCTCTTGTTGCCAATGGAGATTTTGAGCATACACCTGCTTGGCAGGAGATGTTTGGAATTAGGTGCTTCCAGGTCCATTTCCCATTTGTCTATCAGTTTGAATGTGGGAATGGCTGGATCTTTTGGGAGTTGGCGGAACATGGCTTCGCTAATGAAGCTCTTACCGTTGTTCACATACACTCGAGCGAGAACAGAGTCCTTCCCATCATTTAACTGAACAAGGATGAACAACTGCTTTCCAATTTGCTGAATATCAGCCATGCTCTTAGCTGATTTCACATCTTTCTGGACTATAGGAGTGGGAGTGTCCGATTGTGGATTGGTAAAGAATTTCAGAGTGTTTCCTTCCAGTGTGGATTACCACCTTAAACTGGAAGGAAGGTTGATTTTCAGAAATAGAGAGGACCCCCCACCACCAGTCTGTTGTCCTACTGCTATTACTGTCACGTCTGGAATTTGGTTGTTCTGGAAGTGAAATTCTACTTGGTCAGATTTTTGTTCAACCATGTGGCAGGTGCCGTTTAAACTAACATGGTTGACACTCTGTTTTAATTTTATTGGTCGGCTAGTCTGGGTCCAGAGGACCTTGTTTACGCAATCTATTAGGGGTGACAACCTTATCAGGAAGTCATTCCCTAGTAAACAAGGGGTGCCCTCTGGAGTCACTACTATGACCGGGTGTTTCACCTTGTGTCGCCCAATTTTGATGTCCAAATCTGCAGTCCCCTCGACAGGAATTTCCTTCCCGTCAAAGTTCTGCCGTTGTCCAGGAAGAGAGGTGAGTGGAATACGGTAATTCTCCTCCCTTCCTGCATTTAGTTCATCAAAGGCCCTTTTGGACAGAAGGGTAGCTTGGGATCCAGTGTCCACCAGTGCCAAAATTGTACCCTGCCCCTGTACTTGTACCGGGGTATAGTATCTTCCCTCCTTCTCCTCAAGGGGGCACAGATAATGCACATTTTTGGATAACTGGTGGGCTAATTTTCTGGTTTTGGACATTGTAAGCGAAGAGATTTGGGCAGAATTCTGTGGAGAGCCTTGGGAATCTAAAAGAAAAAGTTGGCAACTGGAGATCAGAGCCACTGGGGGTTCCCCTGGTTCCGGTTCTGGGCCACCCACCCGCTTTTTGGAGGCAGCCACCAGGATGGGTTTGAACCAGGGGATTTTCTTGCTGTTGGTTCTGGGATGAGATGATGGGCGGCGGTAGCTCAGTCTCCACCTCTCCCCAGTCTGGATTGGAATCCCTTGGGACCCATTTTTCTTTGGGAGGAGTTCCCCCATCGCTAAAGGAGAAGATCCTTTTCCCAGGATCCTCTGAGGATCCCTCTCCCTCAAATTGGAAGATATGTACCTCCTCCACAAACTGGGCCTGTTTGGGTCCTTTGTTTCTCCTACCCCCCTCTGCTCCTTGGGAGGCAGGCTTTCAGGGGTAGGAGATTTTGTTTCCGGTTCCTGGTTTTCCAGGGGCTGTTTACAAGTTGGGAAGGAAGCTTCCTCCAAGGCTTTACACCCTCCTTCCCCTTGTGCCTCCTCCCTGGGAACCGGTGGGTTATCGGGGTGCTGCCCCCGTCATTGTTCTGGAGCACCAGGTCCAGAGTTTGGGGCATTCTGCGGTGGCATGCTCATCTGAGGGTTCTGCTGAGCCCTCAGTATGTGACCCAGGTCCCGTGCCATATTTTGGACCTGGCGCTCAAGTTGTGAAACCTGCTCAGGCTGATACGGGGTCCTGTTTTCTCCCCTGGGCTGATCCCGGGAAGGGTAGCTATCCCTTCTCTGGTAGTACCCCTGGTTGGGAGGATTTTGGTACCCCTCCACCCTTGGCCTCCCCTCTCCCGAATTAGGTTGTCTGAACTCAGGAAAGTGGGGAAAGAAGGATGGATGATTTTGTGGCTGGAAGTTGGGTGGATACCTGGGAAAAAGTTCTACCCAGGATTTGGAGAATTTCTGCCCTCCTGTGGGAAGTTGGGAGGGAAGTTCCCTGGGTTAGGTGCTTGGCTGTATCCCCCCCCTTGGTCTGGAGGAGTCCACACATAACCCAGGATTGGTCGGTTTCCATTGTAGTGGGGACTTACATAGTCAGGGGAGCGAGGGACCCCATTTGTGGGACTACCTCCTCGACTCCCTGTCTGTGACTGGCCCGAGGGCCTTCTGGGCTGTGAATTATTTGGTGCAGGCAGGTTTTTAGGCCCCCCCATCTCCAAATCCAAAACGGGGGTGACCTTTACCTCTGCCACCTTGGCAGCAGCAGGGGTGCTGTTGGTTTTGGGGTTTTTCTGTGCATTATTTTCATTTGCTATGGGCTTCTGCACCTCATAGATCCGGGAAGCCTGTTCAATGACCCAGTCTAGTGACCTCTTCTCGTGAAAATCTCTCACTAGCTGGGTCATGATGTATTTGGGCAAGGCATGGAAAAAAGTATTGACAAATTCTCTGCTGTCCGTGCGCACCCTTCTGTTGGTCTGCGCAAAGGCACGCTTCAATTCTTGTACAAATTCTTGTGGGGCCTGATCCTCCCCACATTGCAAATTGTAGGCTGCCTTGCGAGCCTCTTGAGGATTTCTATGAACAGAAAAATGTTTCAAGATGGCCGCCCTATATGCGGACCATCTTGAATGGTTTTGGTCCTCCAGCCCTGCAAAGAAACTGGAGTATTCTGGGGAGAATGTCCATTTGACGTACTGGATGAAGCTACTGCTGTCCTTCAAATGGAAAGTCTCCATCATTTGCTTATAGAGCTCCAAGTGTTCCCAAATAGAATACTTGGCGTTCTTATGATAAGGCGTGATGACACTCCTTATTGCCTTTATTTGTTTCAATGGGTCCTTAAGCAAGGCCTTTTTGGTTCGGGTCTCCCTGGTCCATTCATCCTCTGACTCCGAAGCACTGCTCCCAGAGGTGCCGTCTGATCTTCCAGGTTTTCCCAGATTCTGCGAGCCTCGGAATAGCTGGCAGCATGTGGGGACCTGGTCTCCTGTGTCCTGTAACGCTCAGAGGAGTCTTCGGATCCCTCCTTGCTGCCAGGATTTGATGGGTAGCCCCCCACTGACCTAACTGGGCAGAGGTTTTCAGGATGCCCTTAATGGGCCTACTCTCCTGGGGTTCCCCACTAAATTGCACTGTGCTTGGGTGCCCATACCCGGATGCCCGCCCCTCCATTCCTGGGTGGTACTGGCCTATGAGCCCCATACTTTTGGCTGGATAGTAATCTGCCATTCATGTGGCCCTGTGCTCATGCGCACCAGGGGACATGGGGGTGGCAGAGTCCAGTTACTGGGAGAGATGAAGGCCTCTGGTACTAGGGCTCCTGAGGTTATGCTCAGGAGTTTCTCTTTCCCAGCGAACCTCATCTCTATCCGCCCCTGCTCCCTGTTGCAATGCAAGAGCCTGCGCTTTCAGTTCCTCAGTTAAGGCCTTACTAGACTCTATCAGTCTCTCCTGCATCGCTACCTGTTGCTGGAGCCTATCATTGTGCTGGCAGAGAGCCTCATTCTCTCTCTGTGCCTCCTGATTGGTCCTGGAGTACTGGGCCAGTCTTTGCTGCAGGAGGGTTACCTCCTGAGCTGTGTCCCTATTGGCCTGCTCCTTTCTTGCCAGAGCATCCTCCACCCTCCTGGCGTGCTCTAACAAGTATGGTGTTCTTTATGGAGGTCACCCAGTCCCTGGAGGGCCAGGTGATTTTCTTCCATTTTCCTTTTTAAGTGGCAGACTTCCTGGCCTAAGGTATTCCTTTCCTGACTAAGAGCCTGCATCTGTGCCGCCAGGTTGTCCCTTTGCCTTTGGAAGGCACCAGCTTTCTGGGGCTCCTGGTCAAACTCTGCCTGGGTATCCAGGTCTTTCAAAATCAGTTTATTGCTCTCTGCCTTCTCCCTATCTAGGTGGCTTTGCAGGGTGACTACCTGCTCAGCACATGCCCTATTGAAGTCTAACTGTTGCTCCAGCTTTTTCTGGCTCTGCAGTAGGGAGTCCAAACCTTCTTGGTACTCCTTCTGCGAGGCCAGAAATCTGGTATCCTGGTCAGCCTTTTCCTATTGCAGCACATCCATATCCTCCTTTATTTTAGTGATGTACTGTCTGCTGTCCTTTTCTGACTCCTGGCTCCTGAGCAGCCTCTGCTCAGAAGAGTCCAGATCATATTGGGCCTTCTCTAACGCCATCTGTTGCCTATTTGCCAGATCTTGACCTTCAGCACATTTGTCCTGTGTGGCTCCCATATATAGATACAAATATGCCGCAATCCTAACCATCTTGTTGTGTTCATCTTTAGCTTTAGGAGCCATGTATAGTTCACTCAGGGCCACATGTAAGGGACCCTGATCTCTCCAGATATCTAACCCAGTTGCAGTGGCCTGTTTTGTGATTGCCTGAAACCACGCATCCTGGCCCTGCTCAGTCCATTCACCTCTCACAAATAGCTTATGTAAGAAGTGCTCTCTGGCTATTTTGATGTCTACCAGTGTCGTCATTCTGGAATGTGAGTTCCTTCCTGACTTACAGAAGTTTGTATTTTATTTTGCAAAACAGACCTTCTCCTTAGAGCGTTCCTTTGAGAAGTGCTTTGCAGCGTACCATACCGTGGTGATCCGACCGGATGTATGTATCCCGTCAGTTAGCACACTGTATTAAGCTGCACAAGTGCTAAACCTAACCCAGAAGTTCCCGGCTACGAGCCCCCACTTTGTAAGCGATATTCAATCAACACTATAGCTAAGTCAATGCCTAGTCTGGGATGCTGAGGAAAACCCTTATTGATGTATTTTTATGTCCAGTTCAGTACTCTGGATGACAACCCTTGTATAACACCCCCCTCTTAGAATCCCCGTGACCCGATTGAGCCAAGAAGTAGGTTTGTTTTGCAAATTAAAAGATTTATTTGAAAAATTAACAAGATATATATCACACTTTTATAATAAATTAATAATTGATATCACACTTATGGATATAATGTTGATCAACAATGGGTAATCTGGCCCTAGCACATTTCTTTACAATCAATGAGGAGTTAGTATAGGATGGATAAGGTAGCAAAAATACTTTTATGGTTTCAAGGGAAAAGCAATGAGGAATGAAATGCAATACAGAAATACTTGATATGATTTTAGCAAAAGATAAGATAATCACTTTTTCTCTGGCAATTCACCCCCCCCCCCTATGCAATGTAAGAAATGGAAGGAGATGGAAAGAGGAGCACACAGTTCTCAGGAATGCAATCAAATACAATACGAAATTCAGTTCCCCCCCAGCAAGCTTAGAGGAATCAGGTAGAACTTTGAAACACAGGCCCAAAATGCTTTGAATGTGATGACAATGAAGTGAGAAATGTGCTAAAAATGCTTTTAATTCCCTCTAGAGGTTCAGGGTGGGTGATATCTAGTTTATATTAGTTCAGGCTCACTTTAGCAATGCCCTATGAATGATTGTCAGGTTGCACACGAATTTCAGCAAGCAAAGCAAGGACAAATATTTTTACACGTGGCTGAAATTGAGCAAAATGTCAAATCGCGGCAAATTTAGTCGAGCGCGATTACGGAGGCACTATAAGGAATAGGCAGTCAGTTCCGGAGATACGGCCGATTTCGTGAAGGTAGTTTTTCGGATTTGAAATTTAAAAGTTCAAATGACAGATGACAGTTTTCAGTTTTAAAGATGACAGAATAACACGATTCTAGGAGGCAGTTCTACTTAGGTTAAAATAGTTTGGATTAGATTATTTTAACTAAGAGATTGGTTCTGCACAGTTCTGCTAAGTACTCACAATATAAATTTGAAATAGGCCTCGTCACGGATCTGGTCAACACATCCAGCGGCGGTTCTGCTCACAGCGTCTGGGTCAGCTCTGCTCTGCTGGTCTAGCCTCTCTGGATACAGCGGCCTCTGGTTCTGGATACTGCTCTGCTTTCCGGTCCGGATCAAGTGGATTCTGGATGTAACACTGCTTTCTGGGTACTGGCAAAAGTTCTTGACAAAGAATACAAACAGCTCGCCAGGCTGTTGAATAGTTTGGTTAGGTTTGCTGGATTCTGAAGGCCTGCTGAGAATACTTTTGCTTGCAGTGGGCCTTCTAGGTTCAAAGTTCTGTAGTCTATGGGTCTCTGGTTCTGGTCTCTGTCTGGATGGGATGTCGGCAGTCAAAATGCTCCGCAGAAATGGAAAATGAATGTCTCTACCTGTCCCAGCAGTCTCTTTTTATGTGTTTTGGAAGTGGGTGTGTGCGTGGCATAACTGAGCCTGCCCCTCTCTACTTGTCATTGGCCCAATTCTCCCCTCTCCCATGATTGGGGGAAGGAAATGGATTGTCATCATGATGAGGTCTGTTTATGGGTCAGAGGATCCTCCCCTGGTCAATTTGCCCACAAATCTATATTTGATTCAAATACATATTTCCCAGATACACAATTTGTTGAAATTACATGTACACATTATATATTCCTTATGGTCCATGCTTGTCCGCCTCTGATCTTCCTGGGGGCTTGCATATAAAAATGACAACATTTTGCACTTTTTGACTGGTTTACCAATATCGGACATTTACCAAAAATTACACACATGTGCGCAAGGAGTATGGACATTAATTGATGAAGTGTCAGATTTTTAACGTGCAGACATTTGGAGTAAGACCCTATTTTCCGCTAGCAACCCCCCAGAATACACCACAGGGTCCTAACACCTCTTAAAACGTGCACAGAAAAATCACAAGAGTAATGATATTACTTACATAATTCTGACAAGTCCGTACTATGAATTATCCATCTTTTTAACTTATGCCCTGGTCAAAAAGGGGTGTGGCTTCCCACATCACATGGTGGAATAACTGGTTTATCTACTTCCCCCAAGCTCAGCTGGCTCTCACAGGCACTTCTCCTCCCACTTCTCCCAAGAGGAAGCCACTTTACGACCCCCCCAATATAATATTTGCCTGAGTCCAGGACAAGGCTTTGTTCAACCTCCTGCAGGTGCCCCTCCCCTAATCTAATCAGAGAGGTGTCATCTCCTTTTGGTGGGGAAGCAGGAGGCAGCCAGGCCTGGGAATGCAGTTTGATCAAGTTTCAACTCCTGTCGGGGGTTGTTGTCAGGCAGAATTCAGCTAAATGCCACTTTAGTTCCCAGTTTAAATCAGAACTTACAATTTTTACATGTACATTAAATAATTACTTCCTTCAAGTCATTTCAGAATATAGTTTTACATTGTATCCACCTCTTAGCAAGTCTTTCCTTGGCCTGGTTTGGGTTCCTCTGTTCAGTTTTACACAAAAGTCTGGTGGTTTTAAAACGCCGGCTTTCTGATAGTGGTGAGTACCGGTATTGCATCCATTTTTGGGATCTGTCTTGAATTACTGCATTTCAGTAGAGTGGTCTTTTGCTTGATAGTATAGGACCCTTGCTTAACATTGTTTTGATGGCATCCTTAAAGTAGAGTGGTGATGTGGAACCCCACACAAGAAGGTTGTATCTTTGGAGTGGTCTTGTGCCAACTGCGCAGTTCTCCTGGATTCTGGCGTGAATGTGGGCGGCGACAGCTCATCCTCACATCCACCCAGTCTATTGATTTAGTTTGTTCTGGGATAGAATAATGGGCAGCGACAGCTCATCCCCACATCTACCCAGTCTAAGGATTCAACATGGGTCACAACCCTTGACAATGTAGAGGGTGATGTTACATGGAGTGTTGATGAGGGAATGGTGGAATGTTCTGTGTGAGGGTTCTCAGTGGTGACAGTTACATCTGGCCTGCCTGGGTGATGGGAGCTGGTGTTGTCCCAGCATTGTCCTGTATATATATATCTTATATGTCTAATAATAGAACTGTAACTAAGAAGCTGGAAATAAACCTAGCATGTCAACATAAGAAGACTGGGAGCAGCATCTTTTCAGTACACACATATACTAAGTGCCGAATGGGAAACAAACAGGCTGTCCCTTGTGATTTGTTCGGTTCCATGTGTTAATAGCCCCGTAAAAATATCGCCATACAAAAATATCGCCATATTTTTGCTGCAATATTAAGCCATGGAACCAGCGGGGGACACCTCCGCAACCCCCATAATTATTTTAATGGAGCGGGGGACACCCCCGCAATTCCCGGTCCCAATAACCCCATAAATTATCCCCACTAATAATATCACCTATGGCCTTACCACACAACCATATATATGGCGATATTATTGCTGGGGATAATATTACCTTATACCGATTTGTTCATCCCACAATTGTTCCTTTCTTCTATGCCTTCTGTCATAACAGAAATGCAAAACTACAAGTGCTAGAATACATACAAGGAATAAAATAGGTCAGTGACAAAAGGAGATTCCTTTGTGAATACCATTAAAAGCATGTTACAAATTCCCATACCTGAAGAGTGCAGTCCTTTCACTGTTGTATTGTGTTAACCTAATGGGAATAGGGAGCACCTAAGCATCATGTGGAAACAGAAGATATGCACTTGATACCATGTGCAGTATTAACGATTCAGCCCACTCCATTTGCAGGAAGTCTAAGAATGCGACTCCTTTTAAAATCATACAGATTTTCAACAAAGCAGCAAAGGTGTAGCCTTTCAAACAATGCAAAGGTTTATTAAAAAATCTCATTTTAAATCCTGCTGTTTTCTGTCTACATTCATTAGGGCACCTCTGAGAGACACACATTACTAAATGCCACTGACTGAGCCTCTTTGAAGAGAGGGCAGAGGAACTGCCAGGAGTAGGGAGTTGGTTCCCAGGAGTAGTAAATGCAAACCTGTTCTGACTTGAGTGTCGTGTAGACCGTTGAGACCTCCGTCCCCAAGTGACGCACAGGGAAACCAAAAGAAACCCGCTGTGTGACCTTTGGGGCCACAGGTGGGAGATGTTACTTCCCGGATCCACGGAACCTCTGGAACACCGACGCTGCTGCAAAAAGAACGAGGTTAAGTACCAGGCAATTACAATATAAATCACAAGAATCAAAGGATCTGAATGGTCTTACCTATCCGGTGTTTGGAAAACCCAGGAAACCTAGGAGGGAGGTTCGAGACTCAGATGAAGCGGTCCCTCGAACAAGAGGGACGCAGGCAAGAGTGGATACAGGATAAGCCACCTGTAACTTGAATCCCAAGAGGGAAATAGCATAAAAGTTCAACAAGGTACCAAGGGATGATCCGAAGACAAAGTGAGGGACGTGTCAAAATCCAGTAATAGGTAAGCAGTTCCAAGCAAAAGTACAGAAGGGTAATCCGAAGGAGTCCAGGTGAGAGTTCCAAGATCAAGATAAACCAGTAGTGTTTGTCCAAACGTAGCGCCAAACAAGTTCTGAAGACAGCTGAGAAGCGATGAGTGCTCCTTGCATCAGGCTTTATATACTGTGCGTTTCGGGGTCATGTGACGTCCACCAAGGTCACGTGCGAAACGCCGCTCTGAATCACGTGAGCAAGTGAACGATCGGCGTGGAGGTGTTCCGCCGCCCCTTCTACTGTATGTTCTCCATGGCAACTGCCAATGCAGAAAGGGCTGCAACCGAGCCCGTAAATTGTACCTGGTACGGAACTTTCGGTCCTTTGGTTAAACCGAATCACATGAGCCTCGAACCCTGGAGGGAGTCGTGTGGGAACCCGAGGAAGGTGTAGGGGAGATGTGAGCAGTGTTCTGGTGTGCAGAGGATCGTCTAACAAAACCCTGGCTACCCGCCAAAGTATGTCCATGACTTCATAACACTACTGTACATTGTTTTCATGTACAACCAGAGAATTCTGGCCCTTTCAGGCATTTCATGGGAAAGATGGATAGATGGTAGGTATCAGAGGTGTTACAGAAGTATCGGAGAGGTGGGCACCACAAGTTTTTTCTTTGCTTCAATTGAATATATGAATTTCACCTTCAGTGTCAGATTAAATTGATTTTAACCTGGAGCTACCAGTTCAAACCTAGTCCTATAGCACAAGGACCTTAATAAACTAAAAATACAGAAACAAGGCAACTCTGCCTTATTATAACTGGCGCATCTCAGTTGGCCCCTCTGTAGGGCTGCACATTTTCCAAGAAGTTCAATTTCTTCTTCAATATGTTATTCAAATTAAATACAAAAAAAGTCAAATGTATCTATGTACTTTTAGCCAGGAATGTTTATTCACATTCCCGTTTTTGTATAATTATTGATTCACATTATACTGTGTTGGGCGATCATATTTTGCCATCAATATACATTCTGCCAATGCATTTCGGTTAGAACCTTCATCAGGGCTGTATATAGGCACTTGATTACATCATCAAGCTAATCATAATTATATATTCATCAGTTTAAATGCATTGCGTGGTTTGAATACAGTATATTAACGAATTCACACATACCATTTGGTTTGTCCCACGTATATTCAATAGTTCCGCCAGATGAAAAATAAACAACCAGAAATAGCCATTTAGTTTCAGCATTATGAGCTCTATATGCATTGATTTTTAGGACAAAAACGAGTCCTACCTGATCGCTTTGAATGCGTTTTTCTCTCTAGTGTTTACAAGCCCCAAGGGCTTCTGTTCCTCTATTTCATATTGTAACCCCCGCGGCCTCACGGCTGCGTATGTTTAGATGCGTAACGAAGCGCATATGTCCATCGTGCCTCTGTTGAAGAGATAGGCAATTAAACAGCCATTCTCATATTGTTGTATCTATTGTAAAGAGCGGCAAGTATTCGCCGATGCTTACCTAGAGTTCCAGCGTTGTCCTGCCGTCTGAAGGGAGACGTGCGCGCGCATGCCTATGTGTTTGATTTAAACGTTGTCATGGAGACTGTGGCGAGGCGCCGTGGTCCAACCGGAATGCTGGAGCACGTACGCCTCGCGCCCCACCCCCGGGTGTTAACCCTGGGGCGGGGATGTCTCCATGGCAACCTCTGTTCCACTATGTGCGATAAGTCGAGCTGTCAGTGCCTTACTCATGTGTTTAACTCTTTATTCGGATCGCTACCTGTTGCTGGAGCCTATCATTGTGCTGGCAGAGAGCCCCATTCTCTCTCTGTGCCTCCTGATTGGTCCTGGAGTACTGGGCCAGTCTTTGCTGCAGGAGGGTTACCTCCTGAGCTGTGTCCCTATTGGCCTGCCCCTTTCTTGCCAGAGCATCCTCCACCCTCCTGGCGTGCTCTAACAAGTTCTGGTGTTCTTTATGGAGGTCACCCAGTCCCTGGAGGGCCAGGTGATTTTCTTCCATTTTCCTTTTTAAGTGGCAGACTTCCTGGCCTAAGGTATCCCTTTCCTGACTAAGAGCCTGCATCTGTGCCGCCAGGTCGTCCCTTTGCCTTTGGAAGGCACCAGCTTTCTGGGGCTCCTGGTCAAACTCTGCCTGGGTATCCAGGTCTTTCAAAATCAGTTTATTGCTCTCTGCCTTCTCCCTATCTAGGTGGCTTTGCAGGGTGACTACCTGCTCAGCACATGCCCTATTGAAGTCTAACTGTTGCTCCAGCTTTTTCTGGCTCTGCAGTAGGGAGTCCAAACCTTCTTGGTACTCCTTCTGCAAGGCCAGAAATCTGGTATCCTGGTCAGCCTTTTCCTGTTGCAGCACATCCATATCCTCCTTTATTTTAGTGATGTACTGTCTGCTGTCCTTTTCTGACTCCTGGCTCCTGAGCAGCTTCTGCTCAGAAGAGTCCAGATCAGATTGGGCCTTCTCTAACGCCATCTGTTGCCTATTTGCCAGATCTTGACCTTCAGCACATTTGTCCTGTATGGCTCCCATATATAGATACAAATATGCCGCAATCCTAACCATCTTGTTGTGTTCATCTTTAGCTTTAGGAGCCATGTATAGTTCACTCAGGGCCACATGTAAGGGACCCTGATCTCTCCAGATATCTAACCCAGTTGCAGTGGCCTGTTTTGTGATTGCCTGCAACCACGCATCCTGGCTCTGCTCAGTCCATTCACCTCTCACAAATAGCTTATGTAAGAAGTGCTCTCTGGCTATTTTGATGTCTACCAGTGTCGTCATTCTGGAATTTGAGTTCCTTCCTGACTTACAGAAGTTTGTATTTTATTTTGCAAAACAGACCTTCTCCTTAGAGCGTTCCTTTGAGGAGTGCTTTACAGCGTACCATACCGTGGTGATCCGACCGGATGTATGTATCCCGTCAGTTAGCACACTGTATTAAGCTGCACAAGTGCTAAACCTAACCCAGAAGTTCCCGGCTACGAGCCCCCACTTTCTAAGCAATATTCAATCAACACTACAGCTAAGTCAATGCCTAGTCTGGGATGCTGAGGAAAACCCTTATTGATGTATTTTTATGTCCAGTTCAGTACTCTGGATGACAACCCTTGTATAACACCCCCCTCTTAGAATCCCTGTGACCCCACTGAGCCAAGAAGTAGGTTTGTTTTGCAAATTAAAAGATTTATTTGAAAAATTAACAAGATATATATCACACTTTTATAATAAATTAATAATTGATATCACACTTATGGATATAATGTTGATCAACAATGGGTAATCTGGCCCTAGCACATTTCTTTACAATCAATGAGGAGTTAGTATAGGATGGATAAGGTAGCAAAAATACTTTTATGGTTTCAAGGGAAAAGCAATGAGGAATGAAATGCAATACAGAAATACTTGATATGATTTTAGCAAAAGATAAGATAATCACTTTTTCTCTGGCAATTCACCCCCCCTATGCAATGTAAGAAATGGAAGGGGATGGAAAGAGGAGCACACAGTTCTCAGGAATGCAATCAAATACAATACGAAATTCAGTTCCCCCCCAGCAAGCTTAGAGGAATCAGGTAGAAGTTTGAAACACAGGCCCAAAATGCTTTGAATGTGATGTCAATGAAGTGAGAAATGTGCTAAAAATGCTTTTAATTCCCTCTAGAGGTTCAGGGTGGGTGATATCTAGTTTATATTAGTTCAGGCTCACTTTAGCAATGCCCTATGAATGATTGTCAGGTTGCACACGAATTTCAGCAAGCAAAGCAAGGACAAATATTTTTACACGTGGCTGAAATTGAGCAAAATGTCAAATCGCGGCAAATTTAGTCGCGTGCATCGAGCGCGATTACAGAGGCACTATAAGGAGTAGGAAGTTGGTTCTAGGCTCGTTGGAAAGCTTCGAATCTTAGCTTTAAGATGACAGTTAAAACTCGCTAGCACAAATGGTTCCGGAGATACCGCGGATTTCGTGAAGGTAGTTTTTCGGATTTGAAATTTAAAAGTTCAAATGACAGATGACAGTTTTCAGTTTTAAAGATGACAGAATAACACGATTCTAGGAGGCAGTTCTACTTAGGTTAAAATAGTTTGGATTAGATTATTTTAACTAAGAGATTGGTTCTGCACAGTTCTGCTAAGTACTCACAATATAAATTTGAAATAGGCCTCGTCACGGATCTGGTCAACACATCCAGCGGCGGTTCTGCTCACAGCGTCTGGGTCAGCTCTGCTCTGCTGGTCTAGCCTCTCTGCATACAGCGGCCTCTGGTTCTGGATACTGCTCTGCTTTCCGGTCCGGATCAAGTGGATTCTGGATGTAACACTGCTTTCTGGGTACTGGCAAAAGTTCTTGGCAAAGAATTCAAACAGCTCGCCCGGCTGTTGAACAGTTTGGTTAGGTTTGCTCTCCCATGATTGGGGGAAGGAAATGGATTGTCATCATGATGAGGTCTGTTTATGGGTCAGAGGATCCTCCCCTGGTCAATTTGCCCACACATCTATATTTGATTCAAATACATATTTCCCAGATACACAATTTGTTGAAATTACATGTACACATTATATATTCCTTATGGTCCATGCTTGTCCGCCTCTGATCTTCCTGGGGGCTTGCATTATAAAATGACAACATTTTGCGCTTTTTGACTGGTTTACCAATATCGGACATTTACCAAAAATTACACACATGTGCGCAAGGAGTATGGACATTAATTGATGAAGTGTCAGATTTTTAACGTGCAGACATTTGGAGTAAGACCCTATTTTCCGCTAGCAACCCCCCAGAATACACCACAGGGTCCTAACACCTCTTAAAACGTGCACAGAAAAATCACAAGAATAATGATATTACTTATATAATTCTGACAAGTCCGTACTATGAATTATCCATCTTTTTAACTTATGCCCTGGTCAAAAAGGGGTGTGGCTTCCCACATCACATGGTGGAATAACTGGTTTATCCACTTCCCCCAAGCTCAGCTGGCTCTCACAGGCACTTCTCCTCCCACTTCTCCCAAGAGGAAGCCACTTTACGACCCCCCCAATATAACATTTGCCTGAGTCCAGGACAAGGCTTTGTTCAACCTCCTGCAGGTGCCCCTCCCCTAATCTAATCAGAGAGGTGTCATCTCCTTTTGGTGGGGAAGCAGGAGGCAGCCAGGCCTGGGAATGCAGTTTGATCAAGTTTCAACTCCTGTCGGGGGTTGTTGTCAGGCAGAATTCAGCTAAATGTCACTTTAGTTCCCAGTTTAAATCAGAACTTACAATTTTTACATGTACATTAAATAATTACTTCCTTCAAGTCATTTCAGAATATAGTTTTACATTGTATCCACCTCTTAGCAAGTCTTTCCTTGGCCTGGTTTGGGTTCCTCTGTTCAGTTTTACACAAAAGTCTGGTGGTTTTAAAACGCCAGCTTTCTGATAGTGGTGAGTACCGGTATTGCATCCATTTTTGGGATCTGTCTTGAATTACTGCATTTCAGTAGAGTGGTCTTTTGCTTGATAGTATAGGACCCTTGCTTAACATTGTTTTGATGGCATCCTTAAAGTAGAGTGGTGATGTGGAACCCCACACAAGAAGGTTGTATCTTTGGAGTGGTCTTGTGCCAACTGCACAGTTCTCCTGGATTCTGGCGTGAATGTGGGCGGCGACAGCTCATCCTCACATCCACCCAGTCTATTGATTTAGTTTGTTCTGGGATAGAATAATGGGCGGCGACAGCTCATCCCCACATCTACCCAGTCTAAGGATTCAACATGGGTCACAACCCTTGACAATGTAGAGGGTGATGTTACATGGAGTGTTGATGAGAGAATGGTGGAATGTTCTGTGTGAGGGTTCTCAGTGGTGACAGTTACATCTGGCCTGCCTGGGTGATGGGAGCTGGTGTTGTCCCAGCATTGTCCTGTATATATATCTTATATGTCTAATAATAGAACTGTAACTAAGAAGCTGGAAATAAACCTAGCATGTCAACATAAGAAGACTGGGAGCAGCATCTTTTCAGTACACACATATACTAAGTGCCGAATGGGAAACAAACAGGCTGTCCCTTGTGATTTGTTCGGTTCCATGTGTTAATAGCCCCGTAAAAATATCGCCATACAAAAATATCGCCATATTTTTGCTGCAATATTAAGCCATGGAACCAGCGGGGGACACCTCCGCAACCCCCATAATTATTTTAATGGAGCGGGGGACACCCCCGCAATTCCCGGTCCCAATAACCCCATAAATTATCCCCACTAATAATATCACCTATGGCCTTACCACACAACCATATATATGGCGATATTATTGCTGGGGATAATATTACCTTATACCGATTTGTTCATCCCACAATTGTTCCTTTCTTCTATGCCTTCTGTCATAACAGAAATGCAAAACTACAGGTGCTAGAATACATACAAGGAATAAAATAGGTCAGTGACAAAAGGAGATTCCTTTGTGAATACCATTAAAAGCATGTTACAAATTCCCATACCTGAAGAGTGCAGTCCTTTCACTGTTGTATTGTGTTAACCTAATGGGAATAGGGAGCACCTAAGCATCATGTGGAAACAGAAGATATGCACTTGATAACATGTGCAGTATTAACGATTCAGCCCACTCCATTTGCAGGAAGTCTAAGAATGCGACTCCTTTTAAAATCATACAGATTTTCAACAAAGCAGCAAAGGTGTAGCCTTTCAAACAATGCAAAGGTTTATTAAAAAATCTCATTTTAAATCCTGCTGTTTTCTGTCTACATTCATTAGGGCACCTCTGAGAGACACACATTACTAAATGCCACTGACTGAGCCTCTTTGAAGAGAGGGCAGAGGAACTGCCAGGAGTAGGGAGTTGGTTCCCAGGAGTAGTAAATGCAAACCTGTTCTGACTTGAGTGTCGTGTAGACCGTTGAGACCTCCGTCCCCAAGTGACGCACAGGGAAACCAAAAGAAACCCGCTGTGTGACCTTTGGGGCCACAGGTGGGAGATGTTACTTCCCGGATCCACGGAACCTCTGGAACACCGACGCTGCTGCAAAAAGAACGAGGTTAAGTACCAGGCAATTACAATATAAATCACAAGAATCAAAGGATCTGAATGGTCTTACCTATCCGGTGTTTGGAAAACCCAGGAAACCTAGGAGGGAGGTTCGAGACTCAGATGAAGCGGTCCCTCGAACAAGAGGGACGCAGGCAAGAGTGGATACAGGATAAGCCACCTGTAACTTGAATCCCAAGAGGGAAATAGCATAAAAGTTCAACAAGGTACCAAGGGATGATCCGAAGACAAAGGGCCTCATTAGGACCCTGGCGGAGAGGGTGTTACGCCAGCGTAGTGCATGGCGTACCTCTCCGCCATACTACGAGTTCCCGTAGCGCCATGGCGGCCTTTTCCGCCTGGTTTTACCAGGCGGAGAAAACCATGGCGCTACGGGACCTCGTTGTTAATTACGCCACCGTATTTTACGGTGGCGTAATTAACTCCTTCCCCACTCCCATTATACCCTATGGGGCAAAAATGGGAATGGGGAAGGGCAGAATGGGGATTGGGGATTTACCGCTCCGCCGAGGTCGGAATGGGGCGGTAAATCCGCCAACCCCCATGGCGCTATCGGCGGCTTTCCGCCATGCTTCGCGGTGCATTTAGCACCGCGAAGTCCGCCTGGGTCCTAATGAGGCCCAAAGTGAGGGACGTGTCAAAATCCAGTAATAGGTAAGCAGTTCCAAGCAAAAGTACAGAAGGGTAATCCGAAGGAGTCCAGGTGAGAGTTCCAAGATCAAGATAAACCAGTAGTGTTTGTCCAAACGTAGCGCCAAACAGGGTCTGAAGACAGCTGAGAAGCGATGAGTGCTCCTTGCATCAGGCTTTATATACTGTGCGTTTCGGGGTCATGTGACGTCCACCAAGGTCACGTGGGAAACGCCGCTCTGAATCACGTGAGCAAGTAAACGATCGGCGTGGAGGTGTTCTGCCGCCCCTTCTACTGTATGTTCTCCATGGCAACTGCCAATGCAGAAAGGGCTGCAACCGAGCCCGTAAATTTTACCTGGTACGGAACTTTCGGTCCTTTGGGTAAACCGAATCACATGAGCCTCGAACCCTGGAGGGAGTCGTGTGGGAACCCGAGGAAGGTGTAGGGGAGATGTGAGCAGTGTTCTGGTGTGCAGAGGATCGTCTAACAAAACCCTGGCTACCCGCCAAAGTATGTCCATGACTTCATAACACTACTGTACATTGTTTTCATGTACAACCAGAGAATTCTGGCCCTTTCAGGCATTTCATGGGAAAGATGGTTAGATGGTAGGTATCAGAGGTGTTACAGAAGTATCGGAGAGGTGGGCACCACAAGTTTTTTCTTTGCTTCAATTGAATATATGAATTTCACCTTCAGTGTCAGATTAAATTGATTTTAACCTGGAGCTACCAGTTCAAACCTAGTCCTATAGCACAAGGACCTTAATAAACTAAAAATACAGAAACAAGGCAACTCTGCCTTATTATAACTGGCGCATCTCAGTTGGCCCCTCTGTAGGGCTGCAAATTTTCCAAGAAGTTCAATTTCTTCTTCAATATGTTATTCAAATTAAAAAAGTCAAATGTATCTATGTACTTTTAGCCAGGAATGTTTATTCACATTCCCGTTTTTGTATAATTATTGATTCACATTATACTGTGTTGGGCGATCATATTTTGCCATCAATATACATTCTGCCAATGCATTTCGGTTAGAACCTTCGTCAGGGCTGTATATAGGCACTTGATTACATCATCAAGCTAATCATAATTATATATTCATCAGTTTAAATGCATTGCGTGGTTTGAATACAGTATATTAACGAATTCACACATACCATTTGGTTTGTCCCACGTATATTCAATAGTATATTCAATAGTTCCGCCAGATGAAAAATAAACAACCAGAAATAGCCATTTAGTTTCAGCATTATGAGCTCTATATGCATTGATTTTTAGGACAAAAACGAGTCCTACCTGATCGCTTTACAATAGATACAACAATATGAGAATGGCTGTTTAATTGCCTATCTCTTCAACAGAGGCACGATGGACATATGCGCTTCGTTACGCATCTAAACATACGCAGCCGTGAGGCCGCGGGGGTTACAATACGAAATAGAGGAACAGAAGCCCTTGGGGCTTGTAAACACTAGAGAGAAAAACGCATTCTAAGCGATCAGGTAGGACTCGTTTTTGTCCTAAAAATCAATGCATATAGAGCTCATAATGCTGAAACTAAATGGCTATTTCTGGTTGTTTATTTTTCATCTGGCGGAACTATTGAATATACGTGGGACAAACCAAATGGTATGTGTGAATTCGTTAATATACTGTATTCAAACCATGCAATGCATTTAAACTGATGAATATATAATTATGATTAGCTTGATGATGTAATCAAGTGCCTATATACAGCCCTGACGAAGGTTCCAACCGAAATGCATTGGCAGAATGTATATTGATGGCAAAATATGATTGCCCAACACAGTATAATGTGAATCAATAATTATACAAAAACGGGAATGTGAATAAACATTCCTGGCTAAAAGTACATAGATACATTTGACTTTTTTTGTATTTAATTTGAATAACATATTGAAGAAGAAATTGAACTTCTTGGAAAATTTGCAGCCCTACAGAGGGGCCAACTGAGATGCGCCAGTTATAATAAGGCAGAGTTGCCTTGTTTCTGTATTTTTAGGTATCAGAGGTGCCCACCTTTTTACCCCCTTGCAATGTCCCAATCGAAAGGTTTTCTCTCTTTTGAAGAGTTGTGCTTGTACTGTTCCTTCTACAGGAAAAGAGTTTAAAAAGATATATTGCGACACATTTCAATTTTTACCTTGACTTCTTGGATGGCAGTGAGTGTTGGTGGATTTACTTTCAGAAACTCCAACTTGCAGTAGGTCGGTTTTTGCTCCCTGTGATATTCCCTCCTAACTCCGAATTAGGCCATCAGTAGAAAAAGTTGGCATTTGGCAAGCATGGGAAGTTTTACCATTGCCCAGTTAGTCATGCCCCCCATCAATATGAATTATACTAGATGTACCCGGCGTAACATACGCCAGTCTAGCATATCTCAAAGTTTATTCATCGCACCTTTATTTATTTATTCACTGATATATTTCATTGTAAACACAATTAGCAATCTCGTTCTTCTCAGATACAACAATGATCAATCTCTTGAGAGAGCAACATTAGCCTCTGACTGAATACAGGTTTCAGAAGGTATATGCAGAATATGTCAAAAGTCTGCCCCTGTGACTTATTAATGGTAATTGAAAAGGCTAAACATATACGAAAGTGTCTTCTATTGAATTTGAAAGGCATATTTGTATCAGATGGAATGAGAGATATGCGTGGTATAAGAACAGTCTCTAAGTCTAATCCATCAATTACACGGGCCTCTATGATGTGTCTTTGTAGACGCGTAATTGTCAACCTTGTTCCATTGCAGAGTGTCCCTTGCAGCGTCCCCATGATGACATAAGATTGCGTAGTAGCATAATTACAGTGCATAATTACAGCACCTACTTTCAGTTTGAACTCGTGAGGAGTCATCCGTCCTACAGCATTTCGCTCCTTGCAGACTGAAACGTTGAGCCAGCAATTACCTGTTCCTTGACACTGGAATCTCTGTGCCCTATTTAAAGAGAATTGGGGTTGGACAGAAGTAACTTGACATTTTTCCGAATGTTTGTGATAGTGGAATATGAAGGTGACCGCGTAGAACTGGGCTCATTCTGTTTGTTAAAATTATAGCTGTTGTTGAAGTTCAAGGGCACACCCACGTGCAGTTTGCCATTTGGACAGCAGATGGCAACCTAACACTGATAAACATTGAATCAGCTGAGTACGGAAACCTACCTAAGCCTTTTATATATATATATATATATATATATATATATATAAATGAACGAGTGGCTTGTTCTTTGCTTGATGTTTTCACTCCATGGTCAAGCCTATACAGGTGCATCTAGAAACTGTACATCATAGAATAATTAGAATAATAAAACAAACATGATTGCCATATTTCAGAGGACAAAGCACACTCCATTTCAGGTCGTGGCTCATTATTCAGAGCAAAAGAGAAAGTGACTATGTGGATTTTGAAAAAGAGGTCCAGATAACACTGCCTGCTGTAACATTGGAGGAGTACTTGAAAAATAAAAGGAGTACAAGAGGGTTCAGATTTCTACTGTGCCACATCTGGTGCAACCAAAATAAACATGTTTTAACCACGTGGGATGTGGGACGGAATCAATGCATGCTAGACAATGGGGGTTATTCATAGAATTCAGTGCACAAGTGGCGCACGCGGCTGGCGCACAGTGTGCGCGTGTGAATCCCTGCGCCAGCCGCATGCGCTAAAATCCATTTCCGTGCACAGCGTATTCATGGATTCCAGCCACCAAAACCAGCCGTGGCGCACAGTGGCGCAGCGAACCTGCAGCAGCGCCAGTTACGCCCCCAAGAACGCCTCTCGCGCAGGGAAAAGCCATCAAAATCCCCAATCCAGCGCAAAGGGCTGCGCTAACCCTGTACCAGCACGGCAAGCGGGCTACATGTATCACTGGGGTGCGCGGGAAGTACCTCACGCGATTGGCCCCGTGCGAGCAGGGTACGCGTATTTCAGGGGTGCGTGGGAAGGTACACACACGATTGCCGCAGGGTACGTGTATTTCAGGAGTGCGCGGGAAGTTCCACACGCAATTTCAGCAGGGTATGTGTATTTCAGGGGTGCGCGGGAAGTTCCACACGCGTTTGGCCCCGTGCGAGCAGGGTACGCGTATTTCAGGGGTGCGCGGGAAGTTCCACACGCGATTCCAGCAGGGTACGTGTATTTCAGGGGTGCGCGGCAAGTTCCACACACTATTTCAGCAGGGTACGCGTATTTCATGGGGGGCGCGGGAAGTTCCACACGCGATTTCAGCAGGGTACGTGTATTTCAGGGTACGGGGGAAGTTTCACACGTGACATCAGCAGGGTATGTTTATTTCAGGGGAGCGTGGGAAGTTCCACACGCGATTGGCCCCGTGCGAGCAGGGTACGCGTATTTCAGGGGTGCGCGGGAAGTTCCACACGCGATTCCAGCAGGGTACGTGTATTTCAGGGGTGCGCGGGAAGCTCCACACGCGATTTCAGGAGGGTACGCGTATTTCAGGGGTGTGCGGGAAGTTCCACACGCGATTTCAGCAGGGTACGTGTATTTCTGGGTGCGGGGGAAGTTTCACACGCGACATCAGCAGGGTATGTGTATTTCAGGGGTGCGCGGGAAGTTCCACACGCGATTGGCCCCGTGCGAGCAGGGTACGCGTATTTCAGGGGTGCGCGGGAAGTTCCACACGCAATTCCAGCAGGGTATGTGTATTTCAGGGGTGTGCGGGAAGTTCCACACGCAATTTCAGCAGGGTACGTGTATTTCAGGGTGCGGGGGAAGTTTCACACGTGACATCAGCAGGATACGTGTATTTCAGGGGTGCGCGGGAAGTTCCACACGCGATTGGCCCCGTGCGAGCAGGGTACGCGTATTTCAGGGGTGCACGGGAAGTTCCATACGCGATCTCATCAGGGTACGTGTACTTCGGGGTGCGGGGGAAGTATCACACGCAACATCAGCAGGGTACGTGTATTCCAGGGGTGCGCGGGAAGTTCCACACGCGTCAGGGTACGTGTATTACAGGGGTGCGCGGGGAGCACCACACGTGAATTGCACGTGTGGGTCCTCCCAGGTGTTCCCTCTACACCCTCCACGGCCCCTGCAGGTGGCGCACACCACAGCGGCCTACCATGCACATGTCCTGCAGGCACCCCATCCACCATGGCCATGCCCCCCAGCCAACCCACATGTCAACTTGCACTACTGCCCACCAACGCATGTCCCCCTGCACCCCCAGCCACCAGGGGCGCCCTCCACCAGGCCCCCACCCATGTCTCCCACCCCCCGCCCCCCAGCAGTGCAGGGGCACCCACCACCAGGCCCCCAACCATGTCCAACTCATGTTCCCCACCACCCCCACCCCCCAGCACTGTGGGGCACCTGCCAGCAGGCCCCCACCCATGTCTCCCACCCCCCCACCCCCCAGGAGTGCAGGGGCACCCACCACCACGCCCCCACCCATGTCCAACTCATGTTCCCCATCCCCCCACCCCCCAGCACTGTGGGGCACCTGCCAGCAGGCCCCCAACCATGTCGTACACCCCCCCACCCCCCAGCAGTGCAGGGGCACCCTCCACCAGGCCCCCACCCATTTCTCCCCCCCCCCACCCCCCAGCAGTGCAGGGGCACCCTCCAACAGGCCCACAGCCATGTCTCCCACCCCCCCACCCCCCAGCAGTGCAGGGGCACCCTCCACCAGGCCCCCACCCATGTCCAACTCATGTTCCCCACCCCCCCACCCCCCAGCACTGTGGGGCACCTGCCAGCAGGCCTCACCCATGTCTCCCACCCCAACACCCCCAAGCAGTGCAGGGGCACCCTCCACCAGGCCCCCACCCATGTCTCCCACCCCCCCACCCCCCAGCAGTGCAGGGGCACCCTCCACCAGGCCCCCACCCATGTCTCCCACCCCCCCACCCCCCAGCAGTGCAGGGGCACCCGCCACCAGGCCCCGACCCATGTCCAACTCATGTTCCCCACCCCCCCCACCCCCCAGCACTGTGGGGCACCTGCTAGCAGGCCCCCACCCATGTCTAACACCCCCAACCACCCAGCAGTGCAGGGGCACCCTCCACCAGGCCCCCACCCATGTCAACCACCACCCCCACCCCCCAGCACTGTGGGGCACCTGCCAGCAGGCCCCCACCCATGTCCAACTCATGTCCCCACCCCCCCACCCCCCAGCACTGTAGGGCACCTGCCAGCAGGCCCCCACCCATGTCTCCCATCCCCCACCCCCCAGCAGTGCAGGGGCACCCTCGACCAGGCCCCCACCCATGTCTCCCACCCCACCCACCCCCCAGCAGTGCAGGGGCACCCACCACCAGGCCCCCACCCATGTCCAACTCATGTTCCCCATCACCCCCACCCCCCAGCACTGTGGGGCACCTGCCAGCAGGCCCCCACCCATGTCCCCCCCACCCCCCAGCACTGTGGGGCACCTGCCAGCAGGCCCCCACCCATGTCCAACTCATGTTCCCCACCCCCCCCCACCCCCCCCCCAGCACTGTGGGGCACCTGCCAGCAGGCCCCCACCCATGTCTCCCACCCCCCCACCCCCCAGCAGTGCAGAGGCACCCTCCACCAGGCCCCCACCCATGTCTCCCACCCCCCCACCCCCCAGCAGTGCAGGGGCACCCTCCACCAGGCCCCCAACCATGTCTCCCCCCCACCCCCCAGCAGTGCAGGGGCACCCTCCACCAGGCCCCCACCCATGTCTAACTCATGTTCCCCACCCCCCCACCCCCCAGCACTGTGGGGCACCTGCCAGCAGGCCCCCACCCATGTCTCCCACCCCCCCCACCCCCAAGCAGTGCAGGGGCACCCTCCACCAGGCCCCCACCCCCCCACCCCCCAGCAGTGCAGGGACACCCTCCACCAGGCCCCCACCCATGTCTCCCACCCCCCACCCTCCAGCAGTGCAGGGGCACCCTCCACCAGGCCCGCACCCATGTCTCCCACCCCACCCACCCCCCAGCAGTGCAGGGGCACCCACCACCAGGCCCCCACCCATGTCCAACTCATGTTCCCCACCACCCCCACCCCCCAGCACTGTGGGGCACCTGCCAGCAGGCCCCCACCCATGTCTCCCCCCCCACCCCCCAGCACTGTGGGGCACCTGCCAGCAGGCCCCCACCCATGTCCAACTCATGTTCCCCACCCCCCCACCCCCCAGCACTGTGGGGCACCTGCCAGCAGGCCCCCACCCATGTCTCCCACCCCCCCACCCCCCAGCAGTGCAGAGGCACCCTCCACCAGGCCCCCACCCATGTCTCCCACCCCCCCACCCCCCAGCAGTGCAGGGGCACCCTCCACCAGGCCCCCAACCATGTATCCCCCCCACCCCTCAGCAGTGCAGGGGCACCCACCACCAGGCCCCCACCCATGTCTCCCACCCCCCCAACCCCCCAGCAGTGCAGGGGCACCCACCACCAGGCCCCCACCCATGTCCAACTCATGTTCCCCAACAGCCCCACCCCCCAGCACTGTGGGGCACCTGCCAGCAGGCCCCCACCCATGTCTCCCAACCCCCACCCCCCAGCAGTGCAAGGGCACCCACCACCAGGCCCCCACCCATGTCCAACTCATGTTCCCCACCACCCCCACCCCCCAGCACTGTGGGGCACCTGCCAGCAGGCCCCCACTCATGTCTCCCACCGCCCCCCACCCCCCAGCACTGTGGGGCACCTGCCAGCAGGCCCCCACCCATGTCCAACTCATGTTCCCCACCCCCCCAACCCCCCAGCACTGTGGGGCACCTGCCAGCATGCCCCCACCCATGTCCAACTCATGTTCCCCACCACCCCCCAGCAGTGCAGGGGCACCCTCCACCAGGCCCCGCCCCCACCCATGTCTCCCACCCCCTCCACCCCCCAGCAGTGCAGGAGCACCCACCACCAGGCCCCCACCCATGTCCAACTCATGTTCCCCAGCCAACATGTCATCACAATCTAGTTCCCTGGTCCCTATGGTCAGCCTCCAAATGCAAAACACCCACCCGAGTATTGCATCCAACCACTCATAATTGGCAATTACATGACAGAACACCAATTGCAAGTTCCGAAACAAACACATTTCCCTCACATACACCCAATGGGTGTCAGTGAATCTGAAAACCCATATCATGATATGCATGAAACCAATGAGATGATACTACACAATAAAGTTTGATAAAAAAATATGTATTAAAGGAAACATAAATAGAATCAAAAATAAAGAAACATAAATGGGAATGTACAAAATTGAAAAGAAGCGTGTCCGTGAAAAAAAGCAAAACCAAAAATCAAAATCCAAAGTAATGGTGTCCAAAGTCACTGTCCACAAAACAAAATCCAATGGGAAATAAAAAAGAAAGCCATTGCTCCATGGTTAAAAAGTGAAAGAAAAATACAATCCAACAGTGAACTATGTACATACGAACAAGCCAGGGTCCATTATCCCAACAAAAGAAAGGAAACCTATCTAACTACACTAACTAATAAAATAAACTATATACAAAAATGTGGCCAATGTCCAAAAGGTCCAAAATAAATCCCAAAAAAAATGAAACCTAACACTACCTACATAACTATGTACAAGGGCACGGGCTAGTTTGACGGCTCACTTTTGGATGTCCCGGGCCAGGGCATCATCGAACTCCTGCTCAATGTCCCGGAGGCGGTCCTCCTCCATGGCCCCGAGGGTCCGCAGGGCCGTCGACGTGTCCACCTTCAAACCCCTGCGGATTGCCTCAAGGCACTCGGTCCGCCTCAGGGCCCTCCGCATGGAGTTCTCAGCCCTGACCATTGTGAGCCGTGCCTCTTCCGCTCGCTGCTGCTCCGCATCTATGGCGTGGCCCAACCGCTGCCACACGGAAGACACTCTCTGTCCTGGGTCCTCCTGCCCTCCGGCCGATGCCTGTCCCTCCGATGTTGAAGGCCAGAGCCTTCATGGCTCCCACCACGTTGCTGCTGCTGCTGTGCCTCTGCCCGTGCACTGCCTCCTGCTGCCTGCACATCCGCCGCCGGCTTGGGTGCAGTCGTTGATGTGGCCACCCCTGCTGGACGTCCGACTCCCGACTATGGCAGGGATGCCTCCTCCACCAGCCTGGCCGCACCGTCAGAGGCAGCTCCACAGGGCACCCAGGTGACTGATGGGTGGGAAGATGGCACGGAGGACGACTGGCACGTAGGGGGTTCAGTTGAGGAGGGGGTCGTAGCAAGCCCCATCATACGGAGGAATCCGGCCTCGGTGACCTGTCCCAGCAGGCTGACATGTTCAACGAGCCATTCGAGATGACGTGCAGTCTCCTCATGAAAAGATTGCAGGTCACCTCGCATGGCCCGTTGACGCAATGCCACACCACTCAGAACAGGCTCAACCCGGACCCGGATAGCAGCGTCCGCAGGCAGAGGAAGGCCAGTTGTCGTGAGCTCATCCCCTGCCTGAAAACGGGTCTGGACGTAGGCATCCCTGCTGGTGCAAGATGATGCAGGGACAGGATCAGGGACAGGATTGCACACAAGCACCTCCGCGGTGGCCTGTGCTGCCTCCTGTCCCTGGTCCTGCACTGCACCACTAGCACCAGTGGGATCCTCACCTCCAGACCCCGTCTCTGTTGCTTGCACGGCCTCCTCCTCCACCAAACCCCCCACCAACCTGGATGACTCCGTGCCATCTTCCCCTGTTGGGCCCTGTGGGGTCCCAGCTGCCCCTTTCTGCTGCCGAGGAGTCCAACTACAACCTCTGCTTCTTGGACCTCCCCCCGGCAACTGCGGCCTGGGACGCGCACAGGACTCCTCACTCCCCGACGAGATGACAACATGGGAGGGGAGCCGGGCCTTGCGTCTCCGGCTGGCGGTGGGATCCCCGCCGCTGTGCTCCACAGCACCTTCTCCGCCCTCTTCATCATTTGACGCTGCAGACAGGGAGAAATAAAACACAGGCATCAGGGCACTGTACAATGGACACATACACGCACTTTCTAGGCCGAAACACCATTGTGTCGACGATATGACCATTAAGACAATGCATTTTTGAAACATTGATTTTTTTGTGTCTTTTATATACATGTCCACTAATGTGGGTTTATGTTGTATTTCTGTGACTGCATAGTTGTTTGTGTTCTACCCGATACAGCACACTTTTTTTGTACCATCACATTAAGATCCAGTTGTCTATACTGGATCATACTCACTTTGTATTGTTGTGTCTTGAATATACCTTGAGTGTTCTATCTCTACTAATACTATTCATTTTGATAAAAAAATTAAACATTTTGTGAAAAAAGGACTGCAGCTTAACTATTGGTTGCTTGTCTAATTTTAGATTGGAACTGTTGCCTGACCTCCCACCCTGAAATTTTGGTTCAGTTTATTTAATTATTCCCACCTGGGTTTTTCAGGGCTCTGCCAGGCGCCCTTTATATAATTTACACATACACACATGACAGTTGTACATGAGTGGCATTGGCAAACCTCAGACATGTCATCACAATCCCCAACACACATGTCATTTCAACTTGCACACATGAGCCATACCACAGCCATATCGCAACTGCCAGCACCATCCATACACATACAACAGCATGAGCAGGCAAAGGTGAGCCAGACATCACATGCAACACAGGAAGTGCACCACACATGTACACACACCACCACACTTGCATGCATGTGTACACCTCTGCCAAGTGTCGCAGTGTTCAGATGGGCATCCATGTCACATCTGCCGATCAGGCTTCCACATACCGCTGTCACATGCATCCATGTTGCATCACTGTTGCACCCTTGTCAAATACACACAGATGCACATGTACACAGTGCTGATACATGCAGCTGAAAACAACATCACGGACATGTCTACTTACATACACATTCATCCAAACATGTGTGCCCACACAACTGCATTTGGCATGCAAGCCTACACACACAAGCACCATCCATGTCTCACACATTCCAGCCTTCGCATGTGTTAGCCCCACGGCCCTGTACACCCCCACCCATACTCGACCCCATACAAACAGATGTGCAACCTGCACACTACTGAAAAATCACCACACGCACATCTCACAATAAGGATGCATGTACACTTACCGCTCGACTCCAGACGGGTCTGCCTCTCAAGGACCTGGACGTGGAGCGCTGGGGATATGCGTTCCAGGACCCTCATCTGTTCTTCCGACAAGTGGCCCCGGCGCCCCTTGGCATCCGCTGCCTTCAAGAGGCGCCGGGCCTTGTTCAGGGTCCTGGACCTGAAGTCCTCCCAGCGCTTCTTGACATGTTGTAAGTCGCGGACTGCCACCCCCTCCGCGTTGATGGCAGTCACGATGTCAGTCCAGATCCGAGTCCATCCTTCCTCGTCGGCGCGGGAACTTCCGAAGAGGGCATCATACTGCCCCAGGACTTGCTCCACCAGGACACCAACTTCGGTGGCACTGAAGCTGGTGCCCCTCTGCCTCTCGGGCCGGGGGTTGTCAGTGGTCTCAGATGGTGTTTGCCCCGACATGACAACCCCAGAGGCAGGAGTGGGTGGGCAACTGGGTCCTGGGGCTGGGCTGTGGAGCGATGGAATCCCAGTCGGGAGTGTTCGGTTCCAGCAGGGGTGGTCACAGCAACAGCACCCCTGGCTGATGTGCAGGCAGCAAATGGCAGGGCACGTGGGCAGCAGGCAGTCAGGCAGCAGCAGATGGCAGGTGGGAGCGTGCTCGGGACTCTGGGGGGCAGTAGTTCGGCCTTCTGGGCAGGAGCGTGGTCTTATGTGTGCTTACGCGTGGCCAGCTTGATACGGAGTGATTTGGCACATGAAAATTCGGCACGTCCGCGTGTAATACGAGGAAAGGGCCCGTGCGTTTCCCTCAGCACGGGTTAAAGGTGAGCGGGCCCAGCAGTTCGCTGTACATGCCTTTCGTGGAGACCGACGTGTGTTGCTGGTTCCTGTTGTTTTGCGCGCCATCACAACTTCACAGCTATCAAGGACGTATCTCTTCTTTTGGCGGGGGTATTGGCTACGCGTGTTTTTCTTCGTCGCGCTAGTCAGACGCTGAGTCGCACACGCTCTTTTTCCCACAGCGGGTGCCCCTGTGTATCGCACCCATTTTCGATGTCATAGTAGCCTGCGTGTCCCACGCGTACGCGTTATTCGTGTTACTGGGTGCCACCGCGTACTGCGGGAGGTTGAATCCACGCACGTAGGCTGCAGGGTTGCGTGCACGGTTTTACTGCAGTTTTGGGGTGCCTGAGCGTTGCGTGACCCGTCACCACATCACCGTGGTCACATACAGCCTTGCAGGTGCAGGGGGGCTGTTAACATCTTGCTTCCCACCCCCTTCACCCCAATTACCCAGGTCAATTGTGGTGTACACCTCCCATTGGCACCACTGCATCTGTGCCAGCACTTCTACATCAGTGCCATGGTTGGGAGGCCACCAAAGGTGAGGGGCGCCTCAGCTGGGCGTCCTCCTTGTGGCGGGCGTGGTTTGGGACGTGGCCGTGGTGACCAGGGAGTAGGGGGACTCCAGGGTGTCCAGGGCGGCCACAGAGGGGGAAGAGGCAGGGGTGCGCCACTTGAGCACAATGTTGTGCCATGTGTCGGTGCAGTCATGCCACCACCCCCTGTGGTTCCACGGGCCCAAGGGTAGTGGTAGCTGCAGGTGCAGCTGTGGACACCGCCACCCAGGCTCAGGGTCTGCCAGCACAGGCTGCGTTGGCACTTGAAGAGCCCTTGGTAGATCTCCAACAGGCCAGGGGGGAAACCATAGGGGCAGGCCGGGCTGCTCAGACCAAGCCACGTGTCCCTGGGGCAGTCATGTCATCTCCTGCCCCGAACAGCTGGGTGTTGGCAAGTGCAGGGGCAGATGCACCCAACAGCACCCCGGTTGTGAGTCTGCCAACCAGGACCGGTTCGGTCAATGACCCTGCTACAGCTGATGTTGCTGCGCAGAGTCCATTAGTGGGCACCCAGCTGCCACTGACACGAGTCAGGCCTTTGGTCATCCCTCCACCTGCCACTCCCTTGGCTCAATCCACCGAACCCACTGGCCATACTGGTCAGGGCGGCATTAGCCAGCCAGGGTCTGCGCCACAGTCCAAGAGGAGGAAGGTTGCACCTGCAGCACAGGCTGGGACCCCACACACAGCCACAACCTCCTGCACGTCGATCAAGAAGCCTTTCTGTAAGCAGGAACTGGACTTCCTCGTGGACTACGTGCGGGGCCACAGCCGTGACATGCTAGTGGCTGCCAATAGTCAAACTACGGCTGCCCAACGTGACACCCACTGGAAGCATGTTGCGGAACATGTCAGTTCATTCGGCCATGAGGTGCGCACGGCGCAAGAGTGCAAAAAGTATTGGAATGACATCAAGCGCAGCACTAAGGCTAAGCGTGCCTCTAATTACAACTTGACTCTGGTGACTGGCGGTGGGCCTGCACCAGAGGAGGAGAGCTCACTCCGCATGAGGCTCTCGTTGCGGAGTTCATACCACCTCAATTGGTCGAAGGAGTGGGAGAGATGCTGGACTTTGATGCGCAGTCCAGTGAGTGTTGATGCGTGTTTGTTGAGGACGTGTGTGTTTCACTTGTGGGATGTGTTGTGCATGTTTGCTGCTACATGTGACGTGTACATGGTTCTGATGTGTAAGTAATGCAATGCTTCTGTCATGCATGTCTCCTCTGCCTGCATGTGGGACTCCATGTAGGCATGCTCCCTTGCTCCTCCTCCGCCACTCTGCACCCCATTTCCACCTTTGCACTGGTCTGCTTCAATCTTGCCAATGTGTAGTTTCTTGTTCATGTGTCCTGTGTAGATGCTAACTTCCAGCGTAGTATCTGCCAGACATATGCCGTGTGGTACAGCCTTAGTACTCGATGTAGGGTATCTTACTTGTACTGTGCATGGGTCAGATGTCCCGCAGGGACATGAGTGCCCATTCATGCTCCATGTGCATTGCACGCATGCCCCTATGTATCCTTGACTGGATGATCACTGTAATATAAGTCCTTGGTTACATACATTGCCTGCCATCTCATCAGCCTTCCCATGTCAACTGTGGCTCAGTCCTGCGTTGCATACATGTTTAGGCTCTGACAATCTGTGTGGCTCACAGGCCTCAGCCTGTTCAATGGCCAATGGCTCTGTCCAACTCTTGTTGTGTCTTCTTCACACGTGGGCGGCCTCCAGAGTTTTCATCATGTGTCCTGCCTACTGTCCCAGCATCATTTGCAGTGTTGTCATTTGAATCACATTAAGCTGTTGATGCCAGTCAACACTGCCTGTCAATACACAGGTGTATGGTCAGCCTTTTGATACCATGCTAGGCATCCCTGCTTTGGTACTGGGGTGGAGGGGTGCTTGGCTTCTAGATATGGTACACATTGAATGCACAATGCACGTGATGTCTGAATTTGACATTGCACTGCCTTCACATTTCCTGGCACACACCATGGAGTGCTTGTACATGTAGGTCGTGAGTGGCGTACACATTTTCTGCACTGCATAGACCCAATTCCATGGAAACTGCCACCTTTCAACAGGTCTGATCACAGAAGCTATTCAAAGTTGACCCAGCATGCATGCCAGGTTATATGTTGTGTGTCACATGTCTGCCGGATGCGTTTGCTCTCGGTGTGTGTGTGTGTCGTGTGCTTCTGACATGTGTAGTGACCTTTTTTCTCTCTATTTTTCAGGTGATGACGCAATGGAGGCAGAGGATGGTGTTGTCATGCCAGACACAGGGTTGGTAACACCACATTAACCCGGCACTAGTGGGGGTCGTGGGGTGGTAGGCCGCGAAAACCCCCAAGTGCTGCAGTCCATCTTGTCTCTGGTTGCCTATGAGTCCAGCCTTGATGACGACTCTGACGTCCATGTTGAGTTGGATGAGCATCAAGTCCATGTGTCAGGGGTGAGTGATTCTGATGTGGACACTCCTCTGTCTGCGACCCCTGCACTGAGGGATCAGACAGTCTTGGTTCCTCCGCCCGTGGTGGATCGGGATGCAGGGTCACCCTCCACACCAATCACTGATGTGCCTGGGACATCACGTCGACGGGGGCATGTAGTCGTGCAGCCGCGGGCGGTGCCAACACAGCGAGGACCCCCGGTCCTTGGGTCCCGCAGGGGTCAAGCCCGGCAACGCGGTCGCCGCGTGCAACCGCTGTATACTGAGTGGGAGCAAGACATGACTGCCAATTCCGAACGGCAGGGGGCAGCAATGGAGAACATCGCTGAGAGCCTGGAGCGTGTGGCCCGATCTGTGCTCCCCCCTGCTAGGCAGGTGCTTCTCCAGCAGCAGGCGGCACGGTCCACGGCCCGCTCGCTCAGGCTGGGCATGGCGGCCTCAGACAGGGCACGCCAGGCTGAAATGTCGTCTCTGCGTCAAGCAATTGCTGCTCACGCAGAGGTGCACATGGATGCCCTGAGGGAGGAGTATGCTTCCCTCAGATCCACTCTGGGTGTCCTTATGATGTCCCAGAGGCAGCAGGCAGAGGAGAGGTTTGCACAGCTTGAGCGTACCATCTCGGCTGAGCTACAGGCTTGCAGGGAGGTGCAGCGGTTGTCCAGCCAGGCCTTGCAGGAGGAACTCTGTGTTACACGTGCTACCTTGCAAGAGGAGGCACGTGTATCACGTGAGGTTCTGCATGCAGACCTATGTCACATCGCCACACAGAACCAGGCTCACCCGTCCGGCAGACTTGCTGCCGACGAGGGGCAAGCTGCGGCTAGGCGTGGCCAGGCTACTGTGCCACGTCCTCCTTTACAGGATGAGCCAGACTCGGACGACCATCTATCTCCCACATAGGTCGGGCTGTGCAGGCGTTGAGCCCATGGAGGTTTTTTTTTTGGCTCAGCATCATCGCATGTGGATGTTGAGCAGCACCCTGTACCTCCCCCCTCCTGGGTGCCTCCCCTCCCCCCTGGGTCGTATGTGGCCATTTTTGATTTTTCTTTTAGTTTAGTTAGTTAAGTTTCTGTTTGATAGTTAGTTTAATTAGGTAATGTAGGTTTTCCATTGTTAGTGTAATTAGTTAATAGTTGATTTAGTTTAAAATTGCTAGTCTATTGTGCTTTCATGTGACGGTGTGGTGCTTTGTGGCTTTTGAAGGCATCCACTGTCTGTTCCAGCTGGGCCATTCAGGCTTGTCTTGTGTATGTGTTTGCTGCTTGGGGTCCTTGACTCACATATGCCACTCCTGCCTCCCTTATCCATGGGCTCGCAAGGATGGTTCGTTGTTACAGAATATTACACAAGGGCTTTGGACTGTCATATCTGTGGCATGTCTGGTGCTGTGTGACTTGTGTTGACACCCCTAGTGGGGATGATTTTCGTGTTATTGTCCACTGTTGAGCTTTTGCTAGATGGGGTGTGTCATGATTAATGTGTACATTGATTGCTATGCATTGTGTAGTATGTTTCATATCTTTCCTGTACACGTGCTTGTTGCAATTCATGCTGTAGATAGTGTTCCACACTTTGGATGTGAAAGACGGTCTGATGGTGTGATTTGTGATGTGACTCTCTGACATGGTCAAGTAATGAGATGCCTGATGAGACACACACAGATGACTTTGAAGCATTAATCATGTGTTTCATGCCCTTTCTGCAGGGGGATGAGCCTCCAGAGCACCTTTGCCAGCAGACATGGCCCATTGGACGACGGAATTCTGGACCCGTTTGATGGTGCCCACATGCACATGTGTGCACAAGCAGAGGCACAGGGATTGCAGACCCACATCCTAGAACTGCTGACATGTTCCAAGGAACTCCAGCGAAGGTGAGCAGCACAGGGGGGCCACGACACAGCAAAGCGTGCACCAGGCGAGTTGCACATGCAGGCTTAGTCACAGCACTGAGGGTGAGCTTAGACGAATATTGGTGTTGAAGCACACAATGCAGCTCAGATGTGTTGGTGGACTGATGGCTGTTGATAGTAGGGTTGTCTGGGACACATGCAGGGGCAGTGGCACATACCCTCCGGTACACCAAGGTCCATTGAGGCACTTGTATCAACCATGTAGCCTTCCGAGACATGGAAAGGGGCTGCTCACAGGGACATACAGCAAGGGACATACTCGGGTGCAGTGCATATCTTTTCCATGTACTTTATGATAAATGCACTGCCAACTTTGTTTCGGTCATGGTGGTACGCAACTTGCTCTGAAGTCATGGCTTGCTATATGGGTCTGTCTGCTTACCCAGGGAACATTGCATGTTGTGTGAATTGTGACACATTGGTGTTCCATTTGCCACGCACCCACCAGCGGCTGACTTACTGCATTGACTGTGTATGACCCGTCACAGGGGTGATGTTATATATGGGTACGAAGCATCTACACCAGATTGTCTGTTTGTAGAGTAGTTTGTTGCTATGGGGCATGTTTGGTGTTGTGTTTTTGTGTAATTGACACGTACAGGTTGTTGACTGTGGCTCTCTTTGCAGCATTGCAGTGCTCCTGTAACCGGACCTGAGAGTGCGCAGGCAGGAGGCCAGCACTCAAAACCAGAGCTAAGTGTCTTGTTGTTTTCCTTTCGAACTGCTCTGCATAGGCTTGCTGGGGAGTGTACTAATGCATGGATGTATGTGTGGTTCAATTTGGTATGTTTTTTCTCCCTAATCACCCGTGATCCTATGCAATTTTGAACCCTGTACCCTCTACCAGGTGTTCCTGCTTCCCGTACCTATCCAAGCAACGTTCCCTGACCCTCTTTCCCCGCTGGGGTTGCGGATGCCTGTGTAAGCCCCGAACTTGCAGGGGCCAAAACCCTGGCGGGGGTGGTTGGTTCGTACCACTCCTGAGCCTGGACTACAGAAGGCCATGACAATGATGTCCAAGTTTGTTTGGATTGTCTATGTGTTCATGCAGGTAGTACATTTTCGTGCATTCCCTAGTTTCATGTGTCATTCCTCCTCCCCTCTCCCGCCAATCATTCCAGTCATCCAGTGTGTCAACACCTGTCCCGACTGCATATCCCTGAACCTCCTTCCCCACCAGGGTCTCAGGGACCTGTATGAGTTTGACCTTGCAGGCACCCGGGACATGGTGGGGGTGGTTGTTTCGTGACACTCCCGTGCCTGTACAGGGGACCTGTGACAGTACACATCCGTTCATGGTGCATCAGCCTATGTCATGTAGCACACATGTTTCACATCCTGTCGTGACATTGTTTTGCTGTGCTACCTTGGTTGTTGCATCATTGTGGTAGTACTTGGCCTTTGTGAGGTACTGCTACGTCAAGTCATCTACTGGAGGGTGTTCTGGTTTGTTTTTCTGGCTTAGATTTTGTGATTTTGGACATTGATTATGAGGCTGCAGGCACCTTTTTACACACAAGGTGGGAGATGGTGACGAAGGGTAAAGGTGATCCTGTGGCCAGGTGGAATTGAGGTTTGAAGGCTCCATGACCCAGGTGCAGTTGTTCAGTGGGTCATGGTCATTTGTGAGGGAGGGGGGGTTGTTAGTGATAGTTGCCTTGCCCTGCAGTGTGATGGGAACTCTGACATAGTAATGGTGGTATCCTATGTACATGTTGTGTTCTGCTGATCAATGCCTGTTCATGTGTTCAGGCTTATCTTAGGAGTACTGTGAATTGTAGGGCAGTACAATGAAATCAGTAGAGACATGTAGACAAGTAAACACTTAGGCCCTGGAATTATTTGCATGTAAAACAGGGATTTGCATGCCATTCTGCACGCAAATCCCTGTATGAGGAATGGGGATTTCCAGGCAGGATAGCATGCAAATCCCTGTTTTAAACACAAATAATTCCATGAATCAGGACCTTACACACTTTAAAAATTATATTAATATTTTATATTTATATACACAAAAGCAAATGAATATACTATGTTATGCAGCAACTAATAGTAACATCAAACAGAATTTCAGAATCAAGTTATTCAAGTAGCAGTGATGCAGGTAAGTAAATTATTTTTGTACTAAAATATTTCCAGCACACTGAGTGACATCAGTTAAAGTCAGTAGTAGCGCCTATGGTTTACCATACAACATTGAGTTTCGAGGTAAAAAGGATGTAGGCAGTCTTTTATCCCAGCAATATTAGTGTAAAACAATTAAAACCTGTAAGGGAACACGCACTGCCAAAGCCAGTAGTGTTCGGAAGGGATGCCTTTAGGGAGCCAGGACAGCTAAAGTCAATAGGACACTTCTAGTTCTGATGCAATCTTCTTAGAAAAAGTTAGTTGAGCAGTCAGTAGTTCATTTAAGAACTATCCAGGAGCTCAACTGAGCCTACCTGCGTTGCACAAGCTGTTATGCCTGCACAAGTGAACTGCAGTAATTCAAAAAGATAGAAAGGAGCAGTCCCTAAGCTAGGAAGCGCAACATTTGGCTCAAGGTGGCTAAACCGAAATCCCAGCTGTACCTTAGAATTGAAGCAGATGTTCCAGCAGGCTTCCTGCTTGATTCAGCGATACAGACCCTTGTTCCTGGACCTTGGCCGTGGTGATGAAAGGAAAGATGTCTAGCGGGCTGCTGCAGCAGCACTCTTGAGAGGGACTCTACAGCAATGTATTCCACTCATTTCAGTGGCTGTTTGTGGTTTTGGCACCTTTCTCTAAACAGCAAAGAAGAACAAACAGCTCTGGTTGGAGTTTCCTTGGTCCCTCATCCCTGGACTTTGATGTGGGATCTCTGAACAAAGAATTCCTACTTTCGGACTGCCCAGATTCATTCTCGGGAAGTCATTGCACTTGCCGGTGGTCCAGCTATCCCTAGTATTGGGAAATTACAGCCCAGGAAAGTCACAGTGACTCAGGGGTTCGCTCAGAATAAAACAGGTTTGGGCCTAGTTGCTTCCCTGTTGATGGGAAAACTGGGCCACCATACCTGCAAGGCTTCTCCAGTGCTTTCGTGGTCCTGGAAGGTGCTACTAGCATCTCTCTGCATCTTCTTCTTTGGATTTGATGTTCCAGTGGTCCACTCTGCTGGTATTCCCAAATCCCTCGCCTTATATGCAAAATCCCATTCATTCACAGCACTAAGCTGTCAATCACATGTGGGGATCATACTCTAGGACAGCCAACAGCCCAGTTGGAACTGGTTTTGGCCTGGCATGCCTACAAACAAAGGCCAGTGATGTTTCAGGATCCATCCTCACTTCCTGCCTTCCCAGACACACTTGCGCCTTAGCGGGCTTCAGGGCTGAAGCCCGCCAAAGGCAAAACACATAATGGACTCAAAACTGATCTGAACTGAGTAAAAGCCCTGTTGGTACTAACAAATGAGTAGTGGCGAAATAAAGAAGACCGGGGTCATTTTGGTAAAATGGTCACCAATGGGGGTAGTATAGCAGTTTGGAAACCAGCCTGCAGATACATGGCACAAAAGGTAGTAAAAAGAAACCACTGCCACCAGCCATTCATGTTAGTGTAACAAAAGGTTGCATGAGAAGTGGGAGAAGGAGTTACTAAGCAACCCCCCCAGCACTCCACATAAGGTGGTGTGTGCTGGACCCACAAAGGAAAAAGCTAAGTAAGACAAAAGTTGTCCTACTATTCTTGAAAATGTATTTAAACATTTAGAGGAGCCCAAAGGTCTCCTCAGTGGCACTGCACAACGGGTGCTTTGTGTCACTATATAAAGGCAGATGCCTATGAACTCCATTAAAACATAAGGAACATTAAATCTTAGTTAGAGGGAAAAGGCATGAGTGAGCGAAAAAAAGACCCACTCACTCAGGAGGTTAAAAATCCAAAAGGTTCCAGATTCAAGCAGAGGGTCTCGAAGGTTAAACGGAATTAGCACTGAAACTGAAAGTTCTCCCTAACAACATTTGATTGTTACCGTTAACTATTAAAATAGTATTTAAATAGTAGAAACACAGGAGGCAGTGAAAGCATGAAAGATCATTAGAAGAATGGACAAGAGAAAATGAGATTTTGGGTTTAAATATTGAACATCACTTTTCTGAGATCTTAAGAAAACTAAAATGAGACTCCCTTGACTATAAAGTTAACATGGGCTATATGTTGATGGCTCAGAGTCGTATATTAAAAAACAAATATCTTTTAAGAAACATATGTGACATGCATGCCAACCACATCTTTATCTTCAAAGAAAGAGATACACATCAATTAACCCCTATGATCAATCACCAGAAAGGCACACAAATCATGTAAAGGGGAATGTTAAGCATGTTCAGAGTTGCAGACAAGGGTGGCAATACAGTCACCCTTTGCCCCATTGACTACCTTGTGAAAGGAGACTGATTTCCTGCTGCAGGATCATTACCAGACTGTGTCCCAGATATGCATCATATGTCATCAACCACTCAGCTTACATCACCTAGTTAGCAGATCGGACATGATTCGGAATGTAGCACCATTAGTGCATCAGAGCTTCTCATGAAAAAAAACCCAAAAATCCTCAATTTCTACTGGCCACAAGAAAGAAGGTACAAATCATAGTACTTCAGTCAAAAAACCCAAATCCCAATAGAGGAGGTCCATTCACTAGACATCTTTCAATGTCCTCCATCTTGATAATTCTTTCAACCTCATCTTGGATCAAATACCTCCATACCTCTGAGAGTTGATAGGGTCTGTGTGGAACAACCTTCCATCTTAATGTTTCTGGCATCCTGCTCTATCTACTCACCAATCCTGTCACTAAGTGTAGGCTGCGGTGATGTCACTGCTGTGACTGATGCCATTGTCAGAGTCTTCTGCATGGAAGGTTCCAGTTGTGGAAGTTGGAGTTGTTCCACCTGGGTGGTGGAAGTCGGTAGGTCCTATACCGATTTATACACGATACAACATGAATAAAGGACTTACCGTAAATTACTCATGGCTTCTGTGTACAGCTTTTACTGAAGATGCTTCATTGTTTTTATGTAATGACACGGGAGAAGTGGAAAGGCACATCCACGTGCAGTTTGCCATTTGGACAGCAGATGGCAACCTAACAGTTGCATCAGCTGAGTACAGAAACCTACCTAAGCCTTTTATATATATATATATATATATATATATATATATATATATATATATATATATATATATATATATATATATATATATATGTAATGACACAGAAGAATAACTCATCCTGATTTTCTCTAAAAGATTCCTTGGAATTCTTTCAGAAAGGCTATCACCCTAATATTGTGTTGTGCGGCAAATGCCTACGGTATATTAGAGGTTCCATCCCTCTGTGGACACACAGGCTTTCTTGATCCTTGTCTTGAGTGGTGATGCTTGTCTTTCCATGCTTTTAACTAGGTCAGTTAATAAACATTGGCTTTCTTTCGACATTTTCCCAATATTTCATTGATTTTATATTATATGGCACTGGCAGGACTATTTCCCTGGACAGCTATATGCTGGAGATCATTTCTCCACTTTAACTCTGAAATCGGAATTGCTGGTGTGGAGGACTTGCAGTTCAGGGGAAGTCAATACATTACTGCCATTTTCCTCTATTTCTTTCTGCATTACCAGATTGGTAATACGCGCCTGGTGACTTTTGCAAACGCCGGGGTATGTTTTCACTGCATGGCGTGCATTTGCTGATGCTGTGTCTCCTCCTGTATTCCGAGTGTGAAATTGCAAGATACACGACATTCCCTTTTCAATTCTTCAGGGCTTTGGTGTGATCGAGAGCTGCCATCCTGCAGATGTGAGCATCGTGTTTCCACCCTGCATATGTGAGCATCCTGTTTTATTGACTTTCACTGAGTACTGTGAGTAGCTCAGAAGACCAGTTTGGCATGTTGCGCTTTCTCTGATTGGGGGCTGCTGAAACCTGCGTTGTGTTCTTCTGCAGTGCAATACTGTAGTGCACTGGACAGTTTGCTGCATTTTTTATAGATTAAGGCTAATGGAAAAGGCCACGTGTGGTGGCACTTTGACCTTCTGTGCCTGATCCCCCAAAACATAGTTGCGTCAAAAAAAGATGTGGTCTACTTACAAAGGCTATCAGAATGCGCGCATCGTCGATGCATGTAAGCAGTTAGCTCTTTCCCCCCTTTCCCCCATTGTTCGATCAAGTGAACTGAAGGGCGTTGCCATGCATTTAAAAGGCTCATATCCCCAGTCAAAAAGGTGCACAATTTTAAATGCCTGTAGATGCAAAACGACCCCCTGTTTTTAACATGTAACAGGGCGTGCATAATGCACAAAACAGTGATTTCTACCACTTCATTAAGCAAACTGGAACAGCAGTGGTATGAACCAACTTGCATTGCTATCTCTTAAACGGGGATAGAATTGCTTGCCCATTTGGATCTATCACGGGACCCTTAGCGAAAAGTGCTGCTAACACTCATGTGTGTGGTGGAAGCTTATGGCAAGTCAATGTCGGATGTTGCATCCAACACTAGTGTACTAAATGGCAGTGGCCAGATCATCATTTACCCTGGCACATAGCCCCTGGGAAATGGGCGGGGCATATTCGCCAATATCCAAAAAAGTGCATCTCCTGCTATGTTCCTGTGAATCAGACCCTTGTAGATTAGTGGCTGATTAATTCAATTTGGAAAATGTCCTGCTCCAGATCCCGTTGACAGTCCGTGTAAATGTGGGAGAGTCCATTTGTTCTCTACAAACAATAAGGCTTTTGATGTATGGAAAGAATACAAAAATCAACCATACTTGGAAAAAAAGATGCAAACGAACAATTATCCAAAGAGTGCCAGGCAAGGGGAGTGCTGTGCCAAACAAGTGCAGTTCCGCATGATACTCATAGCTGCCACCTGGCTCTGTGTCATGATGGTTAGGCTGTGCAGTTTTGTTTTTCACATTATGATTATGGAACTACAGATCCCAGCATGCAGAATGTTTATAATTACGAGCCCTCGCCCAGCCGTGTGTTCAAGATATCAAGTAAGGTTAGAGGTGATGGAGGCAAAGTCCCTCTTAGGAGAGGAGCGGGGTGTGATGAACACAGATTTGATAGATTGTACAAGGTGAAGGTGTTCTACAGGTCACATTTGAGAAAGGTCGTTCTCGGGTTGCGCCCCTACCTTTTATGGTCACAAGTCAAATGTCAAGTGGGTCTTTGGGGGAAGAGGTCACACCCCATGGATAGCATTGGATATGTAGAGGCTCCTCCAGATGTCTCTTATAGGACTAAATGGGAAAGACAGACTGGGATACCCAGCTCATTGTTGCTATGCTTCTTCTGCTGAGACCCATGAAGTTGAATCTGCCTTTAAAAGGACCCGCAGTCGTCTCCATACACCATTATGCTGATGACTCCCGCCATCATTGGCGAGTCTTATCTGTGGAGGATATCCACCACCTCGGAGGATATCCTCCACCTCGGAGGATATCCGACATCTCAGAGGATGTCCCATGGAAATCAGAGGCTGGATGGTTCAGCCTAACATACAGTTAAACAATTCAGCAGAACAATCTCCCAGGGTAAAACAATATCCCACCTCAGAGGATATCCTCCACCACAGAGGATATCCACCACCTCAGAGGATGTGCATTGGAAATCAGAGGCTGGATGGTTCAGTCTAAGCTACAGTGTAACAATTCTGCAGAACAGTCCCCCAGGGTAAATTGTTATCCCACCTCGGAGGATATCCTCCACCTCGAAGGATATTCACCACATCGGAGGATGTTCCATGGAAATCAGAGGCTGGATGGTTCAGCCTAAACTACAGTTTAACAATTCAGCAGAACAGTCCCCCAGGGTAAATCGATATCCCACCTCGGAGGATGTCGCATGGAAATCAGAGACTGGATGGTTTGGTCTGAGCTACAGTTTAACAATTCAGCAGAACAGTCCCCCGAAGGGTAAAACGTGGTAGTCACTTCTCTCTTTATAACATGCCACTGAAGTTAGATCTCTGGGTTTTCTATTGGACTCTAAACTTTATTTAAATGCACATTTCTCAACAAAAGCCTCAGTAAAAATGCAGACTGCCTCGAAAGATCAAATATTTCATACCTTAACATCTTTTCCGCTTTGCCCTGATTATTTGCATCAGCTCGTATTGATATATATTGTAGGTGGGGTTTGGTTGTAGGGCCAGACTCAAATATTGTACCTACAAAATAGCACTCTTAAATCACCGCTAGATTTTGTGTTTTTCAAGTACCCCGAATGGCCAATCATTCTACAAGAGTGTGAAGACCATGATCTTTATATGCATTTTCAAATCGTTATCATCACAGTATTGCACTGGGGGCAGTAATTATACACCATAGAACTGTTAGTATATTGGTCAAGAACTGTGTTCCCAGCAGATGATATCAATAATGTGTATGTTTATAGTTTTTACAATGTCTAAGTAAGTTGAAAATGTTTAGTGTTTTACACACATCCACAAATGCCTGCACATAGAAAGGATCTCTCACATATATATGCACTCTGGTGACAATCAGACACAAACACACACAAACGCAGACCGGCACAGCCACACATGCAGGCCAGCGCAGCCACATATGTAGTACGGCACAGCCATACATGCAAACTGGCACAGCCACACATACAAGCCGGCACAGCCACACAAGCCTGCAGGCGCAGCCACAGATGTAGTACTGCACAGTCACACAGAGGCAAAAATAAGCACAGAAGTAGAAACACACACAGAGGCTGACGCACTCAGACAGAGGCTAGCACGAACACACATATATGAGCATGTCAACCAACCCACTGAACGGCATACTGACTTTGGGGGTGCTCTACTACCAATTCTGTTGGTGGTCCATGGTTCGGAGGGCCAGCAGGCAGAAAAGCGACAGGGCGCAGACAAGGAGGTTAGTTGCTCCAGGGTTGCAGCGACCACATGGGGCTGCAGTTCCCATGTAGTGTCCATGGAGACTCCAACGCGGCAAGACACACAAGGCTTGCAAAGGGCCAAGACGAATCACCTTGAAAGCGAGGTTCCATGGGAAAATATCTGTGCAAAAATGTCACCATACAAGAATGGGGCCATTTTTTTGCAGTGATATTACCATATGGAACCTGCAGGGGACACCCAGGCAACCCCCATATTTTTTTAAAGGGAGCAAGGGACATCCCTGCTATCCCCACTCCCATGTACCCCATATATTTTCCCCATAAATAATCTCCCCTATGCCGTTTCCCGGCAACCATATGTATGGCAGAATTATTTATGGGGATAACATTACCTGATACCGGAAACAATAGGCTTCAGGCGTGCCTGGAAACAAGGGAGGCACTGCCCTGGGGCTAAAATCGACATGGCAAGTATTACTATGGCCCAATTTAATTGTAGTACATGTATTTACCCTGGAAGGATGATGAGCTGAGTCATCTCTGCTGCAGGATTGAAATGTACAAAGTGCATGCTGGTCCCATGTCAGAGGCGAGTGCTTAACCAATGTGTAATTCACATGGCCATTAGCATCTCTGTAGTTCAAGTAAATTGGGGAGATTGGTTAAAGGGGGGATTGAAACAGCAGAAGAATTGTTGTAATTGCCCCGTAATGCAGAGGAAAATGTTGTAGGTACACTGGTCGAAAGTAGGAAATGTCAACTGTTGAAACATATGCCTGTCTATACAGCAAGAGACACTGGCACATGAGGAAAATTGATAATTTTTAATGATATTTGATTAATTTTTCAACAAAGCATACAACTTATTTGGAAAACAGGTGTGTTATGTTGTAATTCTCTTTTGTCCTACTCAAATTGTATATTTTATGAATACACGTTTTAACAATTTAACAATTACCAAGAAGCTATAGGCATCGTGTATCCCTTGGCATCAAGGGAAATGTCTCTCAAATACACAACCAGAATGATAATAATGCATGTTGTATATAGCGCTACACACCCATAGTTCTCAGAGCCCTGAAATAACAGGAGACATTATTATCCCACGGAGCGGTACTCAATTTATCACCCTGGGAAGGATGAAAGGCTGAGTTGACCTTGCTTGGATCCGAATCTGCCCAGCAGGCTGTGCTCAGATAGCAGGGTCAGCACTTAGCTCACTATGCCATCTGACCAGCTGAGTTGACCCTTTCGGGATTCGAATCCGCGGCAGCAGGATGTGCTCAGATACCAGGGGTCAGCACTTAGCTCACTATGCTATCTGACCGGCTATTCATCGAAAAGGCCATTACGTATGTGCACAGACGAGGCAAAGAAGTGTTTGCTGTTCACACAGTGCGTTTGAGCAGTAATGACGTTTGATATGCGTAATTGGAGGCAGATTCCATTAGCCAGATTGGCGATCAAGAACATCTCAGAGTTGGCATCAGTTATTTTACGTCTACACAGGCCGACGTACGGTCAGTAGGTCATGACATGTGTATCATGTTCTCTTCTTTGATGTATTTAGCACTTCAGCGCCAGGAGCTGAGTTCACAAGTGCACTAATTACAGGTTGGTGATTGACAGTGACTTTGGGAGTGCAGCATTCATAGGTCTACCGGTGCTGCGACGGTGCGTAATAACACGCGCAGGTCACGTGATGGGGAGCTAATGGCTCACAGAGCCTGGTAGGTCACATCTCTACCAACGCACATGTGTATCATTATGTGGGTGACTGACAGCGACTTTGGCTGAAAGTGAAAGTTGGGCAGTTGGGCTTCCGTAGCTCCGGGAGCACATGATCTATAAGTGCACCTAAATCGACAACAGCTCAGCTATAGGACTTTCATAGTGCGACATAAGTAACCAAAAGCTATTTAGCCTTCAGTGTGGCTGTCAAAACATGTTTGCGGCATTTAAAAAAAAACACGTCTTTCGTATATACAGTGGTGAAGAGTGCTTTTCAGAGGATTTGGAGTAATCCAAAAATATTAGGGATCGACCAAGAGAAGCTGAAAATCAACAGCAAAACATATGAGCAAGAAATTTATTCCAAACCTTCAGGCATTGATAGGCTGTGAAATACAAAATATTGGGCCTCATTAAGAGTTTGGAGGTAAATTGCCACTAAATCACCCAATTTACAACCAAATTTGTTTATAATTATCACCACTTTGTCCCCTGACATTGCCACGGGATTACAAGTAGTGGTATGGTAGTTTAAATCTGCATTTTTGAAGTCTTTACGACTCCATTGGGATTTTGGGGGGATTTTGGGGAGAATTACCACAAGTGGTAATTCCGTGCAGTCAATCTGCCGATTTGTGGAAGTGAAGTGAAGGATTTCCTTCCAGCATTTTTCTGCACTCTGGATTCAGCAGTGCAGTAAAATGTGATCTTATTCCAACAAAAGAAAGAGGTGGTGACGGAATTACCGTCACTTTTTTACCACACTGCTAAACTCGCAAAGAGGTCCATTGTCTGGAAGTAGAGAGGGGCAGAGTGAGAAAGAGAAACAGAGTGAGAAATAGAGAGGTTGAAGGGATAGGGAAAGATGGAGTGTTGATAAGATAGAATCAGAAATATAGCAACAAAAAGAGACAGAGCAATAAAGATATGAAGAGAAAGAGCGGGAGTGAGAAATAGGGAGAAGAAGACAGACACAGAAAATTAGAGCAGATGAAGAAATAGAAAGATGGAGCACTAGACAGAGAGAGTGAGAAGGAGAATGAGTGGGAGGAGTGAGACTAAGAGGGGGAGAAATGGGCAGCGGGTGAGAAAGGATAATGCTTTGGTATATTTCAGATTTGATTCACTTAAATCATACCTATAATTTTGAGTTACTATTGTACAGTATATATCTTTCTTTAATGAATATTGCTTCCTTCACACTTCGCTACATGCCCTTCATGCACGTATCCAGCGCTTAATTTGTGGGGTTGTTTGCCAGGGCTCAGCCCTGTCACTTATTTCTGAGCCCCAACATTTATTGTCTCAGACTTAGATTGATTATAAAGTAATGATACCCAGAGCATCCCTCAACCCCAGTGAGCAGGTGCGAGCTGTAGTTTAACCACAAATTTGTCGACACTTTGGGGAGTAGCTGTGGGTGGTGGCAGCAGTGGTGGGGAACTGTCCGCCCGAAGTGTCACAAGCGTGCTAGAATATATTTGGGGACTGGCACCTATTTTCTTACAAATCAAGCACTGCATGTATCCCAGCTCAAAAGAAAGAGAAGAACGCTCAACTCCAAGAACCCAGAGGGATTATCTTTAACTAGGAGCTCTTACTCATGACTAGCACAACATTGCACACATCTCCCTAAAAGGTGTATGGGCACTCAGAGGGCAATAGATGTACCCTGGTCCCATGCTGCACCATATACTCTTAGCCCAGTCTATCAGATCCAACTCTCCTTTAATTGTGTGTTGTTCTAAGAGCAGTCGGGGGAGGCGGGTATATTATTGTGACAATCCTCGAGTAAAGGTAGGTATTTATGGGCAGTATTGGGTCTGGGATGCCAATGACGCAGTGGAGGCAGAACACCATCACAGGGGAAACATCTCACTGCGTGTTCTTCCAGTGAGAGGAGTGTGCCTTGAGTGGGGCAGTGAACGGAAGGGGGATGGCTTTCCAAGACAATCCCACTCGTCAAGGACAACATAGAGCACACATGTAAACCGCGCTGGCTGCACACATACTGAGTGCACCCAAGCACCATCTACTACCCTACTCTCTCCAGTGACCTGGACTACAGTCCCTGAGGGCGTTCAACCCACATCGATTTGAGATCATCCAATGGTATATAAGGCGCTATACAAATGCCCAATAACATAACATAGCATAGGGGGTTTGTCACCCCGACCTTCGTGGCACACCATTTTGTTCCCCCTAATCTGGCAGGGGCACCTTTCCTTTAGATGTCATGTCCCCCCAACATTTTCTGCAAAGTTACTCCACTCGGAGATATGGGTCGAGACCTCTATGGGGAAAGAAGAGCTTATTTGATATCATCTGCAAAGCGGTAGGGGAAACAGCTTGCCAAGAGAGAAGGTGTATAGTATTAAGAGGAGGAATCCAAGGAGTAATCTTTGGGGCACCCACATCAGGAGGGGTTGGCAGATGAGTTATGATTGTTCCAAGATATGGAGATGCAGTCAGAAATGTAGGAGGCATGCCATTTGGGGGTGGTGTCCTGGAAGCCGAGAAGAGTTTGAAGGAGAGAATAATGGTGCACAGTGTCAAAAGCATCAGAGAGGTTAAGTCGGATGCAGAGGCAGCAGAGTTTCAAGTGCAGTGATGATGGTGAGACACGACTGCCAAGGGTTTGCTACATTGCCCTGATTGAAGAGGCTGGCAAAGGTTGCTACACACCGGGAAGGCGGTTATCGTGTTGAACAGCACACCTTCAAGAACTTTGGGTTAGTGGGGAAGGAGAGTGACAGACTGGTAATTTGCTGTGTTTTTGGGGTCAACAGGCTGGTTATCACCCTAGCCTATGGACAGTGTGAGGTTTAAAAAGGGGAATTGAGGGGCAAGCAAGGTGTTCTAGAGCTTAAATGGTCTGAGATGTTAGTAAATGGCTGAATGACGCACATGATGGGTTAGCAGCATTGAGCAGAGAGTTCCATGTAATAATAACCCTGCAAAAATCTCTCCTGACAAAAAAGTAGCCATTTTTTGCAGAGACATTATTACAATAAGCGTGCGGGGGAGAACCCGCACCTCTGATTTTTTTTATTTTTACAACAGGAGCAGGAGGTAAAAAACAGAAAAGTAAGGAGTCGAGAAGGCAATGGTGGGGACAGATGAGGATAATGTTATGTTACATTATTGTGCATTTGTATAGTGTCTTATATACCATTGGTATGAGCTCAAAGTGCTGTGGGTTGAACACCCTTGGGGACCGTAGTCCAGGTCAGTGGAGAGTAGGGTAGTTTATAGTGCTTGGATTCACTCCGCTTGTGTGCAGCCAGTGCAGTTTACCTGGTGAGTGGCGCATTCTAATGCTAGGTGCAGTGGTTGTGAGAGATCAGTGGAATGTGTGCAGCAAGGTAGTTAGCCTCCGGGTCTGCATTCTGGCACCAGTGGAGCCTATGTATGAGATTATGTGTGCAGCTAGGCCATTTTTTGTGGGGTATAGCTGCGTTCTAAAGACTGTTGAGGTGCTCATTGAGTAGTGTAGGTATGTGTGCAGCTAGGCCAAATTGATTGAGGGGTATAGCTGCATTATATTGGTGAAAAGGAGAGAATGAGCATATTGGTATGAGTGAGTGTCTGTACTTAGTGGTGGAGGACCCTATTCCTGGTTACTTTCCACAGTCCGCTGAGCTGACCGTATATGTCCTGGTGGTTCGGGTAATGGATCTCCTGGAGAAATTCCCATCCTAGTGCGCAGTATGTTGTGATTACTCGGTTGGGGGTCTGTTTTTCTGAGGCTCGGTTGTAAGTATCAGAGGACCCATTTGTTGGGCCCAGGCCATTGTTTATAGCAGGTGGATCGATATTCCTGACACGTTTGAGTTGTGGAATTATATCACATCAACGTTGTCCCTTCTGAGAGCAGGAGTGCTGGAGAGCTGACTGGATGGAGGACGTAGCGGATATTCTCAGGAGATAAGAGCAAGTCTAACCAAGCATAGTTGGTAAAATGCCTTGGGTGAGTGAGTTCATGGCTTTATTGATAGGTAGGCCAGGATAACCTGATTTGATCAGATACCGGCTTGTGTACCCGACGGGTGACATGATCTAGCCCAATCATAATGATTATGACATAAGTGCTATTGGGCTCTGCAATAGCGGCACTGCGTGGTAATTCCCAGATAGGTAAAGCATGGCACAGGTTAACAAGAACAGCGCCAATCATATTTGACTGACAGAGGAGCTATTGCAGTCTGGGATTGTAGTTATGCACAGTAGTTTGCGGATAGGTTGGTATGACAGCGGTTAGCATCTCCTGGAGTGATGGCACTATGCTTACTTAGGAGGAGATAATGTTTAAGCACAATTACGGCGGAGAACATAGGTGCTGATGGGCTCTAGTTTGGAGTCAGGGTATTCATTTCAGGTTGATAGATACAGACAGACACCTCCTGGTCTTAGAGCCCGGTGCAAGTCTGGTTGGTTGACAGAGAGCGGGCCTGGTCTTAGCTTACGATTATAGTGCTGTTTTGTGTCAGGTTTGGAATCGTGGGTTATTAAGATTGGAGCACAGTGGGGGCATGTTGAGCTTGTTGACACAAGGGGAGCTGCCAGGCCATTGTAGTCGAGCCTACAGCTACCTAGCCCAAAGCAGACTGATTCCTTGAGCTAGCTTCTGTGACCCAACTGTTCCTGCTTTTCTGCGTTAATGCCACTCTAGCCGGCTTATGTGACCCAACTGTTCCTATTTTTCCGTGATAATGCTTTTCTAGCCAAATTCTTGCCATTGGGGCATGGGTAAGTGGCCCTAGGCAGTCCAGTACATGGGTTAGGGAAAGAGCCAGGTTTTCAATGCTTTATAGAAAGTCATGTAGTCTTGGTTGTGTCGGATGTGGGGTGGCAGGGAATTCCATAGTGTTGGCACCAAGGCCGAGTAGGCTGACCCTCCAATCCTGGCTGAATTGGAGGCTAAAACCACTAGCAGGAGGATCGTGCTTGACCTTAGGGTGCATGTTGCGAGGTAAGTCTAAATCATTTCTTATAGGCATGTCAGGCCGGCCTTGTGCAATTCTCTGTGGGTAATGTATAGGATTTTAAAAGTGGCCCTTTGTCCACTAGGAAGTCAGTGAAGGGTGTGGAGAGCAGGGGAGATGTAATCCCTTTGTTCAAGAGCAAGGGCGAGTTGCCTCCACATCCTGGATTCTTTGGAGTTTGTTAAATTGGTAGGCTGGTGCAACCAAGTAGATTGAGTTTGCATAGTCCAGTCTGGACATGACAATGACATAATTGCAGCCAGTCTGTTGGGGGTAGGTGAGGTAAGGGAAGATGAGTCTCAGAAGCCTAAGGTGGTAGTGAAATAAATTGGATACATTATTGATCTGGTGGGACATGGTTAGGCTTGAGTCCATTGTGCAGCCAAGTTTTTTGACTGTGGTGGTGGCATAGGACTGGTTGCAGGATTAGAGCTGTATTGCTGTATTGCTGCACAGCATGATATCTGTTTTCCCTGGGTTCAAAAGGAGGTGGTTACTTGTCATCCATAAGTCTCTATCTCTATGACAGGCTACTCGATCAGGTTGTGAATCGGAGCTCGATTTGGGAATTCTCTGGATAATTTGGTTGTCGTCAGCGTAGTTATAGCAGGTGAGGTTGTGTTAGAAGATGATCCCTGGCAGAAGGGTCATGTAAAGGTTGAAGAGAAGAGGGGAGAGGCAGGCGCCTTGGGATACTCCAGTGCTCACTGGTCATGCGGTGGAGAGGAAAGGGGAGAGGAAAGTGATTTGTTGTCTGTTGTTGAGAAAAGAGGCAATCCAGTTGAGTGCTGAATCTCAGAGTGTAGTTGGTCAGGGAGCACTGAGTGGTAAATGGAATCAAAAGATGCAGAGAAATCAAGGATAATAAGTACTGTGTATCCTTCAGAGTCTATTGAGACTTTGAGGTCATCCCAGATCGAGATCAGTGTGATTTCTATTCTGTGGAGCAGGCAAACCTGATTGTCCAGGAACTAGGAGGTTGTTGGATTCAACGAAAAGTTTGTGCTGTGAGATACATCGCGATCGATGCATTTCTCCAAGAATCGGCCTGTAATTGATTGGCTGGAGGGTATTACCCAATTTGATCGAATTTAATGATCGAATGGTAAATCTGTCCGAATTCGGCCAGTACCATTCGATCAATTAAATTCAATCAAATTTGGTAACCACTACCGAACATGGGGAGCGCAGGTTGCAGGGGTATCCCCCGCTCCCCATGTTTGGTATTGATGGCCTTAGTGGGTAGTGGGGGTGTCACCTGCTTCCTGGGATTGGAAGCAGGGGACAAAAAAACCACTGAAAAGTGGACACTGCGACATCGGATCACACCCACGTTAGATGGACGGAACTGATGCTGCATGCTCAGGAGAGGCAGCGGATGCCGAAAAGGTAAGTGGGGTGGGAAGTATTGGGGGGATAGTGGGGCATGGATTTGCGGGGTTTGGCCATGTTAAAACTGTATTTGCAGCAAAATTGGCTACGGTCAATTCCGCCAGAAACAATTCTGCCACGGTCAAATCACGTAGATCATCTGGAGCGGGGTCGATGCATGCTTTCTTATGAAGAGGTTTGACATGTGCTATTTTGAAGGGTTCTGGGGAGATGCCAGCAGTGAGGGAGTCATTGAGTATGGACCTCACCCGTTCTCCTCCACAGTTGGAGGCAAAGATTTCTTTGACGGTGGGACAAGGGTCAATGGGGGACCCGGAGGTTCTGCTACAGGAAATTAGTTTGAGGAACTCCTAACTCGAGATAGGGTTGAAAAAGGTGAAATAAGACGTTATGGGGTAGAATCTCGAGGAGCATGTTTTGGGCGGGTGGTGAGATTGGATAGTTTGGGATTAAGGGTGGCCGTCCTGTCGAGTGCTGTGTTGTGTTAGTATTAAGAGAGGGAGTTGCAGAGCGTTTGCGCCGATGTGGTCAGGGCATTGGTGCAGGAGGGCTTCCCAAATGCTGTGATGATCCTGTGTAGCTCTTTGCTGCTGCTGTGGAAGTTCAAGATTCTTTCATTGTAATAGGCTTTTTTGTCCTTAGGGATCTCAGATTTGTAGTTTCGTTGATGGTGAGTGAACACTGACTTGCTATGATGGGTTTTGGATGCTTGCCATTTGCGCTTGAAGTAGCGATTTTGGGTTTTGAAAGCCTTCAGGTTGGGGGTGAACCGTTTGGGGGTTGGTCCTTTGCGGTGACAGAGGGACAGGCGGGAGGGGGTGAGAGGGAGGAGTGATCATTAAGCCAGGAGTCAAAAGATTCAATAGGTATGGTTCAATCTGTGGCCGGGTTTGCGGACAGAAAAAGGTATGGCTGAGTGATCTGTTCAGAGGAGGGGTATGGAGAGGGACACTGAAAGGAGGTCAAAGGAGCTGAAAATTGCATCAAGGGTGTGGCCATCAATGTGAGTGCGACCTGTGGTATGCAGGGAAACGTTGAGTGCCTCTAGACTATCGAGCAGGGATTGGGTCATGGAGTTGTTGAGCACGTCAAACCTGATGTTAAAAGTCCCCCAGTAAGGTGAGTGCTGGGTTGTTAACCATTGTGGTTGCTACTGAGTCACAGTGACTGTTGGCAAAATGTCTGTCATATCTAGGTGGCCTATAGATGAGTAGGAGTGAGAGAGTGGGCAACATAGAGAGTTTGACTAGAAGGGATTTGCAGTTAGCTGTTTAGGGCTGAGTTTCAGTGAGTAAGAAGGAGATGTGAGGTATGTGGAGGATGGCTAATTCACCACCTCTGGAAAGTCTGTTGTGGGAGATGAGCGAATAGTTGGGAGGGAAAGCCTTGTGTGCGATTGGTTTCAAATTGTCTGAGAACCCATGTTTCAGTGATGAAGATGAAATCAGGATTGTCAAAGGACAGGAGTTTAAAGATGCTGTGTCTGTTTTTGGCCACGGAGTGGTCATTAATATGGAAGGAGGTGACTTTATGGGACGTGGTGGTATTCCCCCGGGTGCTCGTGGCCGGAGGGACTTGTATGGCCAAGTGATCAGTGGGCAGGTGTTGGTCGCAGGGGGGACAAGGGGGGCGATGTGGACGGAAGGGCAAGAACAGTAAGTGTGACTGCATGGTTGGTGATGGTTTGGGTGGGGGAATCTGTTTGTGGGGGAAGAGAGTGTGTGTTGTGGATCCATAGCAGGAAGAGTGAATGGGCTGTGGCAGGCTTGCGTGAGAGGAAAACTGGGGTATCAGTGGTTGGAAGGTGGGTGGTGAGTGGTGCCAGTGTGGTGGGTGGTGTCCGGGTTGTTGCTGAGTAGGGTTTGTGTCCAGGGGAAAGAGAGGTGGAGTTGTACTGCATGTGAGGTTGGGGAATGGCTAACAGGGTGGTCCTGGCAGCTGGGCTGGTCTGAGGAAGGTGAGGTAGGTGGACCGATCCTGGCGTGGCAAGGCATGAAGAGTTGAGGGTGAGGGCCGGTCTCTGCTCCGGAGTTTTATGTGTTTGCGTGCAAGAGGTGTGTGAGAGAGGTTAAGGGGAGTCTGAGGGGAAAGGGGATGAAGCAATAGTTCTGGAAAGGGCAAGGCGTGCCATGCCATGCTGAGGGAAGAGAAAGAGGTGGATGTGACGGTCTGGTGTTAGAGGTTGAGGGGGTGCAAAGGAGGAGAGGGAGGGGCATGTGTGTGGGGGGTATGTGTGTTTAGCAGGTGATGAAGATGTTGGGCGGGACAGGGCAGGGGTGGAGGGTGGTGCAAATGGGTTTTGGCTGTCAAGGTAACGCTGGGTTTTCTTGGGAGTGGGGATTGGGGTAGGGTGGGTCAGTAGAATGGAGGGAGGGGACGTGTACAGGGGTAGGGTCAGGTTTAATGATGCGCAGAGGAGCTCCCCACGTATGAGTGTATGATATGGTGTGATGTGCAGGGATACTTGGGCTCTGGCTAAGGTGGAGAGGGATGCGGGATAGGGGAATGGTCTGGAGGGAAAGTTCCTGAAAGGTGGCGCAGCTGCTGCAGTAGTGGCAGGTGGTTGTGTTGTTTAGAGCGAGAGAGGCCTCCTTTTGTTTGGGAATTGGTACGCTGGGTGGTGTGTAGATGTGGAGGGTGTGGGTTATTCACACAGGTTATCGGGAGGGAGAGAATGGGCATGAGGAGAGGTTGTGCAGAGGTGTAAGCTTGAGGGGCAGAGGAGGGGTGATTCTTGGTGCGCCAAACAGCTCTTCTGGTCTGAAAGTTGGTGAGGGTGTGGTGGGAGGAGGATGGCGTGCTGGATCACAGTGTAAGGTTCCAGTGCCGAGGTTGGAGATAACAAGGTGTTGTGACATGCAAGGAGGTTTCACGAATGAAGGTATTAGTGTGTAGGAGGTTGGGCAGATAGGGTACATTTTGGTTTGCCAGAGGGTTCCTTTTGTTTGTGGGTTGTGATGCATGTAGTGAGTGGCTATGTGCAGAAGTGATGCTCTGGGTGAGTGTGGAGCAGATCGATCATAGTTGTGAGGGGGCAAGCAGAGGCTTGGTTGTCGTGATGTCTCTGTCAGCTTGGAGTTGCCTGTCATGGGCGTGTAAGGGAACACTGCAGCAAATGAGAAATGTTCAGGTCTGAGTCAGCAGCAGCCGGTAGAGAATGATTAAGTCTGTGGTAACTTGGCTGAGTGAGGGACGCCAAAGTCTAAGACACCACAGTCGTTAAAGATAGATATGGGATACCTGACCAATCAGAGAGGTGCCCAAACATGATATCACAGCAGCGGGCAGTCAACAGCTAGATGTAAGATAACTGGATTGCGGGAAAAGCGCCTACATTTGAGACAGCAGCAGCAGAGAGCAAATAACTAGATGTGAGATACCTTAATATTGGGAGTAAACGCCTACATCTGAGGCAACAGAAGCATGAGATACCATAATATTTTGAGGAAACACCTAACGTAGAGGCAACAGAAGCAGAAGACAAGCAGCTAGATGTGAGATATCGAAACAGTGGCAGCAAATGGCCACATTTGGGACAATGGCAGCGGGTAGTAAATGGCTAGATATGTGATACCTTAATATTGGGTGGAAATGCCTAAATCTCTGACAACAGCAACAACAGTCAACTAGATGTGAGACATCTGAATAGTGGAAGAAAACACCTAAAATGGAGGCACAACAGAAAATGCATTAACACCTAGATTTGGGACACCTGGATAGAGGGAGAAAGCGCCTAAAATGGGGCACAACAGTAAATGCAGTAATATTTAGATTTGAGACACCTGGATAGAGAGATAAATCACCTAAAATAGGGCACAACAGTAGACAGTAGACAATTGGCCTAGATGCAAGATATGGCTACCTGACACAATGTGACCAAATACAAGATAATGATTTTATTTTTTTATTTTGTCATTTGTAGAGCGCACCCAGCCCTTGGGCATCTGGGCGCTACATTTCTTGCACACATAACATGCGATGCATTAGTACAAATCAATAGGTGTTACAAAAAGGTAGTACATTGGTCATCCGCATGAGGCACGTGTCTTACAATTGAGGGAACGACTATTATTCAACAATTCTAGTCGCGCTAATTTGACAAATCATCAAACGTCAAGGCATTTACCATAGGTAGTTGCCAAGCAAGTGTGAAGTATCGGTGCATAGTCTATGTAGGTAGGAGACAGTGGTACGTGAGGCTTAGAGTGGGTGAAGTTACTCATGTGAAAAGAGCCATGTTTTCAGACTCTTACGGAAGGCCCAGTAGGAGGATTCAGATCTGAGGGTTGGAGGTAGCGCATTCCAATGCTTAGCAGCTGCCACTGGAAGCTGTTGCCCCCTGCTTTCTGATGTTTGGGAACAGTGAGAAGGTTTGTAAAGGCTGTCCTGGTGGGTCTGTTGGATTTGTGCTGTGAGAATTTATAGGATAGGTATTTGGGAGCTGACAGTGAGATACATTTGTGTGTCAGTGAGAGAGTTTTGAAGGTGATTCGATCATGTACAGGCAGCCAGTGGGCTTTGCGTCTCTCCGCAGAGATATGGGTGTTTTTGAGGATATTGAGTGCAGCTCTGAGGACGTTGTTTTGGATCACCTGCAGTTTTTTTAGGTTGTGTTTGTTGGTGCCTAGGTACAGGGCATTACAGCAATCTAATCTAGGTAGGTAAGCGGCCTACAGTCAGTGAGCATGACTAACATGAAAAAGTCAGTGAGCATGACTAACATGAAAAAGCAACTGAGTTTGAAATGCAGTCGGTGGGCAGGACTAACATGAGGAAACATCTAGATTTGAAATACAATGAAGGGGTATGATAAGCATCAGACAAATCTGAGGTTCAAATGACCAAGTGAATGTGACTAGCATAGAAGCAGGTCAATGGGCATGCAAAGTAGGTGTGTTCAATGAAATGCGTAGACAGTAAGAGCACATTGATGACACATTTATATTTGACTCACAACGAGTCGGCATGGTAGCACGGCTCGGTTAGGTAAGCTATTAGAGGTACGGTGAGCCAAGAGAATGTTTCCATAGTGGGAGGATAGCTCAGGGGCAAGGTGCTCGCATTGGAAGAAAGACATCACAGAGCACCACAGGTTCGATCCCCGGGTCTGCGCTTAGAAACTTCTGGGTATTAAGCGCGTTATAAATAACCTATCATATCATATCAAAGGTGCAGCTTTGACTACAGGTGCAGTCGCCATCCACAATTTAGCAGTTCTGCCTGTTGCAAATTCCTGGCATCACAGGTCCTGAAGAAAGTGGTTGCACTAATACACACCACTGATACCGGTCAGCCATTCGCATTTGATGAATCCCTTAACTAATTAGGAATCGCCAGATTAGTACTAATGTACATGAGAACTTGTACACAGCTCCTTGAATTCTGGCCCGTACTTTTTATTTGATTTTAATTCTATTTGAGTTCAAGAAGCAGGACAATTAAAGTAATGATATCTCCTTCTTGGTCTCCAGCGTTCTGAGACTCAGCATAAGGTGTCCCATGTATGTTTTTAGGTTTTCTTTTTCTTTACCTTGCTTTTACTCTCAACAGTGGTAGGGCACGTTTATTTCGGTCCCCTCACCCTAGATAGGCGGCGCAACACCGGCACCTAGGGACACCCAACTATAGGAGGGCACAGTTAGCACGGTTGGAGGGCAACTTAGTTTGTATGAAATAATATGTTTGAATAACTACTAATTTACTTGACCTGTACACCTTTTGTATGAAAAAGGGAGAAGGGGCTACATTTATTTCCCTTCTACTCAATCCATGGTGGAAATCTTGATTTGTAGGTTTTTCTCAACTTGTTCGAAACACTATTAGTACTCCGGTACAACATGCCGGGGTATGAATAGCAATATAACACTGGCTCAGGCTTTACACAGGCTTCTAACTTATGCTCTTAGGCATTACCTGCCTGGTAATTCCCACCCTTCCCCCCTTGCTCAGGTTATATTGCTTAAGTTAAGCACAGACCAGGCGATTAGCAACCAAACAGATTACAGTCAGTGCTGGCAGTGACAAACTACTCCTTTGCTAGTTGTTTATATGGTGCTATTTTATGTTTATTTGTAATGTTATTTTAGCAATACGTTTCAGATACCCTGCTAAGTAGTTTTTCTCTGCTGTGCTATGTGTGTATTCTCTGACTAGGGAATGTTGTTTTTCTATGCTATGTTTTGTTGATATATGCTATGTTGAAGTTTGTCATAATATGTCATAATATGTCATAATATGCCTTATAATGCTATGCTAGGTGGATATGCTTTGCTTTGCTAGGTAACATTATATGATGTTTATTAAGGAGTGACTTCTAAACCAATGGGCACTCCATTTCAGTATGCAACACTGCACACTCAGCCCGCAGCACTAAAAGGCCTTAATATGGAAGAGGAGCTCCCTATACATGGATGTATTTGAGCTCAGTCTTCTCCAGTATGATATTCTCATGGCGGCGAGGAACAAAAGGGGACTAGAGATGAAAGGATCATGTTTTTACAGCAGCTGGGAGGAAAGAGACGTGAGCATGTTTTTGATTGTTGAATGGTTTCTGCCTGCATATTGTGTATGAGGAAAACAAAGAGAAGGAGGATGATCGATGGAAGAAAGGATGGGGCATAGAGTTTGACGGTATAATTGAGGAAAAGTCAGCCTTGTTGATGGAAGACTTGTGCACTATACAGATGGGTTTCAACCCAATTTTGGTGAAGAATGGTGGTGGTTCATTTGAGATGTGGTTGAATGTGCAGTGCTTTGAGAGAGAAGGTTGGGAGCAGCAATTTGCACCCTCTGTGGCCTATATAGGGAAGCAATGGCAAATCTAATTTCCCATTGACTTAACAAACTGTTATTGTACAGTACCTGTGAATAGGGAAGATCAGTATAAGTTTGCCTTTACCTTCAGGGGGCAACAATATGCGTGATATGTGGAAGGGCAATATGTACTGAATGTGGCCCCTTTGTGTGGAGAAGCTGCACAGCCTTAATAATGTTAGGGTAATTATGGTGCTCTTGTACTGTACAATTGTGTGATAAAGGAAACTTACTCAGAAACAAGTAGCAGACACTACTGATAGTAACTGGGTTTTGAACGTCACCACCAGCCTTGTGACGTCATTTTCAGCGTAATATTTGCATAAAAACTAAGGTATTGGAGGAGAATGGTGTGGGTGCATTCATTGTTCAGATGACTCTGTAACTATGTACATAACCAAGCCACAGGGGGGTGTGTGCACAGATATCGTCGATGGCTGTGAAAATGTGGCAGATTTGTGTATGCCATTTGTTTTGCTAAACATTAGTTAAAGGTAGAATACACAAAACGGTCATTACACCGTGCAGCTCCCCTTTCTCATTTCAGCATCAAAATCAGAATCTAGCTCTGAAAGAAGAAGAGTATGAAGTCATAGATCTAGTAGATGAGTTGTCAGACTGATTAAATCGCAGTGGTTGCATGGCACGCCACAGGCATGCACGCAACAACACTGTGGTAATGGTTTCTACCTCTGGCTACCCCAAAATTATACCCACGATTCTCTTATTTTTAATCTCTGTGTCACTGAAAATGATCTGCACTATGAGAAACAGCTGAGTTGCTGATCATGGGTAGAGCTCAAGTTGAATTTGTATTCAGCAGTGTTTGCAGAGCTGGGAGACCTTTGCAACATTGTATGATGCAGTACCTTCCTCCTCAGCCAGCTTACCAGCCTTGTCACACCCACTCCTCTCAACCAAAGTCCATCCCCCTCAAGCATCTGTCCCCTCATTGATTGGTGTTGGCAGAGTGATTTCTGTAATTATATATTTGGTACTGTGTTTTATAACATTATTTCTTAATGTTGTAATGCTGCATTGCCAGCTTTGACCCTATTATATCCCACCTGTGTTTTACAGTATCCCTTTGCCACTTCAACAAATATTGAAGAAAGAAGAAGGTCACAAATGCACTTTCAAATATTAATGAAAATGTGTTCATTCTGTTATGTTTTGGTCTTTTATGTTACACACATCACCACCCTACTGGTATCAAAGTGCCAAGCCTTCCTGTGTAGAGCCGAATTGCTGACCCCAGCAAGGAAAGGGGGCATGCCAGGGAGACAAAAACATACAGACTTATGTGGGGCACAATAAAATAAAAACAAAGAATTAAATAACCAGCGCAAGAGCCGTGCTGAGGATCTGTCAATGAAAAAAAAGTGTTGTCGCGAGTAGGGCAGCGTGCATAACAGAAAATACCCTATAAGGGTTTAGAGGCCCTCTGCGCCATCACCGCCACTGACCTGCCCTGCCCTTCATGTTGGCGGGGGAGGCACGGTGACATTGCCACCCCCCAGGATACCCATCTAGATCCACAGCAACGGCACTTTAAATACTGACGCTCCCCACAGCGGGGAGCACCCAACTTGTTCAGTCCTCGCGGGCCACATCATTTTAAAAAGAGGCCAGCCCAGTACAGGCAATCCACCTGCGCACTTAGCAGACAAGGTCCAGGTGGACTAGTGTTGTGCCTCCCGCCCCCACTGCTGCAGACAATTCCAGAGTGCATCTGACATACGCAGCCCGGCCAACTTAAAATAAGGGACTCCCCCTATGCTGCCTGCTGGTCGGCTCCTAGCATAAGCAGCCCAGCAGATACATAAAACACTTTGGGTCTCCCCAAGCACTGTTGCTGCCTACTGTCTGTAAATCAGAACTGCTTTCCAGAACCATCTCAAGAGAGCGTCAAGACCAAGAATAACATCAAGAAAGAGCAGCAGGAAAGACCTTGAGACAGCCCTGGCCAGGCTGTTTCCAGAATAAGGAGTTTTTATATAGTTTTATGTACAGTGCAATGTATGAACTTCGTATATACTTCTTAAAGGGTATTACCGAACAGAATCGTAAAAAACAGCTAAATGCACATTTTGTGTGCATTCGGCATGGTTAAAAAAACAAAGCCCATAATATTGAACAAAGGGAGCTCGGGTTGCAGGGGTGTCCCCCGCTCTCCAAGTTTGGTATTATGGGCTGCAGGGGTTGCAGGCGTGTCCGCAGCATATATTACATGTATTGCAAGGGACAAACAACCAACATCCAAAAAGCTTGAGTCACAAAATGCAAGCAAGTGGGCTTTGCAGTTTTGGGATTCAGTATTACAAGGCAGATCCTTTTGAAGACTTTTCCACATTTTTAAAGATCTGTTTTAAAGGGCTATTTTTATACTGGTGAAGGTGTTTAGTATCTGCTTAAGGTTAAGTTAATAGTATATAGTGTCTTGTGATTTCCCCTTTGTTTTAAAAAACCTCTCAAAACCCTGCTGGTGTACAAGAAGAGAAAAGTATAAGTAAGCAAAAAACCGTAAAGAACCGTAAACCATAATTCCTTTGTCTGCCTTTCCTTTTGTGTGCCAGTCTCTTTAACCTAGTGTCTTTTTTCCTTACATATATTTGGGGGGAAATCCTGCCGTAATCTTTGACTTTTTCTCCCCTCCCCATGTCACAGCAGTGACATGGGGAGGGAGACATGTGGCAGTTACTTTAACCTAGTGCAGGAAAGTAAACTTCTGAATTTCCCGGGGAGTGCCGTTGGCCAGATTTTAGGGAAGTTCCATTCTTTAACCTAGTGCAGGAAAGTAAACTTCTGAATTTCCCGGGGAGTGCCGTTGGCCCGTTGGAGTGCCGTTGGCCAGATTTTAGGGAAGTCCCATTCTAAGTATAGGGAAATCTAACCTAGAATACTTTTCCCAGAGGTACCGAGACCTGAGCTCTCATGTACACAGCACCCCTGACTTATTGTCTATTTTCCTTACAGGTATTTGGGGAAACTCCTGCCCTAATCTTTGAATTGTCCTCTATTTCCCACGTAACAGCGGGGCTCACCAGGGTGATCTTGGACACAGGTAAGCAGGGTTGGAGAAAGGAAAGAGACGGGTCAAGTGTTCAATAGAGCTATATAATAAGTATATTGTGTGACCGCCTACACCTGTCTCCCTACATGGTGCTGTGGAGTATTTTTATCCACGCCACTGTGCCATACTGCACCCCTTTGCCAATGGGGAAAGGACATTGCCAAGAATGGAGGCAATAACCTCTGTGCGCAATAAGTTTGCAAAATTGGGCAGAGTTTGTTTTGGTGCTAAATTCAGTTATTTTCCCAAGTGAAGTATTGAAAGGAGAGTGTGCTGGAAACATGGATTCACAAGGCAGTCAGAGGAGTCCAGGCATCACAGCCTGACAGCTGCCTAAAGAAATTGGCTGTAAAACATCTCTTAAATGTATTTCTTAGTCCTGAAAAGTTGCAAAATCCACTATTTCAAGTATGTTGGTGAAGGGCTAATTCTTTTAAAATAGTTAAATCCTTTATACACTATACTTATATTTTATATGTGAACTGAAAATCTACCCCCTCCTCATACCCTATCTTACCTGCTTTTTCAACATCTGTTTATCCACATCCTCCTTCCCCACTCCTTTCAAGCATGCTACCAGCATACACATTCTCAAAAAACCTTCAGCTAATCCCCTTCTTGCCTCCAACTATCGCCCTATCTCTCTTCTACCCTTCCTATCTAAACTTCTTGAGCGCATTGTCTATTCTCAACTTTCCACCTTCATCTCTAATCATTCTCTCCTCCCCTCCACCCAATCTGGCTCCGCCCTTTGCACTCCACGGAAACCGCTCTCATCTCTGTCCTCAACTCTCTCCTCTCAGCTTGCTACTTAAAGCATTCCTCTATCCTTATCCTCCTTGACCCCTCTGCTGCCTTTGATACTGTCGACCACCCTCTACTCCTTAGTTCTCGCTCTTCTTTTGGCCTTAAAGACTCTGTACTTAATTGGTTCTCCTACTATCTTTCTAACCGCTCCTTCTCAGTCTCCTGGGGTGGACGCTCCTCCCCTAGCTTTCCTCTTAGCCATGGTGTTCCCCAAGGTTCTGTCCTTGGCCCTTTTCTCTTCTCTCTCTACACTTCCCTCTTGGCTCCCATTATCTCCTCCTTTGGTGTCTCACACCATTTCTATGCTAACAATACCGAGCTCTTCCTCTCTTTCTCCTCCTCTCTCCTGACATCCATCATAAGCTTTCCTCTTGTCTCTCTGCTATAAATCTTGGATGTCCTCTCACTTCCTTACTCTTAATTCTGACAAAACCGAAATCCTGTTCTTCCCAGCCAATACTCTTCCTTCTCCCTCCCCTCCTCCTTTTATTCTCTTCCCCCCAACCCAACTCCCCTTCGCTCCCCATGCCCGCAACCAAGGTCTCCACATTGACCCCCGCCTCTGCCTCTCTGGCCACATTTCTCTCACTGCCAGATCTTGCCGTTTCCACCTCCATAACATTTGTAAAGTTCGCCCCTTCGTAACCTTTCACGCTACTAAACTCTTAGTCACCTCCCTTATCTTCTCCAGACTCTTCTACTGCTCCACTCTTTTCTTTGGACTCCCCTCCTCTCAACTCTCCCCCCTCAAATCCATCTACCACTCTGCCATCCACTCCCTCTGCCTTCTCTCTCCTCATGATTCCATCTCCTCTTCTCTCAACTCACTAGGCTGGCTCTCTTTTCACTCACAGCTTAAATTTAATTTCCTCTGTCTAGTCTTCAAATCCCTCTATGCCCTTGCCCCCCCCAGCTATCCTCCCTTCTCAGTTTGTATACTCCCTCTCGTTCACTCTGTTCTGTGGATCTCTTTCTTCCCTCTCTCCTCCTCCTCCACCCTGTGCCCCTTCCCGCTTCCGCTCCTTCCAACTTCTCGCTCCCTTCCATTGGAACCACCTACCCCTTCCTGTCTGCTCTATTACCTCCTACCCCTCATTATGCACTTCTTTTTTTATTTTTTATTTTATTTATTTGTTTTGGTAGCAAAAATTAATTTACACCTTTACAAATTTTACTTATCACACATAAAAATTCATAGTCAAATATTTATAATAATAATGATAAAAAAAACACAAAGAAACAAGAAAAATCATTACTTAAAACATTGTTCAAATATATACCTAATAGATTCAAACAAAAAACTGCATCTTTAAACATAAAAGAAAAACAAGGAAAAAACGAAAACACAAAAAGGCAAACAATCAGAGGCCAAGAGTGTGTTAGAGTTACTACACAATTACTAATTAGGTGGAGGAGAGTACTCCACAAACTGCCCACTCAAGATGGCCCTATTAAGTGGCAGCAGGTGCTCCTCAATCATCACAACAAGTCTAACAGCTGCTAACATAATAGAATTGGTGTTACCCTGCATGCATCGAAGCCAAACTAGGTGACATTCAAAAGGGGAATAGGAGATCAAAAATGTACCCAAACAACATCGCCTGTATTTGAGAAAGAAGTTGCAGTACATAAACAGATGTTCTAGTGTTTCACTCTCAGTATTTTTTAAACAAAATCTACATCACTCCCACTTCACCAAATCCCTATAACCAGACCAGTTCCCAATCCGTGAGCCCGTGTGGATAAGATCCAAACGGAATCGCATATAAGTCCTTCTTTCATCTTTATCAGGAAAACATAGTAAGTAGGGCAGCCTGCCTAAATGTGGCATAGGTCCTAAATGAGGAGTAACCTCCGATCAGATCAGAGTTGCATGCCCATGAGTTTTTAAAGAAACGACTGTTAACTTTACTCGGGGAATCAATTAGATCCTGCTGGGACATGTTCAGCGATGTTAAAGTGGCATTAACTTCAGAAATCGAAGAGGGACACTCATGGGCAAGCAGTGCCTGAAAGTCCTCATAAAGATAATTTGGAGGAGGTGAAATCATTTTAGAGAAGACATTTACCATCAGCCAGTGATATTTATCCGCTAAGGGATATAAACCTAGTTCATGTAAAATGATGGCGTTAGGTAAATATCCTGTTAGACCTAAGATTTTCTTCCAAAGTTTTCCTTGTAGAAGATTTAATAGAGGCCCCAACTTCAAAAGACACACGTCCACGGCATAAAGTAGGATGGGCTCTACTTTCATAGTATAATATTGCAAAAGGGGCATAAGTGAATATCTACAGTATCTTTGAAAGATCATTCTCATTTGGGCCGACAGTGGGTTAAGCTTGGCGTTTAGCACTGTGCGCCATGCGCCGATAGACATCCCATTTGATAGATGGTATCCCAGATAGATAATCTCTTCTTTTCTCAAGATAGATTGTGCGTTAATAACAAAATTAAATCTGGGTATTTTTTTTTTAGCTGTAAAGACAATTATGTGACATTTAGCTGGATTAATGGTCCTGTTGTTCAGCACACAGTAGTCGTGAAACAACTTTAATTTATTTTGGAGTCCAAAGGGAACTCTATCGAATAGGATGACGTCATCCGCAAATGCCAGCCAGTGAAGCCGTAGAGAACCCAATGCTACCAGAAAAGAATTAGAACCCTGCCAGATTTTATCAATATCGGCCAGGTAGAGGTTAAATAATACTGCGGCCAAATTACAACCCTGTTTTACACCTATGCACGTGGGGATGTTATCGGTTAATAGCCCTTCAGAGTTGATACAGACCCTATAAGAAGTATTTTGATGTAAAGCAGCAATTATGGCTACCAATGCAGAAGGGATGCCATATGACAACATCTTCTCCCAAAGGCGAGTTCGAAGTACGTTGTCGAAGGCAGCTGACAGATCTAGTGCTGCCATATATATGGTGCCATTGGACTTAGAGTGCGCAGTCCGAAGGAGGTGAGCAAGAATCGAAGCATTTAACTGAGTGCCCATTGCCCGCCGAAAACCGACCTGGGCTTTTGAGAGGATGTTCGAGGCACTTAAATGTTCTTCCAACTCGCACAGGATCAGCCGTGCAAAGATTTTTGCAGCTGTATCTAGTAAGGCAATTGGTCTAAAATTTAACGGGTTACTTAAGGCACCCTTTTTATGTATCGGAATTACTATAGCCATCAACCATGATTTTGGAACTCTTCCAGTTTGATAAATCAACTGGAAACGTGGAAGCAGGTACCTAGCCCAAAAATTGGGATCGTCCTTAAAGACACAGGGGGGGCAGCCCATCTGGACCAGCCGCTTTCGAAAATTTCAATTGGGAGATTGCCCATATAATGTCTTTAGGTTCCCATGGGCAAACACATGAAGGGGACAACTGCATGTTGATTGATTCTAATTTGGAATGGATTTCCGGCAGTGCATATTTTTGACAAAAAAACTGCTCCCATTCAGGGCCCGAAATAGTTGCAACCAATCGGGTGTCTGCCTTGCCAGATGGATTTCTTAGAATAGCCCATAGATCCGTTTTTTTTTTTTTGCATAACAACTCAATCATATGTTGGTTGGCTAAGTTGTACGCAGCCTGACGAAGAGTCTTTAATTGCTGCTTAAAGCTGGTGGCCATATAGTTTTTTTCTCTGTGGTAATTAGGCAAGCTAATAGACCTACTTCTTAAATTATGAAGGTTGCTATTTTTTTTCTTTTTTAGGATTACGACCAAGTCCGAATTAGGATGGACATCCAGAGGGTTGCCCTTAACCAGGGAATCATTCACTAGAGTAGACAGATGCCTGTGAATCATTGTGGTAATTATTTCATTAATTTTTTCCACATTACCCACCAAGAGAAAGTCCTCCTGGCACATTAGGAGATCCCTATTCACCAGGAACACCAATTTCCTGCAGACCGAAGGGTGCCATTTGACAGAGATAGTATGCCTATCACATTCAACCATACGAGCTGGGGCCGATGCTTTATATGCATCAATCCCCATATGTAAGCGCGAGAACAGCATGTGATGGTCGCTCACTCACAAATCTAGAACTAAGATTGGGTCAAGCAAACCAGAACACACTCTAGACGCAAGTAAATAATCAATAAGAGATGAAGCTGAACCACGCCTCCAGATGGAATGTGGCGCAAGTTGGATTGGGTAAATACCCCATGCTTCGAAAAAACTTGTCCATTGATATCCTCTATGGAAGGCTTGTTGGACATATAGAGAGGAGAGACAAGAGGGCCATGCAGCGTTGTGAAGTTCTAGATATAAATTCAGGTCACCTCCAATCACAATTTCGTGATTGGGACAAGAGACAGAGGCATGGCCCAAGATCTGATCCAGTTCCTCTAAGATCGAGTTCAGAGAGACTGCCTTTGGATTCCAATATATAGACAGCAAGAGCAGAGACGGAACATTGAAGTGCTCAAGCGACAATTCCACCAATATACATGAGTCCGAATTGTCCAATAAGGAAGACGCAACCTTCAAGCTGTGACTAATAAGAACGGCGATACCCCCAGAAGGGCGGCCTGCAAGCACACGACGAGCCGGAACAGAAAAACAAGTGTATCCGTCTAACGTGACATTCGCTTAAAGCCATAGTTTCCTGTAAAATTAAGATATCTGGTTTCTTGACAGGCACAACCCGTCTATGCCATACCCCGAGGTTGCCTAAGCCACAGCAGTTCCAGGAGGCAACGGTCAAGCTGGCCAATTATGAAACAGGAGTGGGTCCTTTCATGGCAACAGCCACTTTTTTCAAGGGCTCCAACCAAGAAAGGCTGCGGAGTGCTTGCGTAAGCGAGGCCAGTTGTACAGATAGTTGGTGAGCAAGAAATTCAAAGGGACCAAGGTCGGGTCTACAAGGCATTCTGGAGGGGGGGGCAGGTACCAAGTCAAAAAAGGCCCAGGCACTCTCCATGTCCAAAAACAAGCTAGGCACAAGACCAATAGAGTGGAAATCATCTGAGAGGTCCAAAAGCATTTTAGATTTAATCTGCGATTGTACTCTACAGAGCACTCTATGGTTGTTATGGGCCGCAAGTTTGACCCAGTCGAGGTCCTTAGGTGATAAATTCCTTAATGCAGGAATCTGAAAAAAAGAATGAATCAGAAATTACCTATTTATACGAACTGGGCCATTGATGTCCGGATTACTAGTCCAACCAAGGATTAGTTTCATGTCCTTGGGAGTTTGCGAAAAGGACAAGGCATCAATAGAGAGCTCTGCAGGGGATGGTTGATGACATGGCGCATCCTCAACGAGACCAGGCCGCACCGGAACCAAAGGAGCCTGTGCGACCTCTAGTTGAGAAGTAGTCACCACCTGCTCTTCAGGTGCCACAAAGACAGTTGCCGGAGTAACCGAGTCAACTACCAGTCCGCCAGAAGACGGTGCCGAGGGCAACGAAACGCTTACTGGGCTCGCAGCGGGTGCCACTTTTGAGCCACCTGCCAACCGGGTAATCACTTTTTTAGATTCAATATTTTGGAAAAAACAGTGGAGCTGAGGTTGCGTCTTAACCGATGGAATCCCAGGAGAAGCACGGGGTGCAATCTGGACATTGCCACTTTTCAGGGCTGCAATCTGTAGATTTTTCTTGCTTTCCTCATCAAGGTCACACAGGTCCAATCCGAGGTCGTCATGATTGGCAACATTGTTGAGATTTGATAATGAGCTGGGCTCGGATGGCACCTGCACACGCTTGACAGAGGGTGCTTTGAAGGCAGCTTTCTTTTGCATGGCCTTTGTCTGATTTAATCGTTTTTGGGCTCTTGGGAAGGACTTCCTTGCCTTGCGAGAAATAAAGTGCCTTCCTTCATGCACTACAGGGCTCTCCTCAGGTTCCAAAGGCAAAACAGAAGCCAAAGGAGGGAGGGTGGACTGGGCATCAATAATATCCTTCAAAAGAGAGGGGCTGCCCAGACGTCCGTCAGTCCCCTCGACAACCACGGGGACCTCGCCTGGGCAATCTGACTTGTCCAAATGGTGATGGGTCACAGCCAACTTGTATAAGAGATGCTCCGCTTGCAGGAGACGATTGTGCTGGAGTTTAAGAACTTCCAACAGATCAATAGCCTCCGAATCGCCATGCACCAATTTGACCCACATGTCGCCTTGCACTACTTGCGAGTAAGATCTCTGTGGCGGATATGTGGAGCGGATCCCAGATTCAGTTTGGGAGCCTTGTGAGCAAGTCGAATTGCTGCACGGGGGTTGTTTCGATATGGAGGCAACACTCACCAACATTTTTTCAAATTGGGCCAGATAGAAGTGTTTAGATTGTTCGTCTGCTAAAATAAAACCTTCCAATCTAGCCATCTTGTCTTTCATAAGCGCAAGAGAAGCCTGCATCTCCCTTATTGAACAGTGTGTTAACTCATGGCCCTTGTCCAACAGATTAAGTATACGTGAAATTCCCGTAGGTCTAAGTAGAGGATTCTGGGCGTCACGCAGCGCAGGGGGGCGGATCCACCCGTGCAGAGGAAACCTTAGGGGAGGGGAAACACAAATAATGGGGAATTAAACACACCTCCAAACAAGTGACACTGCTGAAAACAGTCTCAGGGGATAAAAGGGGGGGAGTTCAGTTCAATTCAATGGGGACTGCTCAAAGCAATAGGGAAAACAGTCACCTCCTCTGACCAGCGAACAGGGCCAGGCAAACTGTTTGTTACACAGTCAGACGTCCTCAAGCTGCAAAAAATCGTCCGAGCCGTACCAACGGCAAAGAGAAGGTGTCGCACAGGGCAGCACGAGTCAGGAGCAGCGCTGTGTCGAGGATCCAACAGCAAAAGACGGGCACAGAGCAATCCACAGCTAACAGTACTTGTTGGTACCTGGCTGGTGCGTGGCGCGGGTGCGCGAAGCCGTAAGTCTAAGTAGAGGCTTCTGGGAGTCACGCAGCGCAGGGGGGCGAGGCCACCCGTGCAGAGAAAACCTCCTCTGACCAGCGAACAGGGCCAGGCAAACTGTGTGTTACACAGTCAGACGTCCTCAAGCCGCAACAAATCGTCCGAGCCGTACCAACGGCAAAGAGAAGGTGTCGCACAGGGCAGCGCGAGTCAGGAGCAGCGCTGTGTCGAGGATCCAACAGCAAAAAACGGGCACAGAGCAATCCACAGCTAACAGTACTTGTTGGTACTTGGCTGGTGCGCCTAAAATATTATCTCTTCCACTCACCCTCCTAGCTTCCTTTTTTCCTCTCTCACTACTGACTCTACCTCTTCCTACTCCTCCCACCCCTCCCTCGCTTAGCCCCTCTCCTTTAGCACCTTCCTATCATTATTGTAAATTGTTCCTTGTACTGTTCTCTGGTTCTGATTCAATTGTCATGTATTGCTTATTGTATTATGCTTGTTCCTCTTGTTAAGAGCTTTGGATTAAAGCGCTATATAAATAAAAATAAATACAAATACAAAATATTTTAATGTCACAGAGCCCAGTCTGAAGCCAATCCACATGTGAATTCTGATCTGACAGGGTCTGCCCTGGGAAATATTACATCTCCAGTTGACACTCCTTTGAGAACAGGAAGACTAATGGCTGTTAATGGGTCACGCATAATCACAGCAAGCCACACAAAGAAGCTGCATTAGACATTTGTCTCCTGACTAATCAAAGAACAAAGGACATGCTGAGAATTGGCCTCTGCCAGGAGAAGCAGGATGTGGGGGACGTTTCTCAGTGAACTTCAAAGGACTGGTCATCTGCTCACTTTGGGAAGCAAGAAAAAAAAAACCTGGACTGAATTTTGAATGGAAATTGCTTGTTTTTGCCTCAGAACTTCATGACATTTAATATGACAGCCAAAATAAGTAGACAAGTGAAAAATACAAACTTATAAACCTGAACTCATAGTAGACAGTTGAAGGGGTTGTAGGAGTTTTTACTACATAAGGAACCAAAGATACACTAAAACACTGATTGTGGCAAAAATATTAATATTGAAAGCTTAAAATTGTGTGTACACAATCCACTGTCAGCTCCCAGAGGTGTATCGAATTAAAAATAATGAATCCAAAGTGTTCTGGGTATTGATGAAAATTCATAAAATGACCGATACAGCTCTCACAAAGATGGAAATTGGATGAATGTAGACAATCAAATGTGAAAAATATGTGTCAATTGTGCAAAAGTATGTTTTGAGTAAAAATCAGGTGGGAGTTCCCAAATCCTGTCATAAGATTACAGCCCTGTTTAATCTGCCAACCAAAACGAAGCGCACGCCTGTAGCCACTCATAGATAGGGAGGCGTGTTCTGAAGTTCTGCCCATGCCATAAAATGTATATTGGATAAATATAGGAAGGGCACCACACATTGGGACTCAACTCTACACTTTGCTTCCAGAACACCCTGCTTCCAGAACCCATCCAGATGTCCGTGCAGCACCTTATTCCAGAACTCTTCATTTTGTAGCTGACTCCAGAATTCTTTGAGGGATCCAGATTTCATTGCAGAATTCAGACTCTAGCGTTGCAAAATTATTGCTAGCCTGACCCAATTGCAAAAATCCCAAACTGGAAGGGATTTAATTTTAATTCAGCTTGGCTGTCTACCATTAGGCTTGCCAACTGAAAACTTGTATACGGCTATCTACCGCGTCCAGTCACCAGAAAGGGCCCTTCCAAATCCAGTCTGAGGTGCAGTCCCAACTTGACCAGAACCATGCCGCTGACCCAAATCCCTCCAGAGGTGCCTTTTTGGCGGTGGACCTGCCCAATCCCTCACCTGAACTGACACTCCTAATTAATAAATTATTCTGTGAGTATTAATAGGAGGAACAGTGACCCATAATATATTTTCTTCGTATGATCCCTATTTCAAACCTATCCCATTTCTAATTCAGAACCATCGTGTTGCTAGAACTATTTTTGAACTGACTTTTTTCTCATCTGTGTTCCTAAAACCGAACTTCTTATTGATTGATTAAGAAAAGTAATTCCCAAACCAACTGAAACTAGAGTATCACACATGGCATTCTCCTTTTTGTAGTCTTTAATATAGCATAAGAAAGCCTATCTGTCATCTTTAAACCCGAATTTCTGTTTCGCGTTCTCACGCCTATGTTACAAAACAACCTTTACTAAAACCTCTATAACTCCCTCCGCTTTTATGATAGAAACGAAATCTCAACTCCTACTTGTACCTACCATCCATAGCTATCCAACATTACAACAGTGCGATTCTCCCGTTATAGCAAAAATCGTGCAAGGAAAAGTTTGCCGCAATTTTAAAATTAGAAAGGTTTTACAAGTGCGAAAAACTTTAAATTGTTTCTTACTTGGACTTTGAGATTTCAAATGCTTTCTTTGGACTAAATCATTGTTTGTGATTGTGTGGAACTGTTCAAAGTGGCTCCCTTAGGAATGTATGACAATTTAAGTATTTTGGACCACATTTGATGTTTTTGCCCAGTCAATTCCAAAGACCATTTCAAAGCCATACTGATAGCTGAAAAGTCAATTCCATTTTTCTCTTGTGTTTGAAGGGGGAAGGGGGAAGGTGGGACTGATATTCTGTTTGATTTGTGATATTCCTGAATAAATCACCTATTGGGGGTTGAGGGGTGTTGCAGGGGGAACTTCTAACCATAGTGCCATCTGTCCAAATCTGTGCTGCATGTGTTTTGGTGCTCATTCCTTGATTCATAGTGTATTAAAGATATTATTCTGTGTTCTGTCACCCCATTGGTGATTGTTGTTTACCTATTAAAACATATTGTGATTACATTCATTTTAAATACATAAATAAATATTTACCTTTGCAAACTAGCCTGATTCCTAGTTCAGTGTGACCGGTGGAGGGGGGGTTTCAGGAGAAGGGTGTGATATGAGTGGTATATCGTTCAGATTATTGAACTTATAGATACAAATCAATAAGGATTTCATTTGCGCACTACATGCTCGGCGATACTTGGGTGTGTGCCAGATTGAAATCACTTACAGTGCGTGGTACGAGCCACCCACTTAATTCTTTGGAGGCACTGCTGAGATCACCTTTGGTGTGCCTATACCCTTCCTATGTGACCTACTTACCTCATGCATACCCTTTTCCCTTCCAGGAGCAGTATACAGTTTGCTACTGTAAGTTTCCTTTTTTTCCCTATCATTCCAGTTTTTGTCCAAGCTTTGAATAGGTATTTGTGCATATTGTTATAATGATTGTGTTCTTGATTTGTACTGGATCTGCCACCCTATCTGACAGACAGGTACTATCCTCATGGACCGGCTACAGGTAGCCAGATGCACTGAGAGTGACGGGTTTAAGCCTGACCATTGCTTTATCATAGGCCACATCCCTTGGAGCACACCGCTATATCAGGTGCTCAAGTTGACAGAGTCCCTAGTGTCCCTCACCGGACAAGTAAAATGCTTTGGTAAAGCCCCTGGCTTAGCAGGAACCATTATCCTGGTCTGCTACGGGCCTAAGGACATCAACCCTGAGACATTGCCCCTTAACATTGATGGAGGAGACCATACAGTGTCATATCCTCTCTGGGCATTGGACACATGGACAGGGTAGCAGGCTAGTACACCGGTCACACCACCTACACTTAGCCCAAATCCTGCCTTTCCCATTGATGCACCCAGTCATCCTGCAGGGCCTAGTGTAGGTGCCATCATGGCTGTTCCTGTAAGCACCCCTATTTTATCAGGGCCTAGAGCGCATGCCAGTGCTAAAACAGAGGATAGAGGTGCCAAACTAATCACTTCCTCCATGGCGGATGCCTTCATACGCGTATTACACAAGGCCAATATGACATCATCTGAGCATGGGTGAAGAAGAATACCAACTTTGGGAATATGACATCATCTGAGCATGGGTGAAGAAGAATACCAACTTTGGGTGGACCGGACAAACCAGATGATACATGACTGGAGCGTTCGAGACTGGGAGAAAAGTTTGCGACATTGAGAGTCTGCAAGGTCCTCCAGTGAAGGACATCATGTACACGCTGGATGAAGTGTTTGGAGCCACCAAGTCTGCTGTAGAGCTGATTGTGAAATACACACCTCCAACAGGGTGAACGATTCTCAAAATATCTGGCTGGGACTGAGCCGACTCTTCAGCTGGCTTTACAATGGAAGGGGATTGAGTCTAACAGCCTGAACCTAGTCAGGCTGCAACAGGTCATGCTCAGAGACAAATTGCTGCCACTGATGCTTCACAGCTACGACTCTGAGAACTGACCTAGAAACCACCACCTTTTGATGAACTGGTCCAAGAGGTGCGTACTCGGTATGGCAAGATGTACAGTTTAACAAGTCAACTGGTGTCTCCATACACTTCCCTGGAGTATTACTTGCGACATCAAGTGGAGGAGTTGTGCCACACCATTCAGGTGCTGCAGCTGCAGAGGGTGCCGGCCAAGCCGCTGCCATTGATGACATAAAGGCCACCAGAGCATGATAGAGGCTCTACACCTCCATCCCGAGGGAGAGAACACCAACTCTTCTAGAATGCTCAAGAGCAACGGCAGCCCCAAGTAAACCAACAGCGTACCACACCACTCCACATTGGCAGTTCTGCCACAAGTGTTGACAGGAGGGCCACACCTTCTGTATGTACACATACCCCCAGATTACATCAGAGTTATTGCAAGGTTCCAGGCCCTGAACACTGCAACACATGCAATGGTGGGAAATACCAGCGAAGCGGAACACTTGAATCTTCAATACTGACCGAGAAGAGACAAACAACAAGTCTGCTCCACCAGAATGGCCCAAGGCTGCAGTCTTACCATCAATGGGAAAGCCATCTGGGAACGAGCATCCACTCAGACTGGCTAGTGCATCTAAGAGGAAGATCACCTCTAGTCAAACTACCAGCAAGTGCAGCACCCGAACATCATGGGCAATACCTGACGGGCTCATAGGACCACCCCCATGACTATTTTCATCTCTGGATGATAGACACAAGCGCTTCTGGATAGCATCTCATAGGTGAGCAATTCTACAGAAATGCCTGGCGCATATCCTATTGGAGCCCTTGATTAGTGAAGGGAAGTCCCTGATAATACACACTCCAGAGTGAATGCTACCCTTTAGGGAAATAAGCCAGGAGATAGCTTGCAAGGATAAAAAGGTTTAATTTTACAAAATACAAAATATCAGCAAAGGACTCTGCTGCTCGGGAATGTTCTGGTTAATCGCAAGACAAGCAGGACCTTAAATGTCTGAGTGCCATCATTACATATAGTACAAAACTAGCACCACTGATTGGCTCGTCCATATACATAAGCCAGCTCCATAGTCGATGCCAGGCTACAATTGGCTAGTTCCTTCGTCGTTGGTCAGGTTCAACGTCGGTCCGCTGGGCTCATCTTGTTGTCTGGTGAAGGTCAGGTCGCTCATAAAATACAATGTTACTTTTAAGCACACTAAGCCTACAATTACATCACTGTGGTATGCACCTGGGCGGCTCAGAGAGTGGTGCCAGGGTGGAAGAGAGGATGAAATACAGTCATACTGACCCACACATTCTGGGCTTCGTTGATCCCGCTCATCTCCACCCTGGCTTTTTATCTATAATTTATCACTTCCTGTAACTTGTGTTTCAAAGGATATGATTGTTTATTTATATATATATATATATATATATATATATATATATATATATATATATATATATATATATATATATATATATAGCACCTATTCACAATGTGAGGATACACAAGGATGTATTTTATGCTGGGGGTGAAACAGTTGTGCATGCATAGATCTTTTATGGTCACTTGATTTGTGCTAGGACAGGGGGTCGCTAACTTATTAGGCAATGCAGAGGTGTGGGGGTTGGGTCAGTGGTGTGGGGCTGGCTCTGGGCTGGCTGGGTGGGGGTTAGAGGCCTGCTGGCACCTTAATGGTGATGATTGGGCACTGCCCGGAGCCTGGTGTTGTCTCATGCTCTTGCAGGGCGCATTCCTCAGAAAGATACTAAATGTTTGCAACAGTGAAGGGACATAGGGGAAGTGGTCTTCTGTGAGAACTGGCGGTGCAAATTCATTCTGCCTTAATGATGTTGGGCCTAGTGAAATCTTTCCATGGAGCTCGACTGGTGCAGCAGGGTCACGCAAGCTGTGCTTTTGTCATAACTACAAAATGGCAGTTCTCTCCCCCCTTATACACTGCTTTATCTCATAGGGGATTCGCCTCACCTGAAAGCGTTTAAGGGGGTGGGATATACTCATTTCCATCTCAACACTAAACTGAACCTTCTGAACCGTCTCGATGTGGGAAAACCTTGAAAATATCTGGGGTACATCCAGGTCAGACTGCAGTTTCCACGTGATGTAGCTGGAGTCAGCTTCATCACTGTCGACACCCTAGCTCTGGTATGCAGCAGTCAGAGTGAAGATCCCGCAACAATAGAGGTAATTGGAACTAATTCCTCGATGTCTGATGCACTGGCAGCATTCCATGCACCTCATGTTACAACAGGTGTGCTTGCAGAGAAGGATCCGGTCCAGAGCTCCACCTATCGGACCCATTGGAAATGTTTGCACCAGCTGGTTTAGGCAGATCACAATCATGGCACATGCCACAGTGATGGTTCCTGGCAGAATGTCACTCTGCGGGAGCAACGACCAAGATGTCTAGTGATGGAAGCACCAGAATGTGGGGAGCTCCAAGGGTGTTTACTGGTACAGCAGACCCTGGTGACAATGGATGGAATGGACCTGAAGTCCATCAAGGTACCGGTCATTAACATGACCAATAGGACTGTCCACTTACAAGGATGCACCATCATTGCACAGTTCTACCTGCCTGTTTCTGTAGCCCCAGCGAGTGTTGCCACCAGCCCATTTAAGACAATGTTAGATTCAAAGACCTTGAACTTTGGAGACTCCCTGATATCGGAGAGGGCCAATGACCACTTGAGAGAGCAGCTTGTCCTGCGTGCCTAGGCATTCACCACAAGCCCCTGGGATATCAGCAAGGCCCACGGAGTGGAACACGGGATCTGAGTCTCTGATGACAATCCCTTCATGGAGCAGTCAGGAAGTCTGGCCCCTGGAGACATGGAGCATGTATTCCACCATCTGGATGATCTGCTGCAGGCAGGGATTCTCAATGAGTGCAGGAGCCCCAACGTTTGTCCCAACATCATCACCCGGAAGACCAGGGTTGTCTAGATGTGCATCAACTACCGTTGACTTAAACCCTGCACTTGCACCGGAACCATGTGCTCCCAGTCAGTGATGAGGTTGATCTGACACCAGAGGTGACCAAAGAGGAACCGTCCAAGGGGTCAATAACAAGACACAAGTGACTCCATGCAGAAAGGCCTGAAGAAAATCCTTTGAAGGATCAACCCCCTGAAGCTTCTCAAGCTACCGACTCCACAAGACCATCAGAAGGCCAGCCGGAATACAGTAAAGATGCCGACTCGGAAGGCGATCAGTTTGGTGTCTATCCAAACAAAGGGTTAAATAAGACACTAGTGTGGGTCCATAAAACCACTGATCCAGATCCCACTCGTAGGAACCTGAACCCCATCTGTTGAGGGTCATCAGGATCCTCTTTCAATTGACCCTACTGCACTGGACGTGGTAGAGGAATCCTTACCAGTTCGTCAACTGGAAGATTGGGTCCCCTACTTGGTGCAGAGTACCCACCGAGTCCAGGGAAAATCCTAGATCAGGCCTCAGCTGCTCTACATCCTGCCGCCAGGGAAAGCAGACCGGTTCTGAAATGAACTTATGATTCACCAAGGGTCCAGTGGGAGGTTCCCATTGCCATTCCTCTCAGTTTTCTGTTCCTCCTTCATTAGAGCAAGTTCCTAGGAGTTCAGGGGACTGTGGGAGATGCCTGAGATTCAGGGTAGTGGGTGGCAACCAGTGACCTGTACATCAAAATCAGGGCTTGATAAGTTTATAGAACAGGCCAAGGCAATCCACAGGGCCATGGATAGTTCAAAGAGGTGGCGCATGTAACCTCTGTTTAGGAGTAAAATAAAGAAATAAAAACAAAGAATTGAATCTAACCAATCAATGAAAAAAAAGAGTTGGAGTAAAGGAACCTTGTGCGTAGTCACACAAGGGTCCTTTTACTCTTTTACATGAAAAAACATTGCAGGTGCGAGCGAAGCGCCATGCATGACTGAAAAAATCCTCAAAGTGTTTAGAGGCACTCCGCTCCATGCATTTACCACCAGTACCTGGGCATTCATGCTAGTGCTCCCCGGAGCGTCCTTGAACACTGCCACCCCAGGTGCCCAATATCCACAGCTGGCAGCACGCAATGTTGTTCAGCCCCTTAGCAGCGGCCCACCTGAACTCCCTGGGCCACACATGCCAGACATGGCCCAGGTGGAGTAGTGCTGCCGGGCCCTCGCCACCTCACTGCTGCACATAACGGCGGGCTGCATCTGACGTATAAACCCTGGACAACTTAAAATAAGAGGCTCCTATGCTGCTTCTACCTGCTGGGCTGCTCCTAGCATGAACAGACCAAACATAGACTTTGGGGCCCCCATATGCTGTTGCTGCCTACTGCCTGTAAATCTGAACTGCTTGCCAGAACCATCTCAATAGAGGGTAAAGACCAAGAAATGCATCAAGAAAGAACAGCAGCAAAGACAATAAAACAGCCCTGGCCATGCTGTCCACACACTAAGGCTTTTTATACATCGTTTTTTGCACAGTGAATTGTATGGTCTTGGTATGTAATTTTTAAAGACTTTTCCACATTTTTAAACTATTTAAAGGACTATTTTTGTATCGGTGAAAGTGTTTTTAGAAATGCAGCTGCTTAGGGTTAAGTTAATCTTATATAATGTCTTGTGATTTACCCTTTGTTTTAAAAACCTCTCAAAACCCGGCTGGTGCACCGGAAGAGAAAAGTGTAAGTAAGCATGCAACAACTAAAAGGACCGTACACTATCATTCCTTTGTCCACCTTTCCTTTTGTGTGCCAGTTACTTTAACCTAGCGTCCCCTCATTACAAGTTTGCCAGTAATTTGCGGGTGACTCTCTGTGGATCCGGTGGCACTGTTTCCGGCAACCATAACCACGGAATCACTGGCACATCACAACATCACGGGAGCACGCAATCCAGCATGCCAGGAACTGTGCCACCGGCATGATGGAAACATTGTCATTGAGTGGCGAAATCGGTTGCACTACCATCAACAATGTGGGTGGCACAGATTATGGCATGTCACTTATGGAAAAACTGGAACCGGAAACACTGGCACTGGAAATATCACAGCCGGAACTGGAAGTTCATCGGTGGCCATTTTGGAAAACACAAACCATTGAAAATCACCATGTTCCTGTTGTCATCCGGACATGCAGACACTGGCATCTCACTAGCAGGCATGGCATCTTGGACCCCTGAAAGACGGCATTGAATGCCACGCTTTTCCAAGCAGGAACTAATCATCCTGACAGACAGCATTGTAGAACATGCTGGTGAGCTGTTTGCAACGGATCACCAGCACAGTACCCAACTCAGAAGTTATACCATCTGGGAGGAGGTGGTGCAGAAGGGGTCAGCCGTGGGACCAATACCCTGCACAACACACGACTGCCAATGGCTATGGGATTACCTCCGCCTGAGGGTCCGCAACAGCTGTCGGCCTACCATAAGGAGTACATGGCCACTGGCAGTGGGACCATCTCACCACTTAAAGTAATGCAATGGGAGGTGAAATGCAGCAGTGTGCTGCACATTGAAATGATCGAGAGGGTGGGAGCAACAGAGGCTGGTGCAGGGACACCCGGAGAGGGCAGTGAGTACAACAAGCCACAACAAAACAATCACAGCAGGGATGCAAATGCAGCGCACAACACAAAGAGGCATACCCAATTGCATGACGCCAGACCACATCCAACCCATACAGTGTCCAACAAACAATGGCCATTGGGAAGGGTACAAAAATGTTGCCCCCCCAAACATCCAAGCACACATATGCCCTCATGAGTACTGGTCATGTGCAGACATTGACGACATTAGAAGAAACACATACATAAGGCACACACCGTCCATGGCAGCATGTATGCACCACAAGCAATTTGCCCCTGTGACACACTCACATGCATGCAAGCATCAAATGCGCCCTTATGGACCTGGCCCTGGCATGGTTGACCGCCTATCTGTCAGACCAACACCCCCAAGTGCAATAGTGCACTTCCCTCACCTTCAGCTCACTACCCAGATGTGGTGTCCCTCGGGGCACCATTCAATCACCATGGCTCCCCAACAGCTACCTTGCCCCTCTGGCCCACTCAATCACCACCATTGCACCCCACGCCCACTGTTATGCTGATGACACAATGCAGAACTAAAATCTGTCATCCTCTACTTCCTCTCCATCCTCTCTCATACATGAGCACCTGACTGATAACCAGGCTACGTGGTCTGCCTGAATGAGAAATCCCTCATTGTGATGCCTGCATCCTGTTACCCACCCGATCCCTGGCCTCCCTCCATGGGGCCCCGCCACATACCCTCCTGAGAGGCTACAGACCATGGTGTAACCTTTTACTCATCCCACACCTCACCTCCGCACATCATGGACCACGGCAAGAGGTCCAACTTGCAGCACCACCAACTCAGAGGCACCGTCCCCTACCTCACCCACCCTCAGAAGCCCAATCTCTCCAGAGCTCTGGTTCCCACTATGCTTCATAACAGCAACAGCCTATCCCTCGATCTACCTCTTGCCCTGCTTGACTCCCTAAAACAAATCCAGAATAGTGCCACATTAATCAACCTAGGCCTCAAGCCCTTGGACCGCTTTTCTCCAACCCTGGAATCACTCCACTGGCTCCCTGTGACTGCAAGGATCAATTGCAAGAAACTCTGCATCATACACAAGGCTGTCAATGGACTGGTCCCCCATGACTCACACTGGTGCCAGCCCATCCTCGTCCACTCACCCCCAACTTACCTTACCAGCACTGGCCCATGGACACCCTTAAATAGACTAGCCTGAATCTGGACCACCCATCCTTTGCAATGTACTCCCCTCCCCCCTTTCACTCCTTGCACCTGCCCCTGTGGCTCCCAATAACATGTGCCCTGCCTCTTATGGCCCCCTCCCCCTGCACTGCACCCTCTCCCATCCCGGTCCCCTCACACCTCCCTCCCCTGAATGTCATAGTACCCAGCACTTGCACAGTGACAATGACACAAGGCCCAGTATGGTTGAATCTCCTAATTTGTCCACCACCATCCTACTGGAGGTGCCTGGAAACATGTGTGTGTATGTGACATACAATATGGCAATGCATGAACTGTAAACAACATGCACAGGCATCATGTCACCTTCTGTTTGAACTGCATGTTGCAAGGTCATAGGATGGTACAGAGGTGACTAACGGCATGCCCATCTCACCCCCACAGGCACATCATCTGACAGTGACCATGGTGGACCAAGCACCTCACAGACACCCACACAGTGGAAGAGGGCCACACCACACAAAACCACTGCAAAAGCAACACCAGCACTGGCCACACACGGCACAGGCCCAGTGAGCATGCTGCCTGCGCCTGCAGTAACAACTGCGTCCCCAACATAAGCAAGCCAGCAGACCCTGCAGCAACACCTGCTGCCCCAACGGAGGCACAGTTAGCTGCCCCTGCAGCAACACCTGCTGGCCGAACGGAGGCACATCCAGCAGCCCTTGCAGCAACACCTGCTGCCCCAAAGGAGGCAGAGCCAGCAGCTTCTGCAGTAACACCTGTTGCCCCAATGGAGGCACATCCAGCAGCCCCTGATGGACAGCAGTGTGGGCCAACAGGACAGCCATTCTCCCCCCACACACCAGCATCCCCTTAACATGGGTGCCTCTACAAACGACCATGCTGGGCAGAGGCCGGGTCCACAACCAAGAGGACACAAGAATTTACACCGCTACCACCATTATCAGTAATCAGGCGGAAATTTCACCTGACCAAGTGGTGGGAATGGTAAACCTGTTTGGTGGTATTTCAGAGGGTCATGTGACATGATGCCTCCTTTTTTTATAGAATCAAACTGAGCATCCAACCTGTGCATCTGAAGGTAAAGACCAACAGCAGTAAAGGGCAGCACCCTGTTTGGGCCAGTTATGGACGTAAAAGGTCTATGTACCAGAGTCTCTGCACAGTTAAGACTCATCTTCTTTAGGACAACACTGTGCCTCTTTGCAGAGCTTGCTCTTTTCCTGACTACTGCTTTACAAATAGGGATGTTTTGCCCCAGTGACTCTCCATTCACAGCACAGCTGTTATTACATTGAAGAACCAAGGGACATCACTGTTGTGGGCCTGTTAATTGTCTTTTGGTTGCCTATAGCCCCATTCTAGCCCAACTCAGAACTCAAACATGATCCTTGTAGGCCGACCTTTCACCTGTTCCCTTTCTGCTTGCTGACCTACTCTATCCTCTTAGTCCCTGTTTTGACTTTCCTACTTCCCTTACCATCCATCACGCACCTTGATGTCACTCGCTTCCTCCTTGTACCCTCCGCCTTCACTGAAAGCCTTCAGCCACATGTGTGTAACTTCTGCTTCACTCTCCTACCTCCCCAGTTCCCTCTTCCACCTCTGCACCCGCATAATTCAAACCCCGCCTACCATCACTCTTTCACTTTAAGTCTGGAATGCACAATCCCTCAGCAAAAGGTCTTCCTACATCATAACCACCCTAAACTTTTACTTCCTGTTGTCAGAGAAACCTGACTCTCCCCTAATTGCGCTGCTATATTGACAGCTCTCCACACTGGCTTAGCTACTTTCTTTCTACTTTCTACCACTCTCCCCAATCTGTTGAGGAGGTTGGTTTTATGGGGTTCTTTATTTTCGCCATGGCCCTTGTCACTTCCCCCGCTCACTCTGACATCACTTCCTCCTCTCTTGAATATGCCACTATTCAAAGCTTCCCTCCTACTCCTCTCAGTGCTTTGGCTCTCTATCAAACACTTGTCCTCTGTCTACCTCCTTCCCTGCCCTTACCCTTTTCCTTAAATCACTTTCCACCGTCATCCACATGGTCATGTTGCAGGACTTAAACCTTTTCTCTGAAACACCTGTGTAGTAGCGCGATATGAATAAAATATCATATCATATCATTTCCAAGTCCTCCGCTGCTGCTTGCCTTGAACTCAACTCCCTCCTATATGACCATTCCTCCCTCCGCCTCCATGACCTGCTTGGCCACTCAGGCGGGAACACTATTGGGCTTGAGTTTCTATCTGTTTCGCTCTCCTTTTCTGACCTCTGGAATGACTCCTCTGCCTCTCATCACTCTATTGTTCACTTTATCATGTCATTGCTCCCACTCTCTACTCCTCATCGCTTCTCTTCAATGACTGAGATGAAATTCAAGGATGACTCCCTTCTCTTTTGCCCATTGCTTTGATGATGTGAGGACTGCTCCCCAATCTCTCTATCTCTTCATGCCTCTTCCATTGACATGTTTTTTCTAACTTTCCAACTTTCATCATACACCTAATGCTCTCTTTGACCAACACTGTCATGAATGCACATGTACACCTTCCTGTCCCTGTCCTCAGCCTTCAATCACCACTGAGATCCAGTCCTGCAAAATATGGGTGGTTTGACCTTCAACTATAATTAAAATCCCAGGCCTCCCCCTTACTGCTAGCCTACAAAAATGGACTTACTGCTCTCTCTTCTGCACCAAACTCTGCCAAATCCTCCCTCTTCTCAAACCTGATCTCCACCTATGCAGTCAACCCCACAAATGTGTATCTACCCTCCAAGCTTTGTGTACACTTCCTAATACAATGGGCCTCATTACGACTGTGGCGACCACGGTATGAACAGTGTGGTAAGGGACTGGCACCGTTCATACCGGGCCGCCACATCACGAGTTCTGCAGCGGGTCCCGCTCTGTACGCTTGGCCAGACCAGACGTGCAGAGCGGCACCCGCTAGCAGAACAGGATGCTAACAATGGACCCATCATTAACAGGTCCGTTAGCATCCTCCCCATTCCCATTGAGCCCTATGGGGGCTCAAATGGGAGTGGGGACGTACCGGGTACGGGTCCCGCAAATGGGAATTACGGGGCCTGCAAAGGTTGGAATGGTCCGGTAATTCCCATTTTGCGGGACCCGGACCCGACTTTGGGGGTAGCAATGCTGTTAACAACTGCATGGCTAACTCCAAACTCATAATGAGGCCCAATATCCATTGCCTCCTCCCTCTCTACTAATGATGTTGCTCACTACATTTCCTCTACTATCTCTAAAATGTTTGCCACTCTGATACCAATGGCCTCTCTCAAACCTACTTGGTACTCTGAGTATATCATTCCAGCCTCCATTGATGGGCCCATGATGGATCTGACGCTCAATGCACTACTCAGCATCATTAATGCCTCCCTCACAGAAGGGTAATTCCCAGACAACCTCAAGACTGGTCTCATACGACCTCTTTTGAAAAATCTGACCCTAGACAAAGATGACCTTGGCAACTACTGGCCCATTATGAACTTCCTGTTATTGGTGAAATCTTTGAGGAAATATTGGTATTGGCAAATATTGGTGGATAGACAGCTACTCAGTCTATCAGTCAAGGATCCACCCCAAGTTTAGCATTGAGACAGCCATCGTACAGGTGGTGGGTGATGCCCTCCAAATCATGGTTAAGGGCGACTCATGACTCCTCGTCATCCTTGACCTCCATGCTGTATTCAGCACCATCGACTACCACATCCTCCACTCCCTCCTCTCCAATAGGATGGGATTATCATGTACTGTCCTGAATTGTCTTACCTCCAACCTCTGGGGTAAAGCCCCAGCTACCCAGATGAACACTTTGGGCCTCATTATAAGTTTTCCGGTCCGGTAACAACATTACCGGTAAGCTTGCCGGTACTGTTGTAACCGGACCGGCAAACTACTAGTACTGCTCGTGGGTGCCTTCCTGCCTGCCAGGACTGGCCTGGCGGGCATACCGGCACCCGTGAGCAGAGCATGTCTGATGCACCAGCACCATTCTCAATGGTGCCGGTGCAGCCGACCTCCCCATTACCATTGAGCTTGATGGGACTCAAATGGGAATGGGGAGCATTTTATTCCGGTGCCCGCAAATGGGCAATTACCGGATCTGGCGGGGCTGTAATGACCCGATGATTGCCCATTCGTGGGTGCTAGAATAAATCGCAAGTTTGCTACCGCCAAATTAGAAATGAGGCCCAATAAGTTCAAACTGCCTGCTCCTGCACAAATGTAACTGCCCCAACCTCCCATAATCAGAGGCCCGCTCTCCAGCATACACGCAAGCACACACATTCATACAGCATTCATGCACATTCACCAGAACACCTATACAGCATTTATTTTCTTTTTGTTTTTTATTTATTGCACATTTGTAAGGCGCCTATACAGCAGAAAGTGTTTCCAGGTGCAACAAGACTAGGGGGGAGGGGCAACATAGGGGGAAAACAACAATACACGGTCCTAATATGCATTGTGACATTCGGATCATGCAAGTGCAGCAAACAGGAAGTGCAGGTGGTGTTAGTGGGTGGAGGAAGGAGATAAGGAGGGAGGGGTCCCCAGCAGCTGGGAGAGTGCTAAGGTGCACTGGGGAGGGTAAAGGGTCAAGTGCGAGGAAGGGATAGACAAGACTCAGTGGTCTAGTTAGGGAGAATGTCCGAAGGCAAGTGCTGGTAAGAGGTTGCCCAGAGGCAAGGCTGCTAAGGGGTTCCTGTGGCAGACTGATCGAGGGAGGGCACTGGTCCCTGTATGACTCAGAAGGGACCATCCAACCAGTTGCAGCAGTAGGGGAGAATTAGCAAGGAAGGGGGAGAGGGATGGAAGAGGAGAAAAGGAATGTCTTGAGAAGCTTCCGTAACTTAAAGAGACCCGGCTGAAGTCTGAGAGGGGCAGGGAGGCCATTCTAGTGAAAGGCTTCTGCAGAGGAAAGAGATCTACCCCCCACTCTCTGCTTGGAGAAACACCTCACCTGCAGAGGTTTGAGCTAGAGGAAAAAAGGACACTTGCAGGGAGGTATTTAGGGCGGGAAAGGTGGATTTAGAGTGTTCCCAGACCCCAGAAAGCCTTGTGGATGATGCATAGGGTCTTGAATTTGATCCTTGCAGCCACCAGGAGCCAATGGCGAGATTTTAGGGCTGGAGAGATGCGGTCCCTGGGTTTTAGGCCAAGGATAAATCTTGCAGTCCTACTCAGGATTAGTTGAAGAGGACGGATGGAGGAAAACGGCAGATTGAGGAAGCGGCTGTTGAAGTAGTCCAGTCTGGAGAGAACCAGTGCTCTTGAGACATTGAGTTTCTGGGGGTAGGAGAGGAAAGGGAGAATGCCGCAGAGGAGGTGAAGATGAAAGGGAGCCTTCTTGGCAATGTCAGTGATATGAGGTGAGAAGGACAGAGAGGAGTCGAAGATAACACCCAGGTTTTTTGACTCACAAGAGGGTGAGCAGAGGGGGCCCAAGGAGGGTGGCCAGAGTGTGGGAGGGAAGGAAGGGGGCAGAGTTCCAATGAAAAGGCTCTCGGTCTTACTGGCATAGAGACAAAGGTCGTTGGCAGTGCACCATGCCTGAATAGTAGTCAGACAATCGGGAATGAGAGAGGAAGGAGAGGAGGCAAAAGAGCGAAGCTTAAAGGAGAGCTGGGTGTTATTCGCATAACACTGGAAGTGAGAAGCGAAGGTGGAAATCAGGTGTTCAAGAGGGGCAAGGTAAATGGTAAATATCCACGGCATGAGGATAGAGCCCTGGGCAACGCTGCAAGTAAAGCGTGAGGTAGAGGAGGGAAAAGAGCCCATTTGAACCTGGGAGTGCTGATTAGAAAGGAACAATGTCAGCCAAACCAGTGCCCAGTCCGTGATGCCCAGAGTATAACGGAGTCAATTTAGGAAGATGGCATGATTGACAGTGTCAGAGGCAGAGGACAGATCAAGCAGGGTGATAACAGAAGGAGAGTTGGAGTCGAGGTTGGATAGCAGGTCTTCACAGGCGTTCAGGAGACCAGTTTCCATGCCTCTGGCTGCCCTGAAGCCAGATTGGTGGTCATGGAGGCAGCCAACAGATTCAGTGCTGGATCAGTTGGGAGATATCCAACTTCTCCAAAAGTTTGCACAGGAAGCGGTGGTGGAGATAGGGCAGTAGTTAGCCGGGCAGGAATGGTCCGCAGAAGGCTTTTTTAGGAGGGGGTGCATCGAAAGGGTAGGAGAGATGCACAGCTTGCAGACAAGGCATTCAAAGGAAGAGTAGGATTGAATGTGTATTATAGAGGCAGGTTTCCATTCAGGGAAGTCAAGGGCCACTCCACCACCAGACCTGTTAGGCCTGGACTTGGAGAAGATCATATAGCCCTCAGAAAGAAGAGTGTCAAAAGCAGTGACAGAGCTGGCATTGAATCACGTCTTGGTGAGAGCAAGGACATCAAGGTCAAAGTCTTCAAGGAGGAGACAGACAGATGTCAGAGGAGTGTTTGACAGCAGAGCAAGCATTGAGTGTAGCAAGTTGAAGCTGGTTGCCCCCTTCGAAGGTTTTCTGAGGGGGGTACAGGGACATGGTACCACCACTAGAGGGAATGAGGAGGAAGGGGGGTGGAAGAAGAGGGAGTGGCAGGAGAAGGGATGAAGTTAATGAGAGACATAAGGCACCTGTCAAGAAGGAGGAGGTTGAGCTGCGAACCCTGGGCCATGACAGTGCCATTTAAGTAGAAATTGATGATGCACCTGGATGAAGGAAGTGTGCCAAGAGCCCTTCCTATTTGGTTCCACCATCAATGGGTGAAGAAGAGAAGGGGGAAAGGGCATAAACCATATGGGTAGTCCCTAGGTCCGGAGAGGGAATGACAAAGATAATGTCAGTAATAGTCTGCCTGAAAAGAGCCTTGACATAGGTGTCGGCGGTTCTAGGTCAAAGTTTCGAATGCAAAGGATCGAATGACCAAAGGGTCGAATCAAAAGGACCGAAAACCAAAGGGTCAATTTTTATTTTTTTATTTTTTTGGGGGGGAACCTCCATCAAACCCTCTTTTTGTGGTAAAAACCACTTTTTTTTCCAAAATGGAAACACAAAAAAAAAAAAAAAAAATTCGACCCTTTTGTTTTAGGTCAAATTGACTCTCACCTTTGCCATTCGATCATTTTGAATTTGGTACTTTAACTGGACACTGGTGTCGGCAATGGGCAGACCTGGGTTTGAGAGCAGGAGACCCTTCTTAAACATTTTCCTTCCAGGCTTCAAGAGAGAGGGAGGATAGGTGATACAGTTAGAATTGATTGGGGGCAATGGAGAGCACCATAGAGAAGAGGGGGCTGAGGAATCCCTGGGGGGGCAAGAGACAGAGAACTGCACAGTGCACGAGAGAACTCCCATGCGGCCTTGCAGCAAAGAAGGTGCAGAAAAAAAGGATTAAAATGCCAAGATTTGAAGTTCACACAAACATGAAAAATGCCAGCAATTTATGTGTAGCAGGGTCCAAATAGATTCAGATTTGGAGTTCCAAACCAGGCAAAATGCAGCAAATCAGAAACGACAACAGATGATTGAGAGCATCCAGATTTGAAAATCACACTGCATGAAAAATGCTAGCATTTGAACCGGGCAGTAGGTTACAAACCAGCATAGCAATTGGCATAGGCAGAGGACTTTTGTTTCGGGCAGCATACTCCTTTTTTATTGAGGCCTGCAAAATCAGAGCAATATCTAAAAATCGAATATCAAATTTACAGTTTCAAAAGATACAATTAAGTGAGCCTGCAGAATACACCAAGAGACGAATTTCAAATTTTTAGAGTCAATAATGCAGCGTTATATAACACGGCCGAATTGGAACAGGCAGGAAAGTATTTCATAGAAGTGAGAGGCGGCACAAGTTTAACTGAAGCAAGCAAGCAGATTACAAGTACAGAGGAAAGGGTGAAAGTACCATAAGGCTAACTGCCAGGGCAGGTCTGGATCCAGGTGTGATAGTGATGTTAATTCCACCAGGCGATGATACTGGGTCATGTTTAGGGGAGCATGACCAAAGTCTCATCAATGCAGAATGGTGATCACGTGGCAGTGCCGTGGGGACTCAGCAACAGCGGCGGCCGCCCCAGAGAGGTTTGGGGGGGCTTCATAGGAGGAAAGTTGCTTGGCCAGGGGGGGTCTGGGATCAAGGTGGCACAGAGGGAGTAGGACATACCTGGAAGGTGGGGGCCGATAGCCATTGAAGGTCCCGCTCCTGAGGAAGGAGCAGGGGGGGGCACTCCCAGGCTCGGACAGGGCCAGACAGGATGAGACTCAGCCCTTTGATGGTGGCCCTTAGAGGGGGGCCAGGGTCACCAGCCGGCTACCCGGCCCTGATTGGATTTGTGGCTTTGTCGGACCAATCACGCAGCTCGATCCTAGCGGGTCAGCTGTGCATCGACTGGTTATGGCAAACCAGGAGGCCATGTTGGAGAGGCCACGGGAAATAGACTTTAATTGACTTTATTGAGTGCAGGATGTTTCTGCAACGAAGGCTGGCCAGTAATAAGGCCCAGACAGGGGAGACTCAGCCCTTTGATTTTGGCCTTTCAAACATTCTCCACATTCAAGCATTCAAACATTCTCTGTTACCCGTGCACCCGCACATCATTCACTCTATTTCACACATGCACACGTACAACAGACACTCTATCATTCACACGCACACCCACACAACAAATACTCTTTCACAAGCACGTGCACCCCAACAACATAGACTCATTCATTTGCATGCAGCACCACACAAATACATGCATGCACACAAACATGCATATTTTCCTTATATGCAGTCCCGGACCAGAAACACTTTTCCACCTCGGGCTTCCATGATAGCTCTCTGGATCCCACAAAGCAGGAAACAGGAAAAAGAAAGTAGGAAGAAATTTCTGGTTCTTGTACATGTGCAGTGGAGCTGGAGCAGCTTAATATCTACAACCAATCCCTTCTGACTCTGCAGGGAGGTGCAGGAGGGACCCTGACCCACATTCAGGCCTGCAGGACCCCAGTCTGCATCCCCAAAGGGCCATGCACGTCTGAAGAAATACTATGTCCGGCTGGGGTACTGAGAAAAGGAAACCACCTTTCCCTTTGACAGTTAACGCCACCCAGAAATGTTCCCTCAGCTGCTTCCAGCAGCTAAGAGAGTGCTCTGTGTTTTCTCTGGGCCGTTAACCTCGTATCAATCTTCCCAACATTCAGAACATTTGCCCATTTCTACTAAAAACTCAAATGTTAACCATTTTGATCAGCAAAGTCAATTACTTCATGGCCTTCCTCTGTACTCCTTCCTCCCTCTAGGCAAATTCCTCAACTTGGCTACTCGCACTCTACAACCTACAGTGATCCCCCACTTCCACCTAACGGTGCCATGTGAGAGGGCTCTCCATGCACAACTCCATGCACCCCTCCCCCCGTGGACTTGGTCCCCCATCCACCGACCCCGCCCGCAATCGTCTTTGCACTTGTGCAATCCGATTGCATCATGCCTAAGATCGTCTGTCTGTTCCCCTTTATCTTCACTCCCTGCATGGTTACGCCTTAATTGCACTTGGAAAAACTGCAGAATCGTCGTCAGGCCTATTTGCTATTATCCCCACTGCTAATTGTACTATATGCACTTACTCTGCCTGTGCAGACTATTACTGTTTCAGAATTTCAAGGGCTCTGAATGGCTGTTGTTTTTCGCCCTGCTCCCTCCCTCCTTGAGCGCTTTGAAACACTTGCCTTGTGTATAGGCCCTTTATAAATAATCATTACCATACCATACCATGTACAACTGCTCCCTTTTATAGTTCTGTCCCCTATTCTGCAAAGCTATCAATGGTCTTTCTCCTCAGTACCTGCCTAACTGTATTTCTGTCTACTGACAGTCTCGCCCCCTCCACTCTTCCTCTCCACTCGACCTCATTGTCCCATGCCCCCCATGACTCCTCTCACTTCCACCTTAACCACCCCACTCCATTGGTACCCACTGCCCATCACAATCAAAGCCACCCCAATTGTGAACCCCTTCAAAGCCCACCTTGCATTTTGCCTACTGGCTAAACAGGGAGCTTCACCATCCTTCCAATTGACCCAACCGCTCCATCCAGTGCAGCATGATAATTTCATTTTGTGTGTGTGTGTGTGTGTGCTTTTTTAGTTTGCAGCCCTTGCCCCCAGGTCAAGATGACCTTTGGAAATGACCAGTTTATTTTTTTGTCTCTGGTCTATGTCCCACTTTGTTCACCCCCTCATAAACTGCCCCACCACATGTTCTCATCTATGTGCTATCGTGCAGGTAGCCTTAGCCTTCTGAGGAACGCCTCTGCCACTCCCAATTGCCATGCACCATACCAAACAATCCTGTGGCTATAACAACAGGCGCCAAGTGGGGGCTGTGCAATGTGCTTAGGGAAAGTTCCGATTCGCTAAGTGCCAGGCTTTTTTGCAAGTCTATGTAAAAAGGACGAGCATACTCGACCTTGGCACTTAAGGGGTTAAGGAATGCTGTGCATGTACAGCACTGCTTTTGCTACACGTGATAAAGAGCAAAGCTGTGCCAAGCAGCCCGGGGCAGCCTTTTAAGTGAATAGACTGCATCCTGTCCACCTGCGCCGCCATTTTGTGATGGCCGCCGTGCATGCCGATGATCATGCCACCTTCCGCATGCGGACCCTGTCACAGCGTCCGCGCCCACAGTTCTATTTGCGGTGGGCTCTTACTGACCCCGAATCAATAAGCAAGGCTTTTTCATACTTGACCATTGGCCGTCCACCCTCCATCCCGAGTGCTATAATTATGATGTATGACAGGATCCCGCAATTACAGAGACGCAGGGTTGGCTGCGCTAAAACCTCCGGTGAGGGGATGGCGACGCAGTTCAGGCTGCAGCATCACCTTGGTAAATGGCAGGGCGCTTATTCCTCGAATGAGCCACGTCAAACCATGCCGCCGTGCACTTAAGCCGCCGGGCCGCCGTAGCCTCATGGTGGCTAATGAGGCTTTAAGAGCTTGACCTGTTGTCCTATCATCATTTGGGTTGAGATTAACATGGATTGGGCCATTGCTGGCATTGACCTTAATTTTATATGTGCATAATTGCTCGACATCATTTAAAACACTATATTTCACATCCCACTGGGGCTGTCACTACTGCATCCCATTTGTAAAGTCTGTGTACAATGTGCTGAGTTAAATTGATGATGTTGGAAGATATGGTTGGGGATATTCAGAATATTCCAAAGAACAGATTCAGCAGCACTTATGATCTGAAAGGAACTGATGAGGCCCAGTGTGATGTTAGGTTATGGAGGACTTATAATGAGCATCCTCTGCCATTTACTCAGTGGTGGAAGTGGGTGGGAGCGGTTGGGAGCGGTGCTCCTCTACTTTTTTAATTAGGTTTTACTCTTCCCATAATTTTATCTTCAAAAGAAACCATTCCGGAATGGTTTAGTTGTAAAATGAAAGTGTAGGAAGAAGTTGAAACTTGCACTTCAGTGCAGTGCTCTTGCATTTCCCTAAACAGCAGGTGTGTTTGTTTGGGGGTTTGGATTGCGCGTGGGAGGGGGCGTGGTGATGGCATTTGTAACGAGCGGGGGCAGTCCAGCGGGGAACATAATTCCACTACTTCTTTTCATCCACTTTGACCTCTGGCCTTGAACCTTCAGTCTGTCTCAGTAGCAGAACTTTTGTGGATGTGGGTTTCCTTGGGTCATGGGGCAGTAAAGAGGGGCTGGATCTTGGGGGAGGGTCTTATGATATTCCCTTGCACACTGATTGGTCTGCAGATCAGCATCTGTTGGATGTGGATTTCCGTTCCGAGCTTCTCATGTTGTTACTATCACTTTTAGCGCGCAAATTGTACCCCCCCCAGGGGTGACCTCCAAGTAGTGGATGGGGAGAGAACATAGGAGATTTTGGTGTGTGTATGCGCGTGTGCGTGTTGGCATGAGTGCGGGCGCGCGCGTGTTCGTGTAGCCTGCTGATGGGTTCACTGGGGTGCTTGTTTGAATGGTAAGGTATCCCTACATATTATCCCGACCAAAAATATCACCGTATTTTCGTCATCTGGAACGCCATAGGTGATATTTTTGGGGGGGATAATTTGTGGGAGCGGGGAATGCGGGGGTGTCCCCTGCACATTTAAAAATAATGCGGGTGTTGCGGGGATGTCTCCCGCAGGGTCCATGCCTCAATATCGCTGCAAAAATATGGTGATATTTTTGTATCGCGATATTTTTGCAGGGATATTTACACATGGAACCAATGGTAAGCAGTACGATATGCAGGTTGATTGGTAGTGAGGATTTTATTTGAGTTTTATATATGGCGCTGATGTAGCAGACTAAGCAAACTTAATTGACTCTGGGCTCTAGACATAGGCCTGTTGGCAGAGTTGTGGGCTTAAGCAAATAGAGGAATCTTGAAGTCCTTCCTTAAAGTGGCCAGATTAATCAAAAGCCAAATCTGAGTGGGAAGGGAATTCCAGAGCTAAGAGCCCTACACAGAGAAGCCCCTTCCTTCTCTCGTTGAATATTTGAAAACAGGTACAAGAAGATGATTTCCCAATTAACTTAATGTAGGCGACGGAACATGCCGCTACCCACACTCTGCACAGCGCTCCGCTGCTCTCGAGTTAGGTCCGTGATTTAAACAATAAAATAGAAAATAAACAACATATGGACTGGGTAAACCATTAAGGCACATAAAGACTATGCAACAGATGTTGAATACAACATAGATAGTAAATAAGGGATATGATTGGTGCGCTGTGTTGTCGTTTGATGTGCGTGTGTGAGGTGAGGTGCTGCACTGGGTTGAGGAGAGCGCCATTTTGTCTGCAGTAGGAAGTTGACTTTTGTTCACCCATCCCTCTCCCTCGCAACCACGCCCTTTGCAGAAGGAACTTTAAAGCAAACTGCACGAGAAACATCACAAGTAACCAATAAGTAGGTTATGGTATGTGCACCTGATTGTTTTGTGTGATGTGTGTGGTGTAGTGGGATATGGTGGTTCTGGTTTTCTAGGTGTGGCCCACTTGATGCCCCAACGTTCATCCCCCTGCTTTGCTGTTCTTTTCTTATCGAACATCACTGAGGATCCCTAATTGGTTGCCTACATATTCAAGGAACCCCTGAAAGTAACTCAGTGTAACTCATTTTATAGAGCAGGAGAAGTGAATGGCAGGTAGAGATTCTTGCTAGCCAAGTACAACCCGGCTCCTGTTTAGGGCTTCCTTACGAGTTTGGTGGTATCTTGGCAGTACATTTATTTTTATTTTCCTTTAAAGCGCTCGCACAGCCCCGGGGAATCCAGGCGCTGTTACAGGAATACGTCTCTTAGTTGCGTATTTATAACACGCTTAATACCCAGAGGTTTCTAAGTGCTGACCCGGGGATCAAACCTGTGTTGCTTCATGTCATCTTGTTTCAAAGCCGAGCATGTTGCTGCTGGGCTATCCTCCCGGGTTTGGTGGTATACTATCCACCACGATAGCACCAAACTGTATTACTGTTACTGCCACTTGGTTCGGGTGTATTACTGCTGGATTACAGGTGGCAGTAGGTAGTGTCAGGCTCCATTAAATGGAGTCTGTGGGACTCCATGGGGGATTTCAGTGGTATTTTACCGCAACACCCTGATTTTAGGAGGTAAGGTGGAGGAAATATCTCCAAATTACTCCAACCTCTTACTGGAGGTTTTTCCTCCACCTTACCCTAAAAACAGTCGCATTTTACCGCAACACCCAACTTATAATGAGGCCTTTAAAGTGCCTTACCTTTTGCATTCTAGCACCAGTTCAATTATCAGTTAGATCCAATCATGTTATAGACTCATGAATGTTGCTGTTGCAGGACAGGCCTGATCTTATTATCGGGATGCTCCCTCCTCAACTTCCTGCAGCGGCTTGGTCGAACCATTACATTCTGCTTTTTTCCACCTCATGATTTGAGAAAAGGCCTCCACGACAGGGCTTTCAGGCCTTCAGGCCTTTTCTTTCAAAAAAAACACATCTCGTATCACCACCAGTCACTTTAGTGTGAATTTCTCTTCTCGGTCGAAGAATGTTCTAGCTTGAAGGAGTTAGCAAAGGAATGCAATACCGTACCACCCAAAAATATATCAGGCATCTCGAGTCCCTGATCCAATTACACAAGAGGTCATTCCAAGTTTGGTGGTGCAGCAAAAAAGTGGTGGTAATGGGATTACTGCCACTTTACCAGAATTCTGACTTTTGAGTAAAGTGGAGGAAAAACCTTGGCTGGATGTATTTCTGCCAGTTTACCACCAGAAAATGGCCGAATAATGCTGCCAAACCCCAAAGGAGAACTATAGGACTCGAAAATGGGGGATGACACCACCTTGGAATATGGAGGATTTACCATTTGTTCTGAGGGGGTAACACAGTGATAACGGTAATTCTATTTGGCAAATTTACCACTGGTAAATCGGTCCAAACTCGGAATGACTCCCAATTTGCTTGCGTCCTTATGTTCAAATCTGCCTCGCAGCACAGACCAATATACACCTCACAGTTAAGGACATACCAACCTCTCCACCTATTATGTCATGCATGGTTCACCTAACCGCACTGAGAAGCAGCCATGCTTGAAAAAGACAGTCTTTCACCGCTGCATCCCTCCATCCCTTTTGGTCTGTAGCAGTTTCCCTCTCTCTCCAAGCCTCTCGTGTTTCCCCTGTTCCTTTTCCCTCCATGATCTAAGGTCTATATGCGCCGTGCGTGGGCGCAACACACCACTATATGGACAAGCGTAATTGCTCTCTGAGACTTCACTGCCATCATTTGGCACAGTAGAAAAGCTTCCTAACTTAACATATTTATCTTTTGGCGCCCAAAAAGATCACTTAAACAATACACAGTGGTTTAATAAAGAATTTAGATGATTAAAGGCTAAGAGCTGGGGACAGCAATGCAAGTGGTGAAAGCACTATGGGACAGCAGTTCGGCCCATTCAGCACAACGCCTTAAACCAGCACCACTGAGCCATTATTTTAGCTTAGCAGTCTTTCTTTTAAGGAAACATCTGTTCCCATGCCAACGAGAGCAAAGGACTCTCTTGAGTGATGCTGGATCTGATTTCTCCTTCTGCCTTGGAACTTAAAGTCATTCCTCCACAACAGCTCTGCAATAACATTGCATATTTATTTGTAAGCAACAGTTCGAACATAAGGGGATCCCTCGCTGCCACTGAGACCGAGGAGAAAATTGCCATAAGCCGCCTTCCCCCATCTTTCCGAGAACTGCCACTTCTGTCTTCATCCCCCATCACTTTTATCTGGTAATCTCTCCTATATCTTCTATATTCCCTGCTGCATTCCTAAAATCCATTCCAGGTACCCTTGCCCCCGCTTATGATCGAGCTATTCACAGCTTTTAGGCAAGGCAGCTTTCTAAGAAAATTCCTACTTAAAGACAATCTCTCCTCCTCAACACCTAGGCTAGCACGTCACCACTTGCGTCAGCTGCCTCGCTATACGCTCGCTGTGCCGCTCCTCCCGGCCACCCGGTACAGCTGTACCCCTCCTCTGTGCCCCTCTGTGTTCCACCTCCCGCTGTATATCGGTTCTGTTGTTACCTCTGAAAAGCGCTCAGTTATGCATCTGTACTGTTGTATACCTCTGCAGAGCACTACATTGCTTCTCGAAGCTAGGTCCGCGCTCAATAAATAAAAAATAATAATAATGATAATGATGATAATTTGCGGGCAAGGAGTCCAATCCAGTAACCGCACGCTGCTCAAGTTGAGAACCTGAGTGAAAAAAGGGTGCTTAGCACAGGCTTGGTGGTGCTGTTACTGGCTATTAACTAGTGGGTGTTAATGGCATTAATGGCTCACATTGTGGGGGCCTCACAGCAGGGGCTCAACCAAGCCTGTGTTAAATGTCCTTGTTGTGATCAGGTCCTTAACATCTTAACCTAGACAGCATCTATTGCCAAATTGCCAAAGTCAGGGAGCACAGTAACAGTTAGGGAGCGGGAGCAGGATACGGGAGGCAGCACAGAACACAGCCATGCACTGGCAAACATAGCCTCCATGGCAGGTTTCCCGAGTAGCTTGGCGCCCCTTTCTGAGGGCGCTAATGTACAATAAGGGGATGTTTGCAAAACAGTGAATTCTTTCGGGGAACTTAAAATGGTCCCAAGAAGGCTTTCTGGGGCCTATGACCTTACTACCTCCAACTCTCTCTTCCTAAACATCTCCCTTCTCAAGCTCTCCGCTCATCCACTTCCAACTCTTTGAGGGTCAGATGCTTTTCCAAGCAGAGAGTTGGTGGCAGATCTCTCTCTTCGGCTTGGGCCACACCTCTGGAACAGCCTCCCTGCCTCTCTCAAACTTGAGCAGAAGCACCTTCGGTTCCGGAAGAAACTCAAGACCTTCCTTTTCGCTTCCGCTTTCTCTCTTCCTCTCCCCTGCAGATGTCCTGACTGCTCCATGCACTGGTCACCTGGTCACCCTCTGAACTCGTGCATGTCCAGTTGCCCTCACACTGCCTCCGGACT